>NC_089510.1:58937522-59265577 GCF_036850995.1 Saccopteryx leptura
TTTTAATGGTAATGGGGGAAGAGAACAGCCCACAGTTTCAGTTTTACTTTAGTTTGATTCATTTCATCTTCTGATATTCTCAGTTAACTGATAGTAGTCATTTTAAGGGATATTACTTAGCTGTACTCCTACAGATAGGAGAAAATTAGAATGAGATAGCAAAAGTTAGTGATTGATAGAAAGGATAGACGAATGGTGCTCAGCATAGTGGGGGAAAGGTAGGAGGCACATCAATAAGGAGGAAACCCACCAAGCTGGACTGTAGTGGGGCAGGGATTGGCGCTCTGGTGGCCCATAAACTGGTACCTCAAAAATCAGAGTGTGTGGGTACTACTGAGTCTTGTTGGTGTACGGTAAAATATCTCATTTTAGGAAGAAAAAGGCAGGGGATTTCTCCATTAAATGTGGTAAATATTAATAATAAGAAAGTTTATTGAGAGTATAAAATAATGACCATACCGAATTTACCCAATCTCAGCATTGATTTACTGGAACTTCTTCCTCATTGATATTTACTTTTAAGTTCCCACTAGAGGTCTTAAGTACTGATCCATTCTGCATTGTATAATTTCTCTCCTATTAGGTTTGCCTTTAGGTCCACTTCTATAGAAGGAGCTACTGAGTTCTTACTTCTTATTATAATTTTGTCTGTTCTCAGAACTATTATTATTCACTCCCACAGTAGCATTATATGAAATGGAAGGAGATAACAGTTATGATTTTTAGTTAAGGGTTTCATAGGGCATGCTTTTGAATTAAAATTAGGTAATTGTGAAATGTATACTTTAGTGATAATAGTTCTAGAATTAGAAATTATGCCTAATTTATCTTTCTAAAAGATGACTTGGTCTTTAAATTGGGGCGATAGTAGGCAGCATGGATATTATGGTACTGCTGCTGATCTTTTTAAGTTGCCCAGTGGAATATATTTTTGCTATTGTATGGACGATAGAAAGCACATCTAAGACTGTATTTTAATAGCCTTTTTCTATAGGATTAGGTCATCTTTATCCTCAAATGTTTAAGATAAAATATTTTTTAAAAGATTTTAGAGAATCTTTTTATAATCCCTGGTAATTTGTTAGTTTTGCTCACTATCAAAATAATTATTTGTGTTGGGCTCTGATGAAATTATACTCATATAGATAGGTACATATAGATATAGAATTGTATATATTCAGTGGAAATAACTTGTTAAGAAAAAAACTTTGGATAATAAGCATTTTAATATGGGAAAGACTTGATTGTTCATATAAAAGTCGTTGTTATGGAAAAATTAGAGATCCCTTTTTATTAAGGATTTTATGATGATTTATATTTGTTGTACAAGTTGTGTTATTCTCTGTTCTTTTGCAATATTAACTAAAATTCTCTATAAAAATCATTTTTTCACTAATGATTCAGCATTGTGTGATCCTTTTTAAATGTGCACATTAATCAAGAGTTAGTCATTTTTAATTCTTAACTCGCTGGAATATCTCTCAGAACTTCTGCCTTGACATGGTCCTTTGGAAAGTTGTGTTCAATCGAGACAAACAAGGAGAATATCGCTTCGCCACCACACAGCCGCCACAGGTTGGAAATCAGCTCTTGCTCTCAATTCTTCATGTCTCTCTAGACTTTCTGTTGTGTACTCTGCATTCTGTAAAGTGGTGTTCTGTTGTGTGTTGCCTCAATCTTTTTCTTTATGCCTGACATTTCATTTCTTACAAGAAGTCCTAGAAAATTCATGCGGACCTTTGCTATAGACTTTTCAGGACTTCAGAAATTTCATAATTCTCCTTTCCATTACAATCCTTATCTTGTGTGTGTGTAAAGGTCTTGTCCTCAGTCAGTGATGAGAGTTAATTTTTCCATTTCTGTCTGGCTTAAATTTTATGCTTTTGGTTTTCATGAGTCCCATTAGAAGCTAAATGAGCTCTATATAAACGAAGTTATGAAATGAGAATTAAATGGATCAGAGTCCAAAGGTAAAAATTTTCAGCAATTATTTCTGATTTGTTACTGTGTCCTAATTTTGAGTGGTTTTTTAGCTTTCGAAACAACATATGTCTCTAATCATTCAGGAAAATTTTCAGACAGACAGTGTGGATTTATATACAAATCATGGCTTAGGATTTTTTGACTCTTTGGATCCATTATGTAGCCTTTTATTTGGAAGATGTGCAAGCTCTGTGATAAAAATAGATGAGAATCAGATGAATAAAGCGCATTTCCTGGTGTTAGGGTATTGATACATAGTTTTAAATAGAAAATATAAGTTAGTCTTATTTTTTAAACTGATGTAATTGAGTTACATACAGCTCTACAACTTTTTGAGTATAGAGAACTTAACAATGCAGTCTCACCCCCTCATTATTTTACCTGTTTGTTTGTGGATTGGTGATGTATTCTAAAGCATCATGAGCTTTTAGACATCATGAGCCACAAGGAAGCCTGTAGAGTTCAAGAAGCTCCTTAGCATTGCTGAGTTGGGTCATTCACTTATTTTTACCCCCTCCTGCCCACATGTTTTTTCTTTTTGCTTTTCCTTTTTTTACCTAAGTAGCAACTTCTTGAGCTTTATTTTGGTAATTCAGCAGGCTTGATGCTCGGTGTAATATTGCAAAATCCTTTTATTAGAAGTCTGGAGAATGGCATTTTTTGTTCTGATGCTTTGTGATGAATAGTGATAGTTTTGTAATGATGGGATGAGTTTGGAATGGTTCTATTTCTCTTTCTCAAAGCAGTGGAATGCCCAGCTGTCCCTAGTACTGGGTATGACCACTTGTATTAGGAACTCAAGTTCTTTAGCTAAATCGACTTTGTTTCTATAATTCTTTTCTTTTGCTAACCTCACTGCATCACTTCAGGGTGTTAAATTTGGGTTATATCATCAGTCCTCATAAGAGATACTCGTATTGGTAAGGCTCAGGGCAAAGAAAACATTAACATTGAGTTCCCAGCTTCTCCAGTGAGATCTCCAACTATTGATTTAAACAGGAAGTACCTGTACGTTCTGAAGAGTTATATACTGGTTTAGTCAAAATTGGGTGTCATAAACCTCCTTTAAAACATTTGAATTGGAAATTCCTCTTAACTTTTCAACCAAAATTATATGGCAGAAAATTCTGTTGTTTGCTATTTTTTAAAATTTGTTAATCTCTATTTTTTAAAAATTTGTTAATAAGTATCTGTCCTCGTTTTTAAAAGTTGTATCTGTCATGTGAAGTCCTGCCTCTCAAGTGTTTAGGGGAGAGTGAAGAGAGTGGTCTAGAGCAGGTGGCTCCAGCATGTCCTGTGTGCTTGCCAGTTCTGAGAGTCATTGAATAGACAAGAATTTTAGTCTTCAATCTCTGTTCTATGATCATGATTAAGAAAGCATTTTTTAAATTACTGGTTTAAAAAAAGTTTTTATAACTCTTAGCACAGATTGATACTTTCATCTTCAGACATTCATGTGTGCAATGTAGTCACCTTTCAAGAGCCAGTTAGTCATATTACTGTAAGGCTGGGGTTGTCAGTCAGGGGCACTCTTCTTCCCCCCACCCTCCCGGGGGACCTTTGGTAATACCTGGAGACATATTTGGTTGGTCACAGGTTGGGGTTGAGGGGTGTTGCTACTACATGGAGTTGGGTAGACGCAGGGATGCTGCTAAATAAACATCCTACTGCAGTACACAAGACAACCCCTTTAAAGCATTTCTGACTTCATTTTCAACATAAAGAAATAGCGTTTAGTCCATTTACCAAGGTTTTGCATCTAATGAAGGGCAGCAGAGTTGGGAGTTGAAGCCAGGGTTTCGGATTTCAAGAGTATTGTTTTTCCTGCTCTGCCACTTTGCCTCACTTACTTGGGACCATACAGATCACACAGATGTAAATTAACATAACAACCAAATGACAAAATAGAGACAAACAGTACTACAGTTTTTAATACCTACTTTTTATAGTAGACACAGTATGAGGCATTTTGTGTAAATTCTAATAGTTCCAACAAACTCAAGACGTAGGGATGTCTTTAGTTTCTCCCCGTTTTCACAGATAAAGAAACAGTGTTGCCTGACTAGACGGTGGTGCACTGGATAGAGCGTCGGACTGGGAAGCGGAGGACCCACGTTCGAGACCCCGAAGTCGCCAGCTTGAGTGCGGGCTCATCTGGTTTAAGCAAAGCTCACCAGCTTGGACCCAAGGTCGCTGGCTCGAGCAAGGGGTTTACTCGGTCTACTGAAGGCCCACGGTCAAGGCACATATGAGAAAGCAATCAATGAACAACTAAAGTGTCGCAACGAAAAACTGATGATTGATGCTTCTCATCTCTCTCTCTGTTCCTGTCTGTCCCTATCCCTCTCTGACTCTCTCTCTGTCTCTGTAAAAAAAAAAAGGAAGAAGAAAGAAAGAAACAGTGTTAGAACTAGAATTCAAATTCAGGTTTATCTGGACCCAGATCTATGATATTTCTATACCAAAGAGCTTCTACCCTTTAAAAAACAAAATAAACTTTTAAGTATTATTTTTATTTAATTGTAGACATTTCAGACATTGTGTTATTACCTGGCCTATTCTTGAAGCTAACATAATTTAGCTATAAGAAGGATTTTTACATAATACTAATTTATTTCCCATAATGATTGTTTTTCTTATTGATACTTAGTGGCCTGAATCAAATTGAAAACAGGTTAAGTAAACCACATGCAAATAATTAAAGTTAAAACTTTTTAAAGTACTTTTTAAAAAATACTCATTTCATTGATTTTAGAGAGAAGAAGGGAGATTGAGAAGGAAAGACAGGAACATTGATCTGTTCCTGTATGTGCCCTGACCGGGGATTGAACTGGCAACTTCTGTGCTTTGGGAGGATGATCTAACCAAGTGAGCTGTCTGGCCAGGGCTAAAATTAAATCTTTTATGTAACAAAATATATATTTTTACCCAGATGTTAATATTTTTTCTGACCACAATTTTTTTTTTGATATATTAGTGATTTTTAAGGAGTACTCTTCAAAAAATGCATTGAACTTCACCCTTGGCCTACTGAATGAAAAATTTTTGGTGGAGGGTCCCATCATCTCTTTATAGCCTTACCCCTGTTTGAGAAGATCTGTGCTGCATAAGAAGCATTGGTGTCCGCCTCTGTCTGGTACACCAAGGCTGCTTGGTGGTAGATAGGAACTTTAATTATTCCTGCCTGAGGATTTGTCTGTTTTCCTTTTTTTGGGCAAAGTGTTAGCTGTGGTCTTTATGCCATTTAGAATATTGAGTTTATTTTGATAGAATGCTAATTCTGATTGTCCTTATTTGTTTTATATTCAGGATTGGTAAGGAAGAAGACTTTTATGAAAACCATAGTACTATTATATCATTGCCTACAAGCATGGCTTTATATTTTACATGCTCTGCATGAAAACATTTCCTAAAAGGCACCGAGAAGATGAAACTGGCATTCAGGTTCTAGAGTGAACAGCTTGTAATGGTCTAAGAAGCAGGAGAATTTTAGCTATTGATCTTTTGAAAGTTCTTGGTGGTCTCTGCTGCTCCGTGATAGCCTCTTTCCCTTCTCTAAGGGATGCACTTGGTTATTTGTGTCCTTTTAGGAGCAAACCAGAAGCTCCAGTTGTTGTGGCTCCTGTGTTGTGTTCTCCTGCTTTAGACACTTACACCTGGATGTTTGGGGAGCCCTGGTGCTCATCCTAAGCCTGAGATGCTCCCTTCTTCACTCTTGGTGCATGGTGCTTACCTTTCTCCTCTTGCCACTTTCTCTCTCCCATGATTTATTTCTCATTCCAGCATGCCTGTAGCACCTTTTATTTTCTGTACTGTGAATTATATTGTTTGAGGATGTGTGTGGTATGTTTGTGCTTGTAAACTAACAAACCTATACTTCTCTTTTGTGTGATACTTGGGGAGGTGAGGGCACAGGAACAAAATATATGTGTAATTACAGTGGAGCAGGGTATCCCTAGTGTTTCTTGTGACTTTATTTTTTCTGAATTATAATAGGTATACCTTGCTTTAATAGGGACATGAGGGTTTTGCTTTTTTTCTTAAACATGTACCTTAATCTAAGAAAAATACTATTCAGTTGTGATTCTGTTTGCAATGAAATTAATTTTAATTGTATTGCTTGCCTCACTTTCCACAGGTAGGGAACAGTGGATTTAGACATGTGTGTATGTCTTCCATTTGAATACACTTGGCTGTGACTTTCCATAACTCAGCCTGCTCTGTGCTGCCTTTCAACCCTGTTGACTCATTTGTTCAGACAATCCTATGTGTTGCTACGTTTTTCCCCCCAAAGTCAGCATTCACCATTAACCTTTTCTTGTGATCCTTTAACAGTGCTACATGCCATAAAATAAAAAGTGACAGCTTTCAGATTGATTAGGGAACAATGTTCTTTTCTGTAATTAAATTAAAGACTTTAAATACCTGTAGGAAAAAGATAGATCCAAATAGTGAGCCATCACCTCAGATTAAATAAGGTTTCTTGTGTATGTGTCTACAGTGAAAGGAATTATTGGATATTTGGATCACCTGAAGAATTCTTCTGTATCTTAATGCAAAATTTTCTTGTGGGCTTTTAAGGTGATGGTAGTAACTCTCTTTTTAGCTAGATGAGTAATCTTCAAATCTATACCTCCCTTCTGAATTTTAAAGTATACGTTACTTGTGGCCACAGTTTTTGCCAATAAATTTTTGGTGGCAGTGTTTTGTTGACAAAGTAAATGGGCCTTTAAAAGCACTTAGTTATTATTTATCATGGTCTCAAGCTGCCACATGCACACACCATAGTTTTGGAGAAGGAAAGATTAGTAAGTTCCTGGTAGTTGTCTCAATGAAATGGGAAGACCTACCAGCTCTAAATACAGAAAAGTTTAAAAGAGATTTCATTTTAAAGTATTATGCTATTCTCTATTGGCAATTTTGGAAACATGTTTTATAACATATGTTATAGCAAATCTGCCTTTCTTGATCATGAAGATACTTTGAATGTTAACATTAGAACGTTCATCTCAGTTATGTTATGCTTCCATTTTGTGAGATTACTTCAATTGAGATTAGACCTCTTTGTAGCCTGGGTTATGTGTTAAATGCAAAATAGAACAACCTGGGATTTAAATTTTGCTTTGGAGAAGTGGCAGCCAAAATAATTAAAAATTGACTTTTTTAGAGGTGAATATAGCCATAGGTCTAGGTATGGTCATTTAGTTTTCTTTTTTCTTAATAGAGAAACATCAATTTGTTGTTCTACTTATTTATGCATTCATTAGATGATTATTATATGTGCCCTCACTGGGCATTTAACCCACAACCGTGGCATATAGGGCCAGGGCTTATTTCATTTCTTGTCTCAAGTTTCAGTTACGATAAATTCGGGGCCCTGGCTGGTTGGCTCAATGGTAGAGTGTCAGCCTGGCTGTGGATGTCCCAGGATCAATTTCTGTTCAGGGCACACAGGAAAAGCAACCACTCCTCCCCCTTTGGCTTCTCTCTCTCTCTCTCTCTCTTCCTCTCCCACAGCCATGGCTCGGGTGGAGCAAGTTGGCCCTGGGCGCCAAGGATGGCTCCATGGCCTCACCTGAGGTGCTTAAATAGCTCAGTTGCAGAGCAATGGAGCTACAGCCCCAGATGGGCAGAGCATCGCCCAGTAGGGGGCTTGCTGGGTGGATCATGGTTGGGGTGCATGTGGGAGTCTGTCACTCTGCCTCTTTGCTTCTCACTTAAGGGGAAAAAAAGATAAATTCTGAAGGCCTCTGTTGAATGTATATTTCTGTACAATAACAAGGGACTGCTTTATTGATCTTTAAGAATTAAGATCACAGTCATTAAAAACATCAGGATTGATCAGAAGAATTTCAGTGATAGCAGAGCTTTTTATAATGAAATAATATTAAGTAGTAATTGCTTTATAGCTTTATATGTATCTCTTTTCAAAGGTGGGGCAGCAAGGAAAACCATCGTTATAAAATAAAATTGTTTTTATATTAATGAAAATGTGATTTTAAAAGAAGTGATTGACATTAAACACGATGTTCTAATTGTGACCTAACAATATTTTCATAATGTTTTATGTTTTGAAAGCTAATATTTATGGTAGTAATGATATTTTTACACTGCTTTCTTCCAAATATGATCAGGTAGCTAAGTTGTTAAGAATCATGGTACTAAAGGATAGTTTGGGATAGAAAATGAGGGTTTTCATATTAAATATTAAAAATATTTTCTCTTTCTGAATAGTCTAGTTATTCTTAATGCATTAGATACTTTGTGTTATCCAGATATGCAAGTTATTTTAAAAATATATCCATACACAAGAGAATAAAGTATATAAAGTAAATTATATTCATAACTTAAAAATCTAATTTTAAAAAAGTTCCTAAATAGCAATTGAAAGCTGACTTTTTTTATATGAATTTTTTTTCCATTTGTTTGTGTTCAGAAGTCAGTTGCTCTTATTTTTTCATGTTTATGTACTGTGCTTTAAAAACTTGTTAAGAACAAGCAGGCTTTAATCTACTAGGGTGTTCTTCCTTATTTCCTTAGGAGTCAGTGGATCGTTGGGGGAAGTGCTGCTTGTCCTGGGCCCTGGGCTGTAGAAAGAAGATACCAAAAGCAAAGTACATGTACCTGGCTCAGGAGCTCTTGGTTGATCCGGAATGGCCACCAAAGCCTCAAACAACAACAGAAGCTAAAGCTTTAGTTAGGGAGAATGGGTCGTGTCAGATCATCACCATCACGTAGCAGGGCTTCAGTCGCAGTGTGCTGGAGCAGGGCTGCAGAGTGTAACCGGAGGGCTTTTGGTCCTGGGGGTCAGAATGGCGTCACTTCAGTTTATGTCCCTTACGAATATAGTAGCTGAGTTGAGAGGTTTTTTAAAAAAAAATAAAACAAACAAACAAAATAGATTGGCCTGCCAGTTAAATTAATAATTAATATGTAAAGTCGTTTAGTAACTCTGAATGTTATATATATTTTCACAATTTTCTTAATTATTACCCTCAGTAACACTCTTTATATAGGGTACAGAAGAAAGTTGGTCACTGGTAGGTTTTAGACTTAGTTTACACCTTAAAATTTATTTTCACAACCCCTCTTACAAGAAGTTCCCATTTTCATTTGATTCCAACATTTCTTCCAAAGAATTGTATTATATATACATACACCAGATTCCTTTGATAGCTTAGAGTTAGGAGTGAATTTTATGGTGTTGCTTATAGAACAACTCAGGTAATTTCCATTTATGGTTTTATATTTTCTGTACAAATTGCCTGGGTTTTATCCTTCTAATCGGCAAGGTGCTTCACTGCTTTCTTGAGATGACCCTCAAAACTATTAAGTGTATCTTGTGCTTTGTCTGGTGTCAGTAGTATAATTTGCTTCAGTTAAATGTTGTGAAAACCTTTTTCAATAGGAAAATAGTTCAATTCTTTTGGCAATAGTTGTGGAGCTATCTTTCTAATATCTCTTCATACCTGTTTTCTCATGTTTTATATTTTTTAAAATGTCTTTTTATTTTCTACTTTTTTAATTACCTAAAGAGATTGGATAATAATGAGTTTATTTGTTTTTAGTTTTTTGAGTTAGACTTTTGCCTTGTAAAATTTTAAAGATTTGATGTATAGCTATCCAATCAATAAGGGTTAAAAAATGAGTGGTTTTGAACAACTGCTATTTTTCAAAGCAGTGTGAACTTGGTGAGAGTTTGTTGTTTGCCATTAGGTGGCACCAGAGGTCAGAGCTTGCCCATTTTGGATAGGATGACAAATGAACATATTTTGGTTGTCAAACTCTCTGGGAGGAAAGATAAATGGAAATAGAATTAAAGAGTAGACATTCACTGAACCAAAAGAAATGTGGATAATAGTTTTCACTTTTCTGTTTTGCCTAGTTAATGTTAAAATTCTAAACAAAATTAAAGTGACTTAAAAAATGCCTTTATAGGTAAGATCCAGCAGTTTGACAAAGCCCAGTTATGATAAACAAGGAAACATACTGCTGTAAAATGGACACTGAACTAGGTGACATTATCCTTTGTTCTTCCTTGACCAGTAGCATGCGTGTACTTTTCACCTCTAGCTAATCATATACTTACCAACTTATCCAGTGTTACCCAGAACTGTAGTAGAATCAAATGGTTCTCGTTTTTATGGTGCAGAGATATGAATGATGTTTGGTAACTAGAAAAATGTAAGTTACACTCAGGATCACTGTTATTGCTGTTGCCACTGATGATTTTTACAAAAATATAATCAAAGTTTTCCATCAAAAAATATAATATATTAATACACATTAGATGATAAGAACAAGTGTTCCATAAATGATTCTATGAAGCTATGCATCTTAGACCTCTTGAGCTGTGAATTAGCACTGTTTTCTATAGTTAATTATTCTCTTGTTTTATAATTTCCACCTTCATTTTCAACATGTACAAGTGTTATTATTCAATGATACCCCAGAATTGTAAATCTTATTCTTTGATTTAAATACTGAAGCATATAACTAAAGTAATTGCTAAGTAGCAGCTTAAAAACTCAATTATGAGAAGTGTGTTTTAACATCTTTAAGAGCATGATCATAAAGAGCTATATTTTTTACACCCTCCCTTTTTTTAATATTTAGATTTTATAAGGGTTTGATATCTCATCTGTCAATATTGCTTTCAAAGGAATAAGGTAAGGCTTTTAGGTAGGTGGAAAAGCATTTGTAGGAAATTAGATTTGAACATAGACTAAGTGGATTGTTCAAGTTGTAATTGATGGTCTCCGTCAATTTGAAGAATGTCTGTGAACACAGGTGTGGTCCTACTCAGTGCCATAGATAAGACTCCTCTCTCTGTAGGTCACCATTACATAGTAATTTTGATTCTGATTTTCACATTAAATTATTTGAGTGTATACAAACCTAAAATTTAAAATTTGTACATATATTATTTTGGTGTATTAAGATTAATAAATATTGCCGATTTAAATTTTATTTATGCACATACTTAAGGACAGAAATGTCTGGGAAAGTAATTGTTAAATAATGATATGTAACTTTTTAACTTTTTAAATAAATAACAAGATTTTTAATGTATGTCTCCCTCAGGGTTGTTTAAAGTTCTTTTTTTTCCTCCCTCAAATATAAATAGTGGTAACTATGTTTTGTATCTTCTAGCACCAACTGCTGTAAAGCAATGCTGCAAATAATGCTTGAATGAAAGTGGCTAAGCCAACAACAAAATAAATACTTTTTATATTAGTTTTATAATCCTTGCATTCGAAAGCTTTCCAAATTGCACTTGCATTTAGACAAAACTGTTGGAGTTTTTACTGTATTTATTTTGTTTCTCCTGTTTATGAAAATACTGCACAGTTTCAAAGGCATGATAAAAAACCAGTGTTTATGTATTCTGTTTCTAAAACGGCTAAACATACAATATTCAGAGAAGAGCAAAATTCAAACTTTAAAAAACATTCTAAGATTTCTTGCATGTAATTTTGCATAATCTGAAATAGGTTTTTGTATATTTATGGTGGGAGGTGGTGGGGAACTTTTAACAAGATATGGGATGTTAATTTTTGTACAGTCTGTGGGTATTTACACATATTTTTAATGTATTAAAATTTGGTAATCATGTGCACATTAAATTAATAAAATAGTTAACTTCCTGTTATGATTTGTTAATTCCCTAAGACTTTGGAATTTTTTTAAGAAACTTTATATGTCAGAAATGATACTACATCTTTATATTTTTAAAATTGTATTGCTGCTCAAGAACGGTACCCTGCTGTCAAAGAGGCATACATTCATAACTAGACATTCGACACTGTAAATAGCCTTAGGAAAATACTTTTTGATTGAAGCTATTCAAAATAAAAAAGTAAATAAAGTAGCATTTCTTTTTCTGTGTGTCTTTATACATTTGTTGGCTTTTTGGTTGTATGAATACTGCCCTCTTTCGATTTATTTTCCTGCTTAATACTTGCCTAAATCCCCCCCCCCCCACTTTGGATTTTTGAAGGAAATAAATGTAGCATTCCATATAACATTATGTCTGTGACCATCCGTGGAAACCTATCAGTCAGTTACAATGTGGAGCCAAAAGTTAAGCCAATGTGAGGGAAATGGTGAATTGTAAGACTGGGGAGTAAAGTCTATTGCTAGTAGGAAGATCAAACCCCAAAACTAATACCATTAAGACGTAAATTTGAAGTGAAGTGGCATCCGTGAGTGCAAAGGAGCCCTCCAAGGAGAGGAGCTGTGGAACTAGTTTCTGGTCATGGAAGGCCCAGAGAAGGCAAATTTGTGTTAGCTTTTGTGCTTGGGTAGGTGTTTCCTGGTACAGCAGATTCTGTGGGAGGCATATGTTCTCTGCTGGGGGCCGTGTGACTGGCTGCGATGTGATGGATTTGGGTGGCACGAAGGCTTACTTTAAGCCCAACTTCCATGCACTGTGGTTTATATAGCAAATGATCATGTCCCCACAGCCTACTGGTGGGGGCACAGTCCTTCCTGTCTCTCCTTCCTCTTACCCCTACTTTACTGCCAGTTGCTTTATTCTGAGTATATTTCAGGGGAGGACAGGAGTTCTAGGAGTTTGAATGAGACTCCCTGTTCATAGTTGGGGTTGGGGTTACTCTGCAGCTACAGAGATCCTTGCTGTGTCCTGGCCTCTGAGTCTCCCTGATGAAGGAAGAAAAGCATATCATCCAGGTAGAGACCTGCTTTTCAATCGCCAAAGCCCTTAGGCCAGGGTCCTGTGACTTCCACAGAAGCCATTTAGGACAGCAGATTTCTCACCTGTTTGATAGATCCCAGCTCCAAAGGACTTCAACACTAGACCGGTCCACCTCATTGCTCAAAACAATTCACAGTGTCTTGTTCGTTTGCTCAGTGGATGGACTCCAAGTGTTCCTTCATTGTCTGCAACTTCTGTACCCAGTTTTCCCTCCTTGGGCAATTAGACTGTCCTGCTCTCTTCAAAGAACAAAACTTTCAGATTGGAGGTCTCCTTGGGGAAATAGGCTGAAGGAGCTTCACCAGAATTTGACTCCCAAGTCTTACTCATTATTCCACAGTACTTCTTCCCAGTCTCTTACCACATTTGCTACCTGGCAGTTTCATGGGCAAAGGGGCTTCCACTTGGTGTGCCTGTGCAAGACTCACTGTGTCACCAAGGTGTCTGTTCTGGGCTCTGGAGTTCCTTTCCTTGATTAAAGCTGAAAGTTGAATGTCCCACAGAAGCTGGCAGAGGCAGTAGTTTAGGACTTCGTGACTTACAAGGTGAGTTCAGTCAGTTCAGCCTTATTGGGCTTTAACTACTAGACATTTGGCTACATCAAAGGCTGTTTGGGTTTCAGTACTTTTTCTATACCTGCAGATGTCATGGACTGGGGAATTCTCAACCAGGATAAAATAATTTAAGAACCACTTTTTTACCACTGCACTCAGTGATTCCAGAGGTCAATTCTTCCTCAAATCAAGCATTGACTTTTCTCCAGAATATTTTAGTACCTTTATACTTATGTTTCTTTCTTTTTCTTTTTTCTTCTTCTTTTCCAAGTGAGAGAAGGGGATATAGAGAGACTCTTGCATGTGCCCCGACAGGATCCAGTTGGCAACCCCTGTCTGGGGCCGATGCTCACAACTGAGCTTTTTTTAGCACCTAAGGCAGAGGCTCCAGAGAGCCATCCTCAGTGCCTGGAGCTGATGCACTCCAACCAATGAAGCCATGGCTGCAGGAGGAGAAGAGTGAGAGAAAGAAGGGGAGAGGGAGGGGTAAAGCAAATGATCACTTCTGTGTGCCTTGAATGAGATATTGAACCTGGGACATTCACACGCTGGGCCAATGCTCTACCACTGAACCAACCGGCCAAGACCATGTTTTTTCTTCAGTGATGCTATTTCCCTTCCAAATCACTATTTTTTTGCATTAAAAATTTTAAAATAATATAAGTATTTAATAAAAATTTAAACCTCATAGAAAGGTATATAAGGAAGTCCACCTATTCCCTGGTTTCTACCTCAAAAAGTAAACACTAAAGTTTCTTTGGTATATCATTGCAAAAAAATATGTATATATTCTTATGTAAAGACTTTTTTTTTAAATGCTACACATGTAGAATCCCATTGTAGATGTGACACTGCCCTTGGTTTCTGTCATTCTTTGTATCTTAGAAAGGATGTCAGCGCTTAGAGCTCAACTTCATTCACTTTAAAGTCTGCGAGGCAACCCATTGCACGGATGCTCTATAATTTAAGCTTGTTCCTTGTTGATGGTCATTTAGGTGTTTATTTTTCTGTTACAATCCTAAAATAAGTGTTTTGTGCACATAGTTCAATGAGCATATCCATGAGGTGTATTTTTTGATCAGTGGAGAGGATAATGTATATTTTAAATTTGGCCAATACTACTAAATTTTCCTTTAAAATTTTGTCTCGATTTATCCCACCAATGTATGAAAATGTCTATTTCTTCACACTTTACAAAACACTATATTTTTAGGCTTAAAAAATTAAAAGGTTATTTCAGTGTGGTACTGGTGCAGGGATTATCAAGTAGCCCAGTAAAAGACCACAGAATTGTGAGATGTTGGTCTATGAGAGTGCTGACATTGTAGCTCTGGGGGAATAAGGGATTTATATAAATAGGACTAAGCTGGTTATCCTAATGGAAAAGTAAAATAAAATTGGACTCTACTCATATCATAGACAAAAATCAATTCTAGACAGATGAAAGACCTAAAAGCAAAAGACAAAACTACACAGCTTAATAAGGCATTATAGGAAAATGTTTTTCTGATTCAGGAGGAAAGGGGAATTTATTTTAATAGACACAAAAATCACAAATTATAAAAGATTGGTAACTTTGCCTACATTAAGAGATATCAAAAGACCTCAAAAAGAAGGTGAAAAGGCAAACCACAAACTAAATATTTGTAACACGTATAATCAGCAAAGGATTAGTACCTAGACTATATAAAGAATGCCTATAATTCAGTTTTTTAAAAAGACATGAGCGTACATATTTTGCATATAGACAAATGGACAGAAGAAAACTCACACTCAGAAGTTAAAGAAGTGCTTCTTAAAATACGAGATGTTCAAGTTCATTAAGGAAGTGAAAAACCACACTGACAATTCATATTAATTTCAAAAATTAAATTTAGAAAATCCCAATTTAGGCAGAAGTATGAGGTACAGGGATTGTTATACAGTGTAGATGGCATCACATATTGGTACAACTGCTTTGGAAATCAGTTCGACATTCCTAAGTCAAATTGTACAGGTGAACACCCTTCAACCAACCCAGTAATGCATAATTGAACATATTTGAGAATGTTCTTAGCCCTATTGTTCCTAAAAAGAAACTGAGTGGAGCATTTGAGAATAGTCTTAGCCTTACCATTCATCCAAGGAGGAGGGAGAAACTAGATGAGAGAACTGGAGCAATGTGGCATGAAAAGTAAGACCCAGGCCTGACCTGTGGTGGCGCAGTGGATAAAGCGTCGACCTGGAAATGCTGAGGTCACTGGTTCGAAACCCTGGGCTTGCCTGGTCAAGGCACATATGGGAGTTGATGCTTCCAGTTCCTCCCCACCTTCTCTTTCTCTGTCTCTCCCTCTCCTCTCTAAAATGAATAAATAAATAAATAAATAAATAAATAAATAAATAAATAAAAAGTAAGACCCAAAGGAAAGCATGGGCCACCTGGGGGTGAGGCTGCTGCGCTGATCTAACCGTGCCAACTTCTCTAGCAACTCAGAGTTATATTGTGCCATCTACGGAGAAAACTCCCTCCTGCTCTTATCATTCAGCCCGGACAGTTGGCTTTAGGTCATATATGGTCTCTTTCAGTTTGAAAATGCTTGTCATTAAAAGACAGAATGTGCCCTCTGAGATAGGGCCCTCTCCATGACGTTTATTCTATTAAAGTCTTTATCCTGAGGATGCAAGGATTCCACCCCTTTCCTTTGGAAAGTGCAGAATCACAGGCAAGGCTCCAAGCCTTTCAGTTGCTTTGGGGTGCAGCACCATTTCAGGTAAGGCCAACTATTTAAAAAATTAAGATGGGCAACTGGAGGGCTGGTTTAGTCTGTGTGTGCATAAGAAATAAAATTTAGTTACAAGCAACGAGTTGTGTTAAAATTACACTTGAGAAACATTGTTTTGGTAGATTATTATTACTCTGTATATATTTCACAGAGAATTCAATGCCATGAGTATTTTTAACTGAGTATCTTAGAAATGATAGCTTCTTATTTTATGGCTCAATTCAGATATACTACACTCAAATTGTGGCTCTGTGACTCTGGTTAAGTTACTTAAACTTTCCATGCCTTAGTTTCTTCATTCTTTGGGGATAATAATAGTGTCTACCTCATAGGGCTAGGTAAGGATTAAATTAATTGATTCAAATAAAGGGCTGGGAACAATGTATAAAGTGGTTAGTATTAGTACCTGCTTTTTTCAGTGTGGTGTGGCTAACAGGGCGGTTACTATTATGGGGCTGTTCATCGTTTCAGTAGAGTAGTTGGTGTTGCAGATATGGCAAGGCTGTGATAAAAGGAATCAGGTGGTGGTTGTCACCGTTGTTTTAACAGACTCTGCTCTTTCCTTCATGACTTGGTTACAGCCACCCCTGGGTAAAGTATAAAGTCGAGGGCAGAGCTATTTTCATAATGAGAACTGCTCTATGATAGCTGGAGCTTGAATATGAGAATGACTATCTAATGAGTTCTCTCTATGTAAAGATTTTAAAGTATATATTGGCTTTTCTATAGCTCGAAACGCTTTGATTTCAATGTTTTATACCGAGAGCAGAAAATCAATAAAGCAAAAGAATGAGACTTCATTGTGTTGTAGAATGAATGTCTTTTCATGACCCAGGAAAATCTGTACGCCTAAGAGAAGCGGGAGACTTGGTTGTATCTGGATTACATGGAAAGTCAGTGATAATTCTGGCGAAAGAATCATGACCCCGCAAAATTAAATTCCCAGAGTTACAAGATCGATTTTGAACATTTGCCCTTGTGTATTGTCCACAGGTTTCAGACATGCTGAAGAGTACCCTACTGTGTGCGCTGTTCGCGCTCCTGCGCGCGCAGGCTTTCCCCTGCCCACCCGCCTGCAAGTGTGCCTTCCGAGACGCAGCGCAGTGCTCCGGGGGCGACGTGGCGCGCATCGCCGCGCTCGGCCTGCCCACCAATCTCACGCACATCATGCTTTTCCGAATGGGCCAGGGCACCTTGCAGAATCACAGTTTCAGTGGTATGACCGTCCTGCAGCGCCTGAGGCTGTCAGACAGCTACATTTCCGCCATCGCCCCCGGCACCTTCAATGACCTGATAAGACTAAAAACCCTGAGGTTGTCTCGCAACAGGATCACTCATCTTCCAGGAGCGCTCTTGGATAAGATGGTTCTTCTGGAACAGTTGTTTCTGGACCACAATGAACTAAAGCGCATTGACCAAAACATGTTTCAGAAACTGGTTAACCTCCAAGATCTCATTCTGAACGACAATCAACTGGTTTTCCTTCCTGCTAGCCTCTTTACACATCTGGGGAACCTGAGGAGGTTGGATTTGTCGGGAAACAATTTGACTCACCTGCCCAAGGGATTGCTTGGGGCACAAGCTAAGCTCGAGAGTCTCCTGCTCCACTCGAACCAGCTCGTCTCTCTGGATGCGGGGCTGCTGAGCAGCCTGCGCAGCCTGGTGGGGCTGCAGCTCCACAGAAACCGCATCCGTTCCATTGCTCCCGGGGCCTTCGACAGGCTCGGCAACCTGAGCACTTTGACTCTCTTCAGAAACCAGCTCGAGTTCCTGCCCTCTGCACTCTTTCTTCATTCGCACAATTTGACCTCCTTGACGCTGTTCGAGAACCCGCTGGAAGAGCTGCCGGAGGTGCTTTTCGGGGAAATGGGGGGCCTGCAGGAGCTGTGGCTGAACGGCACCCGGCTGCGCACCCTGCCCACGGCCGTGTTCCGCAACCTGAGCCGCTTGCGGGCGCTAGGGGTGACCCTGAGCCCGCGTCTGAGCGCGCTGCCGGAAGGCGCCTTGCGGGGCCTCGGCGAGCTCCGGGTGCTCGCGCTGCACGCCAACAGCCTGGCCTCGCTCCCCGGCGGCCTGCTGCGCGGCCTCCGCCAGCTGCGCCACGTGTCGCTGAGCCGCAACCGGCTGCGGGCCCTGCCCCGCGCGCTCTTCAGCGACCTCCGCAGCCTGGAGGCCGTCCAGCTCGACCACAACCAGCTGGAAACCCTGTCTGGTGACGTGTTCGGGGCTCTGCCCCGGCTGGCGCAGGTCCTGCTGGGGCACAATCCCTGGCGCTGCGACTGTGACCTGCGGCCGTTCTTGGCGTGGCTGCGACAGCACCCGGGCCTCGTGGGCCGAGCCGAGCCCCCGCAGTGCCGCGGCCCAGAGCAGCACGCCGGCCTGCCGCTCCAGACCCTGCAGGAACGTGATCTGGGGTGCCCGCCTCCCCACTCTGCTGCCCCCACCCCGCCGACCCTGCTAGCAGGCCGCGGTTCCCCGGCCTTGGTGCCTAACAGCTCAGAACCTTGGGCGTGGGCCCAGCCGGTGGCCGAGGGCGAGCGTCCAGACCACAGCTTGTTCTGGGGGCTTTATCTACTGCTTTTAGTCGTTCAGGCCGTAATAACCGGGGTCATTGTGTGTGCTATGATTAAACTCGGCCGGCTCTTTCGAAAATTAATCAGAGAGAGAGTTCTTGTTTGAGTACATGGAAACACCTTGCAATTAATTAAAACGTGACCAGAGTATTGTTAGATGTGGCTCTGGGAGAATCCACAAAGGCTGCTGCAGTCTTCCTTTCTCTTCTCTTTGACTCCCTCCCCTCTCCTTCTACCCCACCTCTCTGTCTCCTCCTCCCTCCTCCCCTTTCTCAGAATAACCTTTCCATCTGTAAACTGTGACTGCTAGCTTTGCTTTGTCCTCCCTTTCACTGTATGGTCCTGGGGAGTGGATTGTGTTGACCTCATCCTTGTGCCCCCTTGTGCCGGTGGAGAGAGGGGTCCTTCCAAGTTTGCTGAGGACGGGTGCAGATGAGCCAGCCAACTCCAGGCCAGGGCCTGGCTTCTGCATACAGTAGGTATGTGGCAAATGTGCAATAAATGAATAAAATGAATATACACAATCCAAGTAATGGTGACATTTCCTTGGGGAAAGGATGGATTTTTCTCTTCTAGTTCTTTCCCTTGTCCTATTTTTTCTCTCACTTTTTGTATCTCTGTGGGCTATTTGGGAGAACGCTGGACCTGGTTCATTCAGCACTGATTTTCAGAGTAGGCCTACTCTGAGGTAGGCTGAGAGATCAAAGAACACAGGGCCTCTGTCCTGGAGCTCAGCACCCAGTGACAGATGCCAGGACAGGGTGGTCAGGGCGGAGTGCCAAGGAGCAGGAAGAGGGGCCATGTGGAGAGTGGTGGAGCAGAGATTTGAGAGAGAAGTGGGAGCTTGCCAGGAAGTCTAAGTGTGCGTGTGTGTGCGCGCGCGCGCTCACATGTTGAGGATGGAACATTGATTCAGAGTCCCTGTGTGACTCACAAGCCTGCAAAGACTTCTGAAACTACTAAGAGAGAGAAGTATGTCATGGACTCTCGGTTGGTTTACCTTTTCTGGAACTAAATTCCACCTTATTTCACAAGCATTTATGAAGCGCCCAACTTGTGACAGGTGTTCATGAATGTAATGGCAGGCTTGGTTTCTATTTTATTATACTTGAATCACGTTCTCATTTATTGTTCCAATTGAAAGCAGTAAAACCCTTGTTGCTTTCAATGGATGTCTGTGCTTGTGAACAGCAGCAGTTAAAACATGGGCTGGAGAGTTGACTATGGTGGGTTCAAATCCCAGCTCCACCACTTACTAACTACATAGGCCTTTGGCATGTAAATTCTCTAAACCTGGGTTTCCTCAGTCCTGAAAAGGGATAAAGAAGACCTGCTTCGTGGAGTTGTGAGAGTTGGAGGCAATAAAGCATGTGATGACAGCCCAGTGCCCTGCGAGCAGTAAATGCTCAAATGCTAGCTCTTATTAAAGGGCAAGCAATTACCTGTTATACTGTTGTCTTGACTTCTAAAGAAGAGTTCTGAGTTGCTCTTTATTCTCTGTGTATATTAAAGGTGAGAACAAACTTTCTCAAACTTAAGGTTACGTTCAAACTAGTTTGTCTTTACATGTAGGTGAAGTGGGACCGGTGTAGTTATGCTCTGTGCTCAGTGTAGAGCAATAGATCCTCTGAACAACACCAAATGGACGTGGAGCAGGAATTGCTGGGTTTCTGGCATTTGTAGGTACACTCCTCCTTCAAGGTCAAGTTCAAATGTCTCCTCCTGGTAAAGCCTTTTCTGATTGCCCAGTAAGACTACAGTGTTTCCTGCTGTATGCGTCCCTTGAAGGCTGTCGGGCATGAGGCACGCTTCCTACCCCTGTTACTGGTCACCCTTCACTCTATAGTGTGTGTATACGTTCATGTGCCTCCTTGTCTCATTTATTTCCACTGCTCCAAATCTGGCAACTATGTACAGCATAAAACCCAGGCTGTTTTGATGGACTGTGGACTATAGTCCTAACCACTATCCTCCCAGGCAAGCTACCTAACTCTTTAAGCCTCCATCTCCTTACCTGTAGAGTGAGGATAACAAGGGTCCTTACCATAGTTGCAAGGATGGAATAAAATAATCCAGGCCAAATATTAAGTCAATGGCTGGGGCTTATGGGGATCAATGGAAGTTGGCTATTATTATGATTAGCTCTTTTGAATACGCTATGTTTTAACACGTCTCATTGCCCTTGCTGGTGTTCATTCATTCAGCAAATATTTGTTGAGTATCTCCTCTGTACTGTCCCCTCTTCTGAGTGGAGGGGTAGAGCAGAGGTTAAAACAAAGTACTGTACACACTTCCATTGGGTTTACATTTTGATGTCCTTTTCCAATGAAAACACCTTCTCCAAACTCCTAATCGTTATCTTTAAACAGAAAAGTAAGGACAATTGTGGACACCTCATCCTGCTTTATACAATTTTTATACTTTGCTCTATTTGCTTTAGATATATTTAAAATTAAAATTTTTTTAATTCACTTTATGTATATATAGAGAAGATAGAGGGAGAAAGGGTGGGGGCAGGAGCAGGCAGCCTCAACTCCTGTATGTGCCTTGACCGGGCAAGCACAGGGTTTCAAACTAGGGACTTTGGCGTTTCAGGTTGACACTCTATCTGCTGTACCACAACTGGTCAGGCTAAAATTGTTGTATTTACTGATTTTTTAACGAGAAAGGAAGAGTGAGAGAGACAGACACACACAGAGAGATACATTGACTTGTTGTTCTACTTAATCATGCTGTCACTGGTTGATTCTTGTATGTGTCCTGACTGGGGATCAAACCCACGACCTCAGCATGTTGGAATGATGCTTTAACCAACTGAGCTACCTAGCTAGGGCCCTTCACACACACACACACACACACACACACACACACACACACACACACACACAACAGAAGGAAATACGACAGATAAAGTTGATGGCTCTTGTACATTTCTCTTTCCTGTTCTCATTGCTCCCCTTCTCTCCTTAGAGGTAACCTAGGTAATAAATTTGATGCTTTACTTCCCAGGTGTGTTTTTATACTAAGTGTGTCTACAACTCTGAACAAGCTAAAATAATGCTTTGCCTGTTTTCAAATTTTATTTAAATGATTCTACTCTGCACATAGCATTCATCACTATTTTTTTTCTGGGCTAACATATATATATATATATTTTTTTAATTATTTATTTTTATTTTTTCCAGAGTCAGAATGAGTCAGAGAGAGGGATAGACAGGGACAGACAGACAGGAACGGAGAGAGATGAGAAGCGTCAATCATCAGTCTTTCATTGCGCCTTGCAACACCTTAGTTCAGGGGTCCCCAAACTACAGCCCGCGGGCCACATGCGGCCCCCTGAGGCCATTTATCCGGCCCCCACCGCACTTCCAGAAGGGGCACCTCTTTCATTGGTGGTCAGTGAGAGGAGCATAGTTCCCATTGAAATACTGGTCAGTTTGTTGATTTAAATTTACTTGTTCTTTATTTTAAATGTTATATTTGTTCCCGTTTTGTTTTTTTACTTTAAAATAAGATATGTGCAGTGTGCATAGGGATTTGTTCATAGTTTTTTTTTATAGTCCAGCCCTCCAATGGTCTGAGGGACAGTGAACTGGCCCCCTGTGTAAAAAGTTTGGGGACCCCTGCGTTAGTTGTTCATTGATTGCTCTCTCATATGTGCCTTGACCGTGGGCCTTCAGCAGACTGAGTAACCCCTTGCTAGAGCCAGTGACCTTGGGTTCAAGCTGGTGGGCTCTTGCTCAAACCAGATGAGCCCACGCTCAAGCTGGTGACCTCGGGGTCTCGAACCTGGGTCCTCTGCATCCCAGTCCGACGCTCTATCCACTGCGCCACCACCTGGTCAGGCTGGGCTAATATATTTTTGAGATTTTTCCATATGAAGCATTTGACTCTAGTTCATTCACTTTAATAGCTGCATGCTAGTCTATTGAATGGATATAGCATGATTTTTCTATTCCCTTGTTGATGGACATTTATTCCCAGTGTTGTTTTTTCCTTTTTCTTCCCCATTACTCTCCATCCTCCCCAACTCTTAAAGTCAGAATCTGATAGGTATGAAATGGTAACTAATTGTTGTTTTATCTTTTATTCCCTGATAACTAGTGAAGTTAAATTTATTTTTAAATGCTTGTTAAACATTCAGATTTCTTCTTTTAGGAATTATTTGTGCATAATGGGGCATTATGTCTTTTTTCTTTTTCATTTTTCTGAAGCTGGAAACAGGGAGAGACAGTCAGATAGACTCCCGCATGCGCCCGACCGGGATCCACTCGGCACGCCCACCAGGGGCGACGCTCTGCCCACCAGGGGGCGATGCTCTGCCCATCCTGGGCGTCGCCATGTTGCGACCAGAGCCACTCTAGCGCCTGAGGCAGAGGCCACAGAGCCATCCACAGCGCCTGGGCCATCTTTGCTCCAATGGAGCCTTGGCTGCGGGAGGGGAAGAGAGAGACTGAGAGGAAAGCGCGGCGGAGGAGTGGAGAAGCAAATGGGCGCTTCTCCTGTGTGCCCTGGCCGGAAATCGAACCCGGGTCCTCCGTACGTTAGGCCGACGCTCTACCGCTGAGCCAACCGGCCAGGGCTTTTTTCTTTTGATTTGTAGAAATTCTCTACATATCCTGGACACTAATTTTCTGTAAATTATGTGTTTTGCAACTACCTTTTTTCAGTTTGTGGCTTCTTATTTTACATTATACTGTCTTTTATGAAACAGAAGCTTTAATTTTAATCTAGTCAAATTTAGCAATATAACTTTATGGTTTGGTTTTTTTTAAAAAAATCTTGTTTAAAAAAGTCTTCCTACTCTAAAGCAGTGGTGGGATTCAAATAGTTTAACAACCAGTTCTCTGCTCTAATGACCATTTTAAGTATAAAAAAAGATATACTGAGCAGTAGTTTATTATTTCATGCATTTAATAGTTAAATAAAAACAATAAAAGAGGTATACAAAACTAGATTATAATAGTTTAAAAATATTAATTAAAAATATTAAATAATACCTGACAAGAAATAATAAAATTGTTATTAAAGGTATTTCTATGTTGCTTCTTTTTTTTTTTTTTTTTTTGAGAGAGAGACAGAGAGATGAGAAGCATCAATTCTTCTTTGCAGCACATTAACTGTTCTTTGATTGTTTTCTCATATGTGCCTTGACCGGAGGGCTACAGCAGAGCAAGTGATCCCTTGCTCAAGCCAGCAACCATAGTGTCATGTCTCTGATCTCATGCTCAGCGACCCCGTGCTCAAGCTGGTGAGCCATGCGCAAGCCGGCAACCTCAGGGTTTTGAACGTGGGTCCTCTGCATCCCAGGCGAATGCTCTATCCACTGCACCAGCACCTGGTCAGGCTCTATATTGCTTCTTGATTGGCATCCTCATTTGCAATTTTCATTGCCTTTTTCTTAACATTATCAGCTGTGTGATTTATTCTTAACCATCTTTTCACTATAGGAGTAGGATCCCATTCCTTTTGAGGTAGGCCAATTAAACTAATAGTCATTGATTTTATATATTAGAAACAGATGACTTCTCTGAACATATGTTCATCTTTGAAAAACCCCTTTCTACTTTTGCTGAACTTACAGCAATTCTTCTGACAATAATTTTAGCTCTTTAAACACTTTCAGGAATTGCATAGTTCTGGAAATTTTTAAAACTGTTTTTCACGAAATCTCGGTAATCGTTAATATCAATTTGGTAATTTAAAATGTCATTAAATACTAGCAATTGTTCGTCAGTTGCTTCCCATGGAACTACACTGCTCACGAAAATTAGGGGATATTTCAAAATGAATATGAAATGATAAAATATCCCTTAATTTTTATGAGCAGTATAGTACTTCTATATTCCAGTAATCTGGCTTCAAAAAATTGAGAAATGATCATTTATTACTATCTTGAAATTGGCTACAATTTGCTTTTAAGTATTTATGATCCATTAGTCTCTTTTTCAAATTTGTTACGATGTTTTCTGAAGGTCTTTCCCAAGGAAGCCCAACAAATCGATGATTTTCTACAAATTTTATATTTTGGTAGGTTTCTGAAGTAATTAATTCATCAACCTTTTTTTCATATGAACCCTTTTCCTTTCCAAGCATTTGAAATGCTTTAATAGATCTTATCACGAGTTTTCCAGCCTTTATTATGTCTACATTTCTTACTTTGCAGTGCATTTGAAAGAAAAGAAATTTTGTTTAAAATATCAATCATCAATGTCAAATCAGTTATAAAAAACATATTTTCAAGACAGGCAGCCATACCTAAGTACTTTTTATTTGAATAAAAACAGTGATGCGGCCCGGGATAAGTGTGTCGTGCAGCTGGGGTTGACCTTAAACTACAGTCACCCTGCCGTGGTCCCAAAACTCTACCAATCTTTAAGATTTCAGTTCCAAGTTGCTCGGATATTTTGGTAAGTTCAATTTGGTTTTTATTGGATTGATGAAAAATAGTATATATCTTATCAATAAATATTTTTAAGATTACTTGCCTTCTTTTCTTTATTGAATAATCTAAAACAAGATGGAGGTGATGGGCTAACAGTGCCATATCATTATTCTTGGAAACTCTTTTGCTGTCCTAGTGCTCACTCCAGCTCTTCTGCCAAGCATGATGCTGGCACCATTGAAGCAAAATACAGTACTATTAAGTTCTTTTCTAGGTAGTCATTAGTAAGCCCAACATTGTTTAAACTTTCCATAACTGAAGAACACATTGTTTCTGCATCTTGTTTTTCCAATTCAACTAGCTCAACGAAAACTGTTGGTGATGTAACTGAACCCTCAACTTTTAAGGAAAGTATAATAACTGGTTTGCAAGTTATTGAAGTTTCATCAATAATCAAATGTATTTTCAGATTATTTTCAATAATTTTAGTAAATACTTCTTTTTAAATTTTCTTTGCAATGGAATCAACTACTTTCACAACAGTTTCACATGAATGTAATCCTATTCCCGAATCTAATCCATTTTTTTTTTTTTTACAGAGACAGAGAGAGTCAGAGAGAGGGACAGACAGGGACAGATAGACAGACAGGAACGGAGAGATGAGAAACATCAATCATTAGTTTTTCATTGCACATTGCGACACCTTAGTTGTTCATTGATAGCTTTCTCATATGTGCCTTGACTGTGGGCCTTCAGCAGATGGAGTAACCCCTTGCTCGAGCCAGCGACCTTTGGGTCCAAGCTGGTGAGTTTTGCTCAAACCAGATGAGCCCGTGTTCAAGCTGGCAACCTTGGGGTCTCGAACCTGGGTCCTCGGCATCCCAGTCCGACGCTCTATCCACTGTGCCACCGCCTGGTCAGGCCTAATCCATTTTTAATTTGCACTTCTGTCTCAGCTTCTATGTCTAAAAGTGGTTTACATCTTTTTGCCAGGTTGTAAACTGTATTAAATACTATTCAAGTAGTACTTAAATGTTTTTCATTCATCGTATCTATTACTTTTGTTATTGAATCCTGCTCACATTTTTTAAAGTTCTTTTTATAAACGTTATGAGCTTTTTTTTAATAAATAAATTTTTATTTTAATGGGGTGACATCAATAAATCAGGGTATACATATATTCAAAGAAAACATGTCCAGGTTATCTTGTCATTCAATTCTGTTGCATACCCATCACCCAAAGTCAGATTGTCCTCCATCACCTTCTATCTAGTTTTCTTTGTGCCCCTCCCCCACCCCCTCCCCCTCTCCCTCCTTCCCTTCCCCCCATAACCACCACACTCTTGTCAGTGTCTCTTAGTCTCGTTTGTATGTCCCACCAATGTATGGAATCCTGCAGTTCTTGTTTTTTTCTGATTTACTTATTTCATTCCGTATAATGTTATCAAGATCCCACCATTTTGTTGTAAACGTTATGAGCTTTTGATGAAAAATATTCTTTCATTTTTTTTCCTTGGAGAAGCTTATTGTACCTCTTTATTTTTCCTTGATGCCTCAATCTGAAAACATTTCCATTCTTTTTTTTTTTTTTGTATTTTTCTGAAGTTGGAAACGGGGAGGCAGTCAGACAGACTGACCAGGATCCACCCGGTACGCCAACCAGGGGGCCATGCTCTGCCCATCTGGGGCCTTGCTCTGCTGCAACCAGAGCCATTCTAGTGCCTGAGGCAGAGGCCAGAGGCCACAGAACCATCCTCAGCACCCAGGCCAACTTTGCTCCAATGGAGCCTCAGCTGCGGGAGGGGAAGAGAGAGACAGAGAGGAAGGAGAAGGGGAGGGGTGGAGAAGCAGATGGGTGTCTCTCCTGTGTGCCCTGGCCGGGAATCGAACCCGGGACTCCTGCACGCCAGGCCAACGCTCTACCACAGAGCCAACCGGCCAGGGCCTCCATTCTTTTATACATGAACACTTTTATCAAGTCATATTTTGCAAATACTCGCAACCTAACTTTTTGTTAGAAATTACATCATATCTGTCTTTAAAATTGTTATATTGTTGCACTGTCCAGTATTCAGGAATACTATATTCAATTTTGGAGTTGTTATAATTTTTTATTTCAATAATTGACGTGCTGCTTTCTTCAAGTTGGACTGCTTGCACTTGTGACTGTTTTGTGCCACCCAAGGCCAATTCTGATATAACAGATTCTGATTTTGGTTTCTTATTGAAAAAAATCTGTCAAACTCTTTTGCCTTTTTTTGCTACTGCAAAAAAAATTTTTAAATGTTTTATTTTAATATATAATAATAATAATATTATTAACAGACATTAATACCCTTTATTGAAGATTACAAGATATTGTACAAAAACTGAAAAGTATATGCATCAATAACCAAGCAAGGACATGTAATAATGAATGCAAAGTTTTATAACATATTACTACAATCATCAGAGGAAATTATAGAATAAGAGTAGACAATAGTTAGAATCAAAAGAAAAAGAAAAAATTCCAAGGTAAATCAAACCAGGGTACAGTGCAGGATTCTTAGTACATTAATGTTACAAAGACCCTTCATGAAGCGATAAACAAACTCGAACATTTTACTGGTTTTGTTAACAATGCCCTGAATGTGCAGTGCATCTTTAGGGCATTTCAGCTTGACCTACCTGGACAGGATGTGTTTTGTTTGCAGCTGGTTTACCCAGTCTGTGATCTGTAATCTCAGATCAATAGAATTGATCTTAGAGAGCAAAGACTTTACTTGTTCAGTATTCTTCGTTTGATGTGGTGATTCCCGAAAATTAAAAATTGTTACAATGTTTGCTCTTAAACATCTGTCTTCAAACTCTCAGTAGAACTTTTTGTCCACATGTGGTCACATCATAAACGTCTATAAACAAAGCACTGTGCTTATACTACTGATAAACATCAGTCAGAACATACATTTTCTTCATTTTATCAATACTAAATAAAAATTTCTAGGTGGAATTGATAAATGGCATAGGCTATGCAGATTAAAAACTTTCCCTGCTTGTCACGGGAGAGCTGTGCGCATTCTTCCACGGCTTCCGAAGTGGGCGCTAAGGTAACCTTTGAAATCTACATTTCTCCTGGTTCATGTGTCCTAGCTTCCTACTGGTTTCACCTTTTGGGGAAACATCAGTGCATTCATAATTATCTCGAGGGGATTTTGGGTGTAACACAAAGCTGAAACAAGTGACAGCTTGTCACCCCTGGTTGTTTGGCACTTTATGTTTGTTTATAGAAGTAACAAATGCACAAGAATGAAAATGTAGTATTTCATCAAAGGTATGATGAGTTTTATGAAATGAATAAATAAATATTACAAGCCTAGTTCTGTCATTTTTTTTTTTGCCTATGAATGGAATGAACATTACTACGAGTGCTTAGAATACACTGTTGCACAGATGAACATTAAAAAAGTGTAAGAAATGTAAGTTTGTGATTTCCACATTGGGTGGCTTCCCAGGAACCCACTTTAGAGAGAACCCTGGATTATAAATTTCATTTTAACAACTGGTTCACTGAACTCAACAAAAAATCAGTTATCGGTTCTGCCAAACTGATTCGAACCAGCTGAATCCCACCACTGCTCTCAAGTCAGAGGCAGCTTAAGGTCTGCTGAGGCCCAGGGCACAGAAGAAAATATTGGGCCCCTTAAAAAAGAGAGACAGGAAAAATAAAAATACATGTTAACTATATTTTTAAATAAATAAAAAATATTATGTACTATTAATGTTAAAATTTCACATATGCAACCGAACTTGGTGTTATTAGAAAAAGTGTAAAGTTGGGGTTTTGCGGGGCCCTTCAGAAGCCGGGGCCCAGGGTGTGCGCCCGGTTCACCTGCCGTTAAATCCGCCTCTGTCTCAAGTCATAAAATTAGTCTCCTATGTTTTCTTCTGAAAGTTGTCAAGTTTTGTTTGTCAAATTTAGATCTTTAATCCCTATGGAACTTGTTTTTGTATATGGTGTGATGTAGGTAACCAGCTGCATTTTCCCAAATGCACATGATCTCCTATTGTCCCGGACCATTTATCTGGTCGTCATCCTTCCCCACAGATTTGCAAAGCTAGCTCTGTCATGTTCGAAGTTTCCAGATATGCATGGGTTGGTTTCTGAGTTCTGTAGCCTAAACCACTGGCCCATTTTGCTATTCTTATACTACACTCACTGTCGTCATTATCATAGCTTTAATGCTTCTTGGTATGGCGTGCCGCTCCACCTTGTTTTTCTTCAGGGAAGCCTCCTCTAGTCTGAGCCTTTTGTAATTCTATGCACACTTGAAGATCAGCATGTCAAGTTTCACTGAAAAAATTCTGCTGGATTCTAATAGAATTGCGGTGAAGATGTAAACTAGTTTGGGGTGGGTGGGGGAATTTACATTCTTCACAGTACCTAGTGCCCATGTCTGTAAACATGGTTCATCTTTCCATTTATTTAGGTCTTTCCTACTCTTTCAATGAGGTTTCAGAATTTTCAAATAATACCTTGTGCAAATTTAATTAGATATATTCTTAGATATCTTTCTCCTATTTTGAGTTCTTGTTGCTATTGTTAGATGTCATCATTTTTTACATAACATTTTCTAATGCTTATTACAAGTATATAGAAATGAAATTTACTTTTACATAATTATATCTGACAATAATTCTAATTATTTGTTTCTTCCTATTAAAAGCTTATACCTTTTATTTATTTATCTTTCTATTATAAAAAATCTTATCTGCACTGGCTAAAACATCCAATATAATGTTGAATAGAAATGGTGATAATGAGTGTTCTTAAAAGCATCTGATTGCAAATAAAATGGCTCTAATGTTTCATCAGTAAATGTGACATTTCTAGCTCTAGGTTGCAAAGTATTTTTAAAATTATGAAGAGATGTTAAATTTTATCAAGATTTTTTCATTTACTGAGATGCTCATGTAGTTTTTCCTTTTTGATGTGTTAAAATGGTAAATAAAACTTGTAGATTTTGAAAAATAAATTCATTATTGCATTCCTGAAGTAAACTGAGCCTGGTCATGCATTTTAAAAATACATTGTTAGATTCACTTTACTACTGTTTTATTTAGATCTTTTATTACCTGTTCATTGGTGAAATTCTCTTGTACATCTTTTAAAAATAATATCTATTTCTGATTTTGACTGTATCATCCAAATTATACAGCCTCATAAAGTGAGTGGGGACAATCTCTCTGGAATAGTTTATTAAAATGGGGTTATCTTGTCCTTGATTTTATTACAGAACTCCTTTCTAAAACCATCTTGGTCTGGTTTTATTGTGTATGAGTATTAATTATTTATTGCTGCATAACAATTCTCCAAATCTCAGTGGCTTAGAACAGTAACATTTATTATCTCACAGTTTCTGAGGGTCAGAAATTTAAGAGCAGCTTGATTGGGTGATCCTGGCTTAGGGTCTTTCACAGGGTTATGATCAAAATTGTGGTTGTGACTGTAGTCATCTTGACAGGGGCTGGAGGACCTGCTTCCAACATATCTCACTCTCACTGGCCTTGGCAGTTCTTTGCTGGATGATGGCAGGAGGCCTCAGATCCTTACCACATGGACCTCCTCACTGGGGTGCTTGAATGTCCTCATACGTGGCAGCTGGCATCCCTGAGCACAAGGAGTCAGAGAGAGACAGCGGGGCAGAAGTAACAATGCCTTTTACAGTGTAGCCTCAGAAGTCACACTTCCTCATTTTTACAATCTTTTGTAGGCAACATAGAGTGGGATTTTCCTAAATTTTATTTAGATAACATCTTTCTGTGTATAATGGAAACTGATCTGCTTATATTTATTGTAGCTGGTTGTAACGCCACCAGGCTGATGTAATGCCACTACGAAGTTTTTTTAAAAAAAATTATTTATTGAGTTTTAGAGAGAAAGTGAAACCGATTTGTTGCTCCACTTATTATTGCATTCACACTAAAAAGTTATTTTTGTTTTCTATTTTCCATTTCCTCTCTTTGCCTCCCCCCCCTCCATTCCTTCAGCCCTCTGGTGGATTGGCAAATTCATGTAACTCTCGTATGTTCTGGGTTTGTTGCTGTTGTTGTTAGTTTCCAGTGGTTAGCTTTTTAAAACATGCATATTTAATTCTATTTTTTTCTAGCATTTTTTAAAGTATTCAATCCTTCTTTTCTATTTATTTTTTTTTGTATTTTTTTTTTTTTTGTATATGTCTGAAGCTGGAAACAGGGAGAGACAGTCAGACAGACTCCCGCATGCGCCTGACCGGGATCCACCCAGCACGCCCACCAGGGGCAACGCTCTGCCCACCAGGGGGCGATGCTCTGCCCCTCCGGGGCGTCGCCACTCTAGCGCCTGGGGCAGAGGCCAAGGAGCCATCCCCAGCGCCCGGGCCATCTTTGCTCCAATGGAGCCTTGGCTGCGGGAGGGGAAGAGAGAGACAGAGAGGAAGGGGGGGGTGAAGAAGCAAATGGGCACTTCTCCTATGTGCCCTGGCCGGGAATCGAACCCGGGTCCCCTGCATGCCAAGCCGACACTCTACCGCTGAGCCAACCGGCCAGGGCCTCTTTTCTATTTATAAACATAGCATGGATTTTACTGTGTTAACTGCCCAGTGAACATAACCATCCTCAGTATCTTGTTATCTAACTTTTGGTTTGATCTATTAAAATTTGGTTTACATTTTTAAAAAATTTTTTTTGTAATTAAATTTAATTTATTGATGTATTATGCATTTCTGCTCATTTATATTAGGTTGAATCATGTGAAATTTCTAATATTCAACCATTTTTGACCCAAAAAACAACAGTTTTATGTGATTCAAACTTAAAGTTCTAGCACCATATAGAGTTCTTCTAATGATTACATTTGTAACTTTAAATCTCACCTTTATGTCTTGCTCTATTAACTATAAATGGTCTCTGTTAACACCTTGCTCTGGGAGTTGACATCAGTGTTTCTATTTGTCCTAAGTTCTCCTTTTCCCTTCCACCTCCCAATTTCTGTCGAGATGGATGACTTTTATATTCTTTTTTCAAATTAAAATTTTGGTGATTGTTGAAAAATCTTTAAAATAATAAAAAAGAAATTGATATCATTGTGCCTTTGTAAATATTATTTACTGTAGTGTCAAGTGGTTGCTTCTACTGTTTTTTTTTTGTTTGTTTTTTTTTTCCGTACTTTTTCTGAAGCTGGAAACGGGGAGAGACAGTCAGACAGACTCCCGCATGCGCCCGACCGGGATCCACCCGGCACACCCACCAGGGGCGACGCTCTGCCCACCAGGGGGCGACGCTCTGCTCCTCCAGGGCATCGCCCTGCCGCGACCAGAGCCACTCTAGCGCCTGGGGCAGTAGCCAAGGAGCCATCCCCAGCGCCTGGGCCATTGGAGCCTCGGCTGCGGGAGGGGAAGAGAGAGACAGAGAGGAAGGAGGGGGTGGGGGTGGAGAAGCAAATGGGCGCCCCTCCCACGCGCCCTGGCCAGGAATCGAACCCGGGTCCCCCTCACGCCAGGCCGACGCTCTACTGCTGAGCCAACCGGCCAGGGCCGCTTCTACTGTTTTTTAAATTCCTAGTTTATGCCTTCATTTTATAACTTCTTGGGAGAAGGAATACAGAGGATATCCTCTTTCCTGAGTCTTTTGCCTGAAAAGTTCTTTATTCTCTTCTTACACTTGATTGCTAGTTTAGCTGGGAATAAATTCTAAATTCATATTATTTTCTCAGACCAAGATTACTGGTGAGAATTTGTTGTTATTATTTATAGTTGACTCTTTTTTTTCTTTTTGAAGCCTTTTAGGTCTTTTCTGTTGTCTTTTGTGTTCTGGTTTCAGCATGAAATGCCATGTATATTGCTCTTTATTTCATTCATGCTGCTGGAGAATCAGAGTCCTCTGGAGACCTGTGTCCTTAAGTTGTGTAAAACTCTTTTATACTATTCTTTTGATAAATTTTCACCTCTTTTTAAAACCTTTTTATCTTCTCTTTTTTCTTATTTTTTATGGATCTCTCTTTTCTCCTTTCTGGAGACTTCTACGCTCTTCCAACAATTTAATTAAATTTTTAATTCTGTAATTGTATTTTAAAATTCTATGACCCCTGGTTTTTTGTTTTTTTTTTGTTTTTTTTTTTAAATAGACTCTTCTTCTTGTTTTATAGATGCAGTCCCTTTGGGTTTTTCTTAAAATAGTAGAGTTTAATATTTTATAGTTTTTAATCAATGTCACCACATTAAATTTAATTTCTAAATTTAAAAAAAACTAAAAAATTATACTTTTTAAAGTTTCCTTTTACTTTTTGAGCTATGTATCTGTTTTCTTTGGGATTTTTCTTATTATTGTTGCTTGCTTGCTTCTCTTAAATCCTTGGTCGTTTGTTCATATTTTTAAAGTGAAGTAATAAAAATAACCAACTTTGAGAGATGGATGCACATGGGCAAGTATTGTTGACTGGCAAGCTTCATTTTAAGGTTCTGGGGTAGCAAGCTGAGTATTTACTGGGAACTTCTAAAGGGCAGAATATTGGTGGAGGGTTGTTTTTTTCCAGGACCTTGAAATTTCTTTTTTCTCAGTCTTTTTTTTTTGTAACAGAGACAGAGACAGAGAGAGGAACAGACAGGGAAAGACAGAAGGGAGAGAGATGAGAAGCATCAATTCTTTGTTGTAGCACCTTAGTTGTTCATTGATGGCGGTCTCATATGTGCCTTGACTGGAGGGCTACAGCAGACCGAGTGACCCCTTGCTCAAGCCAGCAACCTTGACTCAAGCTGGTGAGCCTTGCTCAACCCAGATGAGCCCACGCTCAAGCTGGCGACCTCAGGGTTTTGAACCTGGGTCTTCCATGTTCCAGTCCGACGCTCCATCCACTGTGCCACCGCCTGGTCAGGCTTGAAATTTCTTTAAATAACTTTTTTTGTTTGTGTATTTTCCAAGGGAAACAAAGCAGAGCCAACTGTTTCATATACTAGCTTTCAAATAACTTGCTGGATTTTTTTACTCCTAGATCTCAGACCTGTCCTGAATTGTACCTAGTAATTAATTTTCAAGCCTCTTTGGGGCTTTGTTAAGAAAACAAGATCTCTGTTCATGCTATTTGTGGCTTCCTGATCCCCACCAGCCTTCCATTGTTCTGTTCCATAAACGTGCTGAAATCTCCAGTCTATTGATAATCCTTGTCCACTCTCTGTGATGTTATACCATTCCAATTCCTTTGCCACCAGCTAGTGGGGTTCAGGGAGGGAGAGGTAACGATGGAGTACAAACAATTTACATATTTAACTGAAAGCCTATTTATTTCTATTCTTCAACTTCCCAGTTCTGGAAGTTTCTTTGACTTCCTCTGGGCAAAATTTTTGTACTGGGTCCTGGGTTCTTCCTGCCCTTTGGGCCTCTCACCCACTCCACTTCAGGTTGTAATTGTCTTATTTTTCTGTAGTGTTGGGCTCTGAATCTCTGTTGACACTGGGGATGACCAAGGGTGCTTTGGGGAGAAGTCACTCTGGGCTTCCCCGCTGTTAAAGATCACCATTACTACCAGGGCGTGCCGAAGGCAGGGAGATGCCGAGACTCAGTGCCTAGCTGCTGTACACACCCTCATTACGCATCTGGAATGCTGCACAGATGATTTTATCAACATCATGAAGAGACAAGCCTTAACTGAGTCCAGTGGCTGCGTCCAGAGTATCGGAGCCTGAGGTGCCCGGGGGAAAATCCAGTAAACAGCCTCTTCCCAGTGACACCCCTCCTCTTCCCAGTGACACCCTCCTCCATTCCCTTCCACCTCTCTGTCTGCGCTTCCAGTGCTTCCTTGCTCTTTACTCCCCCGGCACAGATATTGCTATTTCCACATCCAACCCTCGGGAGGGTTCTGTGTTCCAGCTGCTACTGTATTCAACTCACCCTTATTCAACATCTGGCTGTGGCTAGCACCCAGAATTCGATTTTCCTAATCCCCACAACTGCTCTGGCAGTTCGGTATTATTACTGCACTTTACCAGTGAGAAAACTGGAGCAGTAATGTACCTATTGTGTGATTGGCAGACCTGTCATGTGAGCTCAGGTCTCCTGGCTTCTGCCTGCGCTGTTCAAGCCCTCTCCCCCACTGCTGCTTCTGAGGTGGATGGGTTGGTCTGTGCCCAACCCTGGGCTGCTGAAAATGGGGATGCAAGCCCCAGGAGGACACGTGCACATGCGTGGGTGTGAACATCTAACCCAGGGTTTCCAGTCCCGTAAGCCCAGCGGAGACTCCCCGAGAGCAGAGCTCTAGCTGTGTGGCCTTGGCTGGTGAGAAGGAGGCCAGAGGGGACTAAGAGAGTGACATACAGAAGAGAAAAGGGAGGGGAGAGAGGTCCTTGACAGGGGCAGGACAAAAGAGAAATGAGGTAGAAAAGTTCAGGCCTGGCCTGACCCAGCAGGACGACCCAGAGCCTACAGGCAGTGTCCCCAGTGCTGGAAACAGCAGAGTTGCTTTCAGGGGTGGGTCTCAGCTCTGCCATATCTCAGTTTCTCCACCTTCTCTGGGTCTTGTAAAGTCCGAGTAGAGAATGCATGCCAAAGTGTGCTGTACACTGAAGCTCTGGTCAGCAGTGAAGGGGCCCTTGTTGCCGGCACATCACGAGGGCAGAGGAGTGTCGGTGCCATTGCCTCCACACCCCGGAGAGTAACCAAGAACAGTGCCACCTCGCACAGAGGAGGCCCAGGACCCAAGGACACCAGCAGAGGATGCAGGGGGATAACAGAGATGCAGCTGTGTCTTCTCGGCACGCCTGTCCTTGTCACTGTCCTCCCTGCACCGGCCCCACGGCCCAGGGCCCCACCCCTCCTCCTGACGGCCTCGCGGTGGCCCTCACGTGAGCCCTGCCGGAACTCCAGCTCGCCTCTGGCAGGAGGCAGGGAGTTGGGCCTGTGCCCAGCTCCTGATCCTTAACAATTTATATTCACAGTGACCTAAAACAAGAAACAGAAAATGTCAGTATTGCTGAGTTTTTGCCCCTTGAAGCTCAAGTTCAAATTCAATAATGGTTCAAGTTCTTTTCAATGGATTTTTAGGACTGGAGTAGAGGAAATGGCATCGATGAAATTCTGCAGCACGTCCAGTCTTTGGAGTGATATTGCCCTCATGAATGATTGGCCTGGAGACCTGCCCAGGGACATGCAGGTGGGACACATCTATCTGAGGGCCAGAGCCAGAGAACCTCCTGGACGTATCACACCCAGATGGGCCACGATTACTCTTGTGGCTCAGGACCCCTTTCTGGTCCAACCACAAGGTACTGTGAGATCTGTAACATTTCCAGTGATGATGAAAACTTAAGGTTCAACTTAAGGAAGATTATTCTCTGTTCATATCTGTCAACAGGAAGAAACAAGTTGCCTTGAAAGGTAGTGAGCCTCACAACCCTAAAGCAAGCAGGCAGAGACTGGCTTTTTCTGGAAAAGAAGGAAAAGCAAGCAAAGAATAAAGAACAAAAACTAGCTGTGCTTTTTTGCCTCCATGCCTTGTATTGATAAATTCTTCCGGTAAACGTCTTTTCCTTTCCTTGCCAGGTCCTCCTGCATAAAACTCAAATGAAATGTCTTGTCCCTCAGGCAGAGTTAGCTGTTCCCTGTGGTAGGCTGCATAATGGATGCCAGAAATGTTCAGGTCCTAATCCTCAGAACCTCTGAATATGCATCTTACTAGGTGTCTTCCCGGCCAAAGGGACTTTGCAGAAGTGATCAGGCTAAGAACCTTGAGATGGGAAGCTGATCCTCGACTATCCAGGCAAACGCAACGTAATCACAAGTGTCCCCTTAGTGAGAGGAGGAGGCAGGGGTTGAGAGAGATCTGAAGATGCAGCAACATTGATGATGACCAAGGACGCGGTGGCCTCTAGCAGCTAGAAGAGGCAAGGGAAGCGCCTCCCCTCTGAGAGCCTTAAGAAGGAATCCAGCCCTGCTGACACAGATTTTAGCACAGTGAGACCCATTTTGGGTTTGTGTTAATTTATTATAGTAGCTACAGGGAACTAACTAACCGTTCCCATTCTCATGCCTCAGCTATAGCATCTAGCACGTCGTACTGTAATTCTGTAAGTACTGGTCTCCTTACCTGGGCTGCTTGGAGTAAAAGCTATATATAAAGTAGTCTTTCTACCACGGTGTTGCAGGTAGAAACTTCGAGTTAGTGCTCAGTTGAGTGAATATATACTACAAAAGCAGGTCTTCAGATGAGCCTGAGCGAGGTTAGCTTCAATGTACCTACTATTGGGTAGTTTCACCTTTGAGCCCATTTTCCTTAGACACTCTTTCTTATTAAAGCTTTAGGAAATCAGGATTTGCCACACATATTATGTTACAGGCCCAGGAGCCCATAACTTTGCTCTTTCTGAGCAAATGTGGCCTTCGCCTCTGAAGGGCGTGTCCGGGAGTCCAAACACTAGATAACAGGGTGGGGAAGGGCCACGTGTAGAAAATGTGTTCTTAGGTCTCTAGGTCTCTAGAAGGCAGGGGATCTGAGAGGCTGGCTTCCACCCTGAATGTTACATTCAATCCTGGGAGCCACAATTAGTCGAGTGCAGAGAGTGTAGCAGAAAGTAGTTGGGAGGGAGCTGGGTGAAGAAGTGGGAGGGAGCTGGGTGAAGAAGTGGACCCCAGTCTGGAAACTGGCTGAGAGTCAGAGGCGCTCAGCCAGGAGCAAACAGGATCTGAGAGTGTGTGGGTCACTGCGTTTAGCCAGGGTTGTTTGGGGGGAGAGGAAGAGATTTGCTTCACATGGTTTTCAAGGGGTAGGATGAAGGACAATAGATAGGAAACACTGGGTGAGCAGGGAGGAGATTTTGGCTGAGTCCAAGGAAGAACCTGGTCAGTGCCACCCAGGGTTGAGCTGTCTCTGGAGGAGCCCAGGCTGTGGTCAGCAACTCCAAGATGGAAGACATCCCAGTGTCTGGCGACAGGTGTGAGGTTTTTAAATACTCTTTAGGGTTCCTTTTCTCTCACACCATCTGTGATTCCTCAAACCCTACCCTGGGTTCAATGGGATGGATATGGGCGGAAGCAGCTGCTGGGCGCTGGGCTCTTCCAGACACTGGCCATGGCTTTGCTGAGCTGCCTTGTGCAGACATGGTGTTGGTGTGGGTGCTCCCTGCCCCCGGCCCGTGTGTTCAAACACACACACACACACACACACACACACACACACACACACACACACACACACACCCAGCCGCCCCAACAACAGGCTCTTTGTGGCTCATTTCCAGGAAGGGGAGCTCTCACTGGCTGCGGAAGCCCCCTGGGGTTTCATATGCTCCCAGATTGCTCGGGAAAAGCTCAGTCTGAGTTCCACACCCATTCCTCCCAGGCTGCCCGCTCGCCAGAGTGTGGGCCTGGTTCTCTCTCACCTCCTTCCCAGTCTGAGTTCCACACCCAGTCCTCCCAGGCTGCCCGCTCGCCAGAGTGTGGGCCTGGTTCTCTCTCACCTCCTTCCCAGTCTGAGTTCCACACCCAGTCCTCCCAGGCTGCCCGCTCGCCAGAGTGTGGGCCTGGTTTTCTCTCACCCCCCTATGCCCTCTCCTCTAGATGCCCAGGCTCCCCACCGAGCAGCCGGGTAACTGAGCGAAGTCTGTCCTCTCTCTGGACCTTAGTATTCCCAACTGTAAAGTTGGGGTCTGAACCAGAAGTATTTCCCGCTCTGATGCTACAGAAACCCGGAGTCGAGGTGGAATCACTCTCCCTCCCTTGTCCATTAACCTATGTCCCTTCAAAGACAAATCCCTGTCACCTGTCCCTCTCCCTAACCCCACGCTGTACTTGAGTGGGTGACCCTGATTATCTCCCTCCCAACACTTACGTGGCTGTAGAAGAGCCCTTCCCCGATTGGGTGGAGAATCAGTGTGCCTCCCTGCTGTTCTAGTCCCCCTCTGTGCTCCTCCCGCCGGCGCCATGCTGTGCAGAAAGACATTTTGGCTGGTTGTTCTCATGACTCCTGTTGGAGGGAACCCTGGTGAGATCCTCTCCAAGTCCATTCTCTGTCTGGGTCCAAGGCTCCTGGCTAACTAGGAACACTTGCTGCATGTTCCTCAGCAGCGACCCACTGCCGAATCCCTGCCCACAGAGAAAAAGGCTCATCCTCTGGCCCCAAGCATAGAATCTCACTTTCCCTAGTGCAACACCAAGAGACCCCTGGGCTGTTGTGGCACTCTGCAACCTCTGTGGGTGGCTGCAGATAAGACAGCCATGGTGAGACACGGGTGAAAACGTGCTCTGGGCCTGGCAGAGCTTTGCGTGAGGAACGGACATATCCAGCAGGTCCCCTGGGCACCCATGGTCCTCGACTCAGGTCCTCCTGGGACTCGGCCTCTCCTGGGAGAGCCTGGGATGTCAAGTCAGCAGGGGCTACTGTACCTGGGGTCAGAGGTGTTGAGTTCAGGTGCTTCTTGATGAGAGAGGTAGAGTGAAGGGAGAGGGGAAGAGAAGAAATAGAGACAGAAGGAGGGAAGGAGGGAGCGAGAGAAGGAGTGAATGTAGACTCCCGACTTGGCTGTGCCCCTCACTTCACCACTTTGGGCAAGTTCTCTTTGCACGCAGTGCCCTCAGCTGTCGAGTCAGAAGGTTCCTTTCAGTGCCACAGACACCCTGTGAGCTCAGGATCTTTTCCACCTTCCCGGCACTCCTGGACCACACAGCCCTGAGTCACCACGGCTGAGGCAGTGTTCGGACGAGGGAGCCAGGAGGGCAGTGAGTCCTTGCTCGGGCTGCCTCTCCCCGGGGCCTCCCTCACTGAGAAGGTGCCTCTGGTAGAGGTGGGGCTGACTCACAGGGACCCATCCCCATCCTGGGTGACAGTTTCCCACGCATGCCATCCTCCTGACAGGCCTGCGGTGCTAGCCTCTTAAACAGTGCCCAGCCCTTTGGGCTTGGTTTATAGATTGAGTTATAGAATGTCACTTAAATACTCAGTTGAAAACCAATTTCTTTTTTTAAATTATTTTTTATTTTTCAATTACAGCTGACATGCAATATCATATTAGTTTCAGATGTATAACCCAGGGACTATCCTCATTTGTTTTTCTTAATTCTTTTTTCATTTTGCTGTTCTGATTGGGTGTTTTTTTTTCCTTCTTTATGTTCCAAATCACTGATGTGATTCTCAGCTTCATCTCTCTACTGTTGATTCCCTAAACATTACACAATTTACTAAATGATCATACTGATGAGTTTTGTACCCATCTGACACCATACGTAGTTATTAGATTATTATTGATTATATTCCCTGTGCTGTACTTGACATCCCATGACTATTCTGTAACAACCAATTTGTACTTCTTTTTTTTTATTTTTTTATTTATTTTTTATTTTTTTATTTTATTTTATTTATTCATTTTAGAGAGGAGAGAGAAAGGAAGAGAGAGAGACAGAGAGGGAGAGAGAGAGGAGAGAGAGACAGAGAGAGAAGGTGGGGAGGAGCTGGAAGCATCAACTCCCATATGTGCCTTGACCAGGCAAGCCCAGGGTTTTGAACCGGCGACCTCAGCATTTCCAGGTCGACGCTTTATCCACTGTGCCACCACAGGTCAGGTCCCAATTTGTACTTCTTCCTCCCTTCACCTTTTCCACCCAGCCCCCAGCCCCCAGCCCCTCCCACCTGGCAGCCATCAAAACATTCTCTGTATCAATGAGTTTCTGTTCTGCTTGTCCATTTATTTTGTTTTATAGATTCAATTGTTGATAGATATGTATTTATTGCCATTTTATTGTTCATATTTTTTATCTTTTTTTTTCTTCTTCTTAAAGAAGGACCCTTTAATATTTCATGTAATACTGGTTTGTTGGGGATGAACTCCTTCAGCTTTTTCTTGTCTGGGACACTCTTTATCTGTCTTTCAATTCCATATGATAGCCTTGCTGGTTAGAGTAACTTTGATTGTAGGTCCTTGCTTTTCATCATTTTGAATATTTCTTGCCTCTCCTTTCTGGCCTGTAAAGTTTCTGTTGAGAAATCAACTGACAGTCTTGAGACCTCCCTTGTAGGTAACTGACTACTTTTCCCTTGCTACTTTTAAGATTCTCTCTTTGTCCCTTTGCATGTTAATTATTTATATGATGTGGCTTGGTGTGGGCCTCTTTGGGTTCATATTTTTGGGGACTTTTTGTGCTTCCTGAACTTGTATGTTTATTTCCTTCACCAAGTTAGAGAAGTTTTCTGTCATCATTTTTTCAAATTGGCTTTCATTTTAAACAAAATTTTATTGAATTTATTGGGGTGACATTGGTTAATAAAGTTATATAGGTTTCAAGTGTACAGTTTTGCAATACATCCTCTGTATATTGAGTTGTGTGTTTACCAGCTCAAATCAAGTCTCCTTCCACCCCCCCCCCCCCACTAAATAGATGTTCAATTTCTTGCTTTCTTCTCCGTCAGCACCCTCATGATGTAGATGTTTCGATGCTTGAAGTTGTCCACAGGCTTCCTACACTATCTACATTTTTTTCCTTAATTCTTTTTTCTTTTTGCTGTTCTGATTGGGTGTTTTTTTCCTTCTTTATGTTCCAAATTGCTGATTTGATTCTTGGCTTCATCAACTCTACTGTTGATTCCCTAAATTAGTCTTCATTTCAGTTACCATATTCTTCATTCATGACTGGTTCTTTTTTATGGTTTCTATGTCCCTTTTCATGCTGTTGAAGTTCTTACTAAGTTTCCTGAGCATTCTTAGAACCATTGTTTGTATCTAGTAGTTTGCCCGCCTCCATTTTGTTTAGTTCTTTTTCTGGAGATTTGTCCTATTTTTTCATTTGGGACATGTTTCTTTGTCTCTGCATTTTGGCTGCTTCCCTGTGTTTATTTCTATGTATTAGGTAGAGTTGCTCCGTCTCGGAGACTTGGTAGAGTGGCCTTGTGTAGTAGGTGTCCTAGCAGCCCAGTGGCACAGCCTCCCCAGCCACCCGAGCTGGGTGCTCCAGGTGCGCCCATGTGTGGACTGTGTGCACTGTCCCATTATAGCTGAGCTTGGATTGCTGTCGGGGACACTGGGAGGGACTGACCTCCCCAGGCTGACTGACTGTGAGGACTGGCTGTGACTACAGTGGAGGAGCTGCTGTGCAGGAGTCAACCCAGCGGAGCAGGACTTGCTGCAGCGGGGCTTTGGTGCTCCCCGAATCCACCCCTGGAGTGTGTCACTTGTGGAGGTGGTAGGGTTGTAATCCAGTGTGGTCAGAAGCTGTCCACTGTGTGTACTGGCTCTGGGACCTCCTGGGAGGTGCAAAGGCAGCCACCACCTCTGCCCTGCCTGGGGCTATCTCGCATGAGCTACAGAGCACTGTGCAGGTGGCTGCTGCTGGTGCTGGCTTCAAGGTGTCCAGGAAAGGATAAGCTGTAAACCAAGGTCAGCTGCTGCTAGTGCCAGGCCTGGGACCACTTAGCCAGAGGTATGGGGTATGCAGAGAGGCCAACTGCTGCTTGTTTGAGAGCTTTTTAGGCAAGTCCAAAGCATGAGGCAAAAGAGGTCATTTGTATGGAAAAACCACTGGAAACAGCTTGGATGGGCTGGCAAGTTGGGTGGGGCAGGGTCTCAGGGAATCACCTGGGTGGGGCAAACAGTGTGAGCCAGGTTGACGGAGACTCAGATGTGGCACCTGCCTGCCAGCTCTGTTGTGGAGAGGGGCTGCTCAGCAAAGGAACAATGACCTCAGTAGCACTGTTATCTGGCAGAAAGACGCTCTCCTTCCATCAGGACGCTCTTGTCCTGATGCCGGACAGTCCAGTTCCTCCCCATGTGTTCCTGGTTCCTTTCAAGCCACCGCCCTAGCACTAGAGCTCAGAGGGAGTGTGACAGGATGTCTATGTGTGGACTCTGAAAGAGTAGCTGCCTGGGACTCCTGTGGCCCTCTGTCTCCCTCAGCCACAATCCCTGCTGGTTTTTACAGCCAGAAGTTATGGGGACTTCTCTTTCTGGTTCAGGAACTTTGGGTTGGAAGGCCTGGTGTGTAGCTGGACTCCCTCACTCCTCAGGGGAACCTCTGCAGCCAAGATATCCCCCCTGAGTTTTATCCACCACACGTGGGTGTGGGACCAGCCCATTCCACGTCTCCAGCCCGCCTACCAGTCTCAATGTGGCTTCTTCTTTAAATCCCTAGTTGTAGACTTCCATTAAGCTACATTTTAGGCAGTTCTGAGTGATGGTTGTTCTGTAGTTCAGTTGTTTTTTAAAAAAATATTTTTATTGAAATTATTGGGGAGACATTGGTAAATAAAATTATATAGGCTTCAGGTGCATGATTCTACAATCCGTCATCTGTAATTGCGTTGTGTTGTGTGTTCTTCCGCAGGACTACAGTCTCATTCAAAATTCTTGTCCACAGTCCCCTCAGCTTCCCAAGAGAAGCTTCTGCATGCTCAAGAATCTCTTTTGCCTTCTCCCATTCCTGATACACACGGCCGCCATCTTGGTTCACTCTATGCCCTGTGCAGTGGGAGAGGGCCAGAAAGAGGCCCTCTTAGCACTTATTAAACAGCTACGTGGTCTGGGCACTGATGTGTATCACAGGCAGTGCAAGATGTCAAGAGAATCTAAAATTAGTCAAGGTGGATGCAAATATGAGTTGTGAACAAGTTTTTCCTGCCTCCTCCCCTCCCTCCATTCCTCCATTCCTGCCTTTCTTCTTTATCAGATGAGATAAGGTGAAAAGTTATGATTTTTTTTTTCATAGAACAATAGGCTGTCATAAATGGTTATCTCATGTAATGTTCCCACTCTATGGATGAAAAAACTGATAACCTAAGGAGGAAGTGACTGGCTAAAGTCCATTTTCTGGGCACCTAGCCGTCCATGTGTTCTTGAACCTGTTTATCTGGGTAACAGCATTTAACTGTTCCTTTTGGGGTTGTACACTGAGAGGAGTTTGTAGAAGGAGTGATGTGCAAGACGGGTTTCTCAGAGTGGGGAGCAAGGGGAGAGTGGGGCCTCCTGGGCTGAGTCCGTGTGCCCCTGTGTAGAAGTCTGTGACCTTCGGTCATAGGGCATCCGAAGCAGACCTGTTCATTTATGTAGTAGTTAAGAAAAACGCAGCAACTCTCATAGCACCTATTTCTGACCTTTAATTAAGTGTGGTGACGCCGTGGAAGCCGCTCTGGCTGTAAGGACTACGAAGTTGCTAGTTTAATCATTTCAAAGGTTGCTGTCTTATTGTGGCATAAAATTTGGAAGTCTCATATTAAAATGTACAATGAAATGTAACTCAAATAAATTGCTTTGGGCCAGAGAGAACTTTTCCCTTCCCCTTCCTGAAACTAGCCCTGTCCCCTTTCCCACCCCCCAGTTATTAACTGTCTATTTTCAAACTCATTTAGTCTCTTTGAGGACAAGAGGTGGATGGGCTCTTTGACAAATGATGTTTAAATAGATATTTGGCAAGCTTACTTGAATTAGTCTCAGACTGTCCTCAAACCTGGTTGGAGGAGAAGGAAGTCTCTGAGGTCATTAGATCCTGGTGTACATGTCCCTTGGTAAAATAAATGAAAAAAATAATAACCACCACTGTTCTTGGTTCCCAGTCCCTTATGGAAAACAGTCCAAGTGCCTAAGCCTGGCAGATGGGGCTTCATAATCCATTTTCCTATAAAATCTCACTCTTCCAAACACAGCATCTTTTTGCCACTAAGCTTTGTTCGTCCCATAGCCCTGGTCTGGAGCACCTGCCCACCCCTTTAAAACCTTTCAGAATCCCATTCATCCTCCAGAGCCCTGCCTCTGTCCCACGATGCTTTCTGTGATCTCTCCTGGCTGGACAAGCCTGTCCCTTTAGGACGCACTGCGTGCATGAGGTCAGGTCTAGTTTTAGTTTGGGGTGTTTTTTAACTTCATTAAACAATATCTCAGTCCCCTGATCCCTGAAGGTGGGGGGTGAAGACCATCCCAGCTTGTTTCTGCAGGCCCTAGCTGAACGCCTGCTGGAGCCAGGCTGAGGGCCACGGAGTTTGCTGGGACATTTGCTCATGTAGACTGAAGACCTAGCCCAGCCATCTGACCCTTCCAGCATGACTTCCCTGAGAAAGGAGATTCCACTGCGGGGCTAATCCTGGGCAGGGAGGTCTTTCGTGAAAAACACTGAGCTCTTGGTCACGGGAGCCAAAGGAAGATGAGGTCTTTAAGAAAATTTAAAGAATGTTTTATTTATTATAAAATCATCAAGTCCATTACAAAAAATGTGGAAATGTATAAAAGACAAAATTATAGAGAAGGAAGAAATGGCTTGTGCTTCCATCTCTCAGACAGGCCAGCCCTCGTTACCAGCTCAGATACGCCTGCTGACCCAACGGGCTGAGCTGAGCCCGGAGCAGAGGGGTGGGCGCGGCGACCTGTCCACATCCAGGTGAGCTGAGCCCGGAGCAGAGGGGTGGGCGCGGCGACCTGTCCACATCCAGGTGACCAGGGACCAGCTCACTCAGATGGGGGTTCTGTGTTCTGTATTTTTGATAATTTTTTCAGAAAAGCCTAATTTCTAATTTCATAGAAAAACATTTCACCAGCTAACTAATGGTCTGCAATTCTCCAGTATAACTTGATGCAAGGATTACTTTTTTATGTGTGGTAAAATATACATAACATAAAATTTACCATTTTAATTTTTTAAATGTACTGCTCGATGCCACTAGGTATATTTATATTGTTGCGCAGCTGTCCTGATCCTTCTCCCAAGCATTAAACATAACTTCCATTCCTCCTCCTTACACCCCCCACCAACCACCATTCTACTTTCTGTCTCTATCAATTTGAATAATTTAGGTACCTCACGTAAGTGGAGTCAAACAGTATTTGTCCTTTTTGTGATTGAATTATTAAATTTATCATATTGTCTTTAAGTTTCATCTATGTTATAGCATGTGTCAGAACTTCCTTCCTTTTTTTTTTTTAATTTTTCTGAAGCTGGAAACGGGGAGAGACAGTCAGACAGACTCCCGCATGCGCCCGACCGGGATCCACCCGGCACGCCCACCAGGGGCAACGTTCTGCCCACCAGGGGGCAACGCTCTGTCGAGACCAGAGCCATGAAGGAGGGGAAGAGAGAGACAGAGAGGAAGGGGGGGGGGGGTGGAGAAGCAAATGGGCGCTTCTCCTATGTGCCCTGGCCGGGAATCGAACCCGGGTCCCCTGCACTCCAGGCCGACGCTCTACCGCTGAGCCAACCGGCCAGGGCCAGAACTTCCTTCCTTTTTAAAAATTTTTAATTTATTAATTTTAATGTGGTGACATTGATAAATCAGGGTACATATGTTCAGAGAAAACATCTCCAGATTATTTTGACATTTGATTATGTTGCATACCCATCACCCAAAGTCATATTGTCTTTCGTCACCTTCTATCTGGTAGAACTTCCTTCCTTTTAAAGGCTGTATAATATTCCATTGTATGTACATACCACATTTTGTTTATCCATTCATCTGTCAGTAAAAACTTGGGTTGCTTTTGGCTACTGTGAATAATGCTGTTGTGAACATGGGTGTACAAATTTCTCTTTGAGGCCCTGTTTCCAATTCTTTTGGGTATATACCCAGAAATAGAATTGCTGGATTATATATCAAATCTATGCTTATTTACTTATTTATTGATTAACTTATTTGAGGACCACGAGGCTGTTTCTCACAGCAGCTGTGCCATTTGACACTCCCACCATCAAGGCACAAGGGGCTTCAACTTTCTCACATCCTTTCTAATCTTGCTATTTTCTACTTTTTGGATAGTAGCTATCCTAGTGGGTATAAAGTGGAATCTCATGGTGGTTTTGGTTTGCATTTCTCTGATGACTAATGATGTTAGGCATCTTTTCATGGGCTTATTGGCCATTTATATATCTTCTTTGGAGAAATGTCTACTCGAGTCTTTTGCCTGTGTGTTAATTAGGTTGTTTGTTTGAGGATTGCTCTTTCACGTGTGAAATCCTCTCCTCCACCCACTGCTCCCAGGCTTGACAACCTCCGACCAAACAGCCTCCTTGGAACAGTCATGACTCGAAACACATCATCATCAGGGACAGAACGCTGGGGACGAAGAGCAAGCTCATGACACTCGTCTTCGCAGAAACACCACTAATAACCAGGTGTGAGTGGACGTGAGTCTGGGAGCTGTCACTGGGGATTTTTAGAAGGTGACTGTCTGCTTGGTTGTCCCATTATTATTGCCTTATATATCTTTTAGTGTTTCTGGCTTTATTCTTCCCATATGAAGTTGGTATGCAATACTGTAAATGGACCAAAGTCTGCCCCTTGGGGGCAAATTGAAAGATTATAAACTCATTTCCTCAAAGACTACCCTTTTCCTGCAAGAAACCATCCTGTAAGAAGGGGAGGGTGGGGAGGGGGGAGGGTGCTCCCACTCCCTGAGCACCTGCTGTGATGGGCATGTTACATAAGGTCTTCTTCTCAGCCTGTCATCATTCACATGACGCAGGGTATTATCCGAATTCACACACTGAGACAGGAGGCTCTGAAAGGTGGATTAATTTTCTGAAGTCCCAGCCAGTGCCAGGCAGAGCTGGGATTTGGAAACCACCCCAAATGTGACTGAGAGCAGTTCTGCTCCAGCTGCTGGGACCACACCCTAGTGCTGAGGCAGGTGTCAGGAGCCTGCTTCAAGAAGAAAATATCATTTCCTCCATCTCTCCCCATTTCAGTGCCCCCATCTCTGCTGGACATTTCCACTCAACTCATAGGCATATTTAATCCTCTGCCATCCTAAAAGCCCCACGTCCGCTCCAGGACTCCTCCTGCACCTGCTCCTCCTACTCCCCATCTCCACCCCACTCCCCACCGCCCACCCCCAGCTGGGCCTCAACCACAGGCCACCACATTCTTCTTAAATGTCTGCCCTCCCAACTCTACAAACACCCCGTCCTGCTGCTCCTATACCCCCTCACTGCTCTTTCTTGGTCCCTTCAGTCGGCTCCTCTTCCTCTGCCTGCCTGGGTATTCTTGGGGGGCCCAGGCTGCCATTTGAACCCTCTTCTTACCTCACTCTACGCCCAGACCCCTTGAGAGGCTGTAGGCAGTCTTGGGGTGGCTTCCCAGAAAAGGGCCCCAGCACAGCACGCTTCCACATGCTCTGACACACGGTTCCGGGAAGTTCATAGGCTGCTCTGCATCTCAGTCCTCTCCGGGTAGAAAGCCTTCTTTAACAGCTGGGGTTTGTCGACTCCAGATTAAGCTCCATTTCTGGACGATCTTCTCGTATCTGTGGCTTCTTAGATCCCCTCTCCCCACCCAGAACCTTTCCCTGAGCTCAGATTTGATTTCAGACTCAGAAGTCCACATGGTGGTTTGACAGGGTTTGAATGCAGCCTGTTCAAAACGAGTCTGCCACCTCCCCGTCCCCCAGGTCTCTTGCCCTCTTAATGGTATCCCCACCCCCTCCATCACCTACATTAAAAAACTGGCCACTTCCCTGCCTGAGATGTTCTCTTCCAGCACCTGCGGCATGGATTCCTAATAGCCCCTAATGGCTGCTCGCCCTACTCCTCTAGTTATGAGAATTTTAAATTTGTGCTTGGAGCTCAGCTCGAGACTACATTTCTTTTGCAGGTAGGGGCAGCCATATGACTGCGTTCCGGCCAATGGAATGTGGGCAGAAGTGGTGGGGTAGTTTTAAGTGGAAGAACCGAGCCCTTCACTTCCTGTTTCCTGCTTTACCTTTGGCGGGAACGAGACTGTGAAGGCAGAAGCTGAAGCAGCCATTTTGTTCATGAGATGCCAATCATGGGCTTAGGATGCCAGAGTGAGTAGAGAGTTGGGGTGTTGGTCCCTGAAACAGTCAAACCACATCCCAGCCCTAGGTAGAAACAATATCCACCCTGTTTAAGCTCTTGCTAGTTTTGGCTCACTTTGTTAGGGTGACCTAAACCCATATGATGGCAGTTCCACTGTGTTACCCCACTTACTACCATAACCAATCTGCCATCATGTTTTACCAATTTCAGTCCTTATGTTATCTCTTGGTTCAGCCCTCTCTCTGTTCTCACTGCCCTGTCTTAGCTCAGGCTTTCTTATCCCCCATCTGAGCTGTCACTAGAATTTTTTATTAGGTCTTTCTGTCCCCATCAGTCCCCGTCGGCCCTCTCTCCCCTGAACCCATCCTCTATAATGCTTCCGGAACTATCCATCTCACATGCTGAATGCCACATTCTGAATGTACCATGGTCTTTCATGTTTTTGAGCCTTTGCAAATGTTATTTGTTCTTCTCAGATTGCCCAACACTTGCTCATTTTACCAGGCGTAGGCCAAGGGCTACATCCTGGCTGGGAGAAGCCTTTCCACAGCCCAGGCAGGCTCGGTGGCTCCCTTGTGGTCCCATCCCACGTGTGACTTACACTTGACTATGACTGTTCATGGTCTGACCCTCCCCCCTCCACACACACACACACAATGAATTCACTTCTGTGTGATACCTAGCCCAGGACCTGCCACTTAATAAACTCTCAGTTTGCTGAGTGGAGGCTAGGCCTCTATAGTGAGCAACCAGCATTGCTGAGGGGAGGGACTGTGTGTGGTGTGCCCACAGTGCAGGAAGGGAGGAGGCTGTGAAATTGGGTGAGCCTGTTTGTGGATGTCCGAGGGCCCGGCCCAGGGGTGAGCCAGGCACTGTGGGGCCTGAAGCGTGGAAGAGAACCACGTGGGGAGGTTCCAGGGAGGCAGTTTCAATGTCGTAAAAAGAAACATTTAAAAAAATAGAACTTTGGTGTTTGTCTTTTAAAATGGTTCTTCTGATTGTCAATTGGATGCAATTCAGGAATGCATCTAATTTTTATTTAAATGGAACATAAACAACACATAGTTATAAAAATATTTTTATTTAAATGAAACATGAAACAACTCATAGTTATAAAAAATTCTCATCTATCACTGTCCCCTCCCCCTACTGTTGAAGCAGTTTTGAGTGTACCCTTCCATATTCTTTTCTAAATATTGCTATACAGATGTAGATGAAGGTCTATGTGTGTATATACGTGTATGCATGCATATATGTGTGCCTATGCATGCATATATATTTATGTATATATACATACATGTGTGTATAAGTATACGAGTACATTTGTTATGTGTCCATACGTACACATACATGCACATCATACTGACATGTAGATGGGTGGAACTTTCTCCCACCTGCACGGTTCTTTTTTGTTCCTCCCCATCTGTGTTGGGGCGGGTTTTTGCCAGAGATCCTGTGGTGTACTCTTTTAGTCCTGCTGTGAGAGCATGTCCACATGAACACGAGGGATGCCTGTTGGTCTCTGCTCTGAAAACCTAAAACTCCTCTCTCAGAGAACAGCCAGGGCCACGAGAAGGAGATGGAACCACAGCTGCCCACGGGGACCTTGGGGGCCCCAGGGCCCCCTCTGCATCCAGAGTGGCCAGGCCACTGCGAGGGGAGCAGCAGGCGAGAGTAGGGGACCTTGGGGGCCCCAGGGCCCCCTCTGCATCTGGAATGGCCAGGCCACTGCGAGGGGAGCAGCAGGCGAGAGTAGGGGACCTTGGGGGCCCCAGGGCCCCCTCTGCATCCGGAGTGGCCAGGCCACTGCGAGGGGAGCAGCAGGCGAGAGTAGGGGACCTTGGGGGCCCCATGGCCCCCTCTGCGTCCAGAGTGGCCAGGCCACCGCGAGGGGAGCAGCAGGCGAGAGTAGGGGACCTTGGGGGCCCCATGGCCCCCTCTGCGTCCAGAGTGGCCAGGCCACTGCGAGGGGAGCAGCAGGCGAGAGTAGGGGACCTTGGGGGCCCCATGGCCCCCTCTGCGTCCAGAGTGGCCAGGCCACTGCGAGGGGAGCAGCAGGCGAGAGTAGGGGACCTTGGGGGCCCCATGGCCCCCTCTGCGTCCAGAGTGGCCAGGCCACTGCGAGGGGAGCAGCAGGCGAGAGTAGAGCAGGTGACCTAGGAAGCAGAGGAGTGGGCCCCAGGTGGACAGAAGACCCCCAGATGCCCATCTGCAGCTGATCCATGGGCGACAAAGGGCCATTTGATGTCTTGTACTGTCTTCTGACTTTTTGTGTGATTATGATCGATAAAGAGTGGGACTGTTTTTCTCACTATGTTTCCCATATGTTGAAATACAACTAAGGAGTTATACATTTATGGTTTCCCCCCATGAAACCAATAAGTGCAATTGTATTATATAAATAAGGTGGGACAAAAGGAGGTTCACAGCTGTTGTATAGAAAATAATAATTAATAAATAATAAGCCCAAAAACTGTTCTATGTGCTCACAACTATAAACATACTTTTGCCCTGCCCTGTATATTAATCTGCTTAATACATTAGATATATTTTATTCCTCAGCAAATAAAGATGTATTCTATCTTTTCAAATTGGCTACTGGGCATGGGTTTTCACAGCGCATGGAATCACTGTCTTATGGACGGACATATGCATTACTTACAATGTCCTGTTATTACGAGCCATGCTGTGCTGAGCATCTGTGAGTGCACGGCTTTGTATAACACACACGTGGTCATGTCTGCCTATTGGCAGCTACCCCAGTGAATGGGTTTCACATTTTGAATTTTGATAGCTACTGCTCTAGCAATTTATATTCCCATCAGTAGAGACCACCCTTATCCTTACCAACTCCGGTGTTCTCCATCTTCTTTATTCTGCTAGTCTACCAGGGGGACCTCATTCTGTGATACTGCCCACCCCATCTCTAAAGTGGGTCTAGCAACATCTTCACTCCATCTTTCCCGGTGGGGGGGGGCTAGATCACATGACCCCAGCTCCCTGGATTCTGTGCTCACTAACTGAACTAAAGAAACGTGTGGGTGGGAGGGGTCAGAGTTCTCGCAGCACGAGGCTGAGGCTCGAGGCTCCTGGCCCTTCTGGTTCTCCACAGCAGGGAGGCTGGAAAGTGAGCCTTGGGGTTTAGGGCCTGAGGGTAGTGAATCAGGTTTTTACTTTCACCAACAACAGCTCACTGGGGCCATGTTGTTTTCTCTGTAGGAGAGAAGTCCTTCCTTATAAAAGAGGGCATCTCAGTGGGCTAAATCCCAGAGGCCCGGTAGCTGGGGCCCCACCGCCACCCTCATTCTGGGAAAGTGGTCCCTCTTGCATGACCTAGTTACTGTGTTAAAACCCACATCCGATTGTGAGGACCAGAAAGGATGATAAAAGTGCTTTGAAGACTGTATGCCCTGTGGATACCCAAAGGTCCTCCATAAAGCCTGGAAGCCCTGCCATAGTTCACTTTCATGTGGCTCTGACTGTGTCTCTCTCCTCCTCTAAAACCTTCACTGGCTCCCTACTGCCTGCAGAGGGACACAGCACTCCTTAGGGAGGTATCCCAGCCCTCCCCAGCGAAGCCTGCCACACACTTGGGCTCCAGCCAAACTCAGTCTTTGGTCCAGAGCCTTCTATTCTTGCTCTGATTTGATTTTCCTTAACTCACTCCCCCCACATTTCCAGGTCCCACTCACCTCTTGAGACCACCTTCTACATGAAACTCAAGCCCCGTCCCTTCAAATGCACCCACATTTATCAACTTGACCCTGAGGAAGATTCTACCAGTAACTTCTCTCCTGTGTCCTGTCACAATCCTTAATCTGCACAGCCTCACTTGTTTCCAAAGTAGTTATGTGCATCGAAGCACACAACTCAACAACAGTGCTGGAAATAGCATACAATCAATGCACAGGCTTGGGATTGAATCCAGATATTGTCACTCAGTGTGTGACCTTGGGGGAATTAGTTAACTGCCCTGGGCCTTGGTTTTCTTATCTGTAAAATGGGAATAATTACTCCCACTCACAGGATTATTTGGTAGACCAGTGATCTTAATTTGGTGAGTGTGTGTGCGTGTGTGTGTATTCCCCAGAGGACATTTGACAATATGTAGAGACATTTTTGATTATCGTCACAACTTGGAAAAGATGCTACTGGTGTCTGGTGGATAGAAACCAAGGATGCTCTAAGGATCTTACAATTCACGAGATAGCTCCTCACAACAAAAACCTCTCTGGCCTCAAATGTCAATAGTGGCAAGGTTGAGAAACTTGGTAGAGACGAAATGCTGTATAAACGTAGTCTGGGACCTGTGGGCCCTCTGGTTCACAGTAGATGCTTCATCAGTGTCAACTCGTCCTCCCCCCACACTGACTGTCAGCTCTTTACGGTCCAGAAATACACCTGACTCATTCATCCCCATATTGTACACAGCTCCCAGCACAGTCCTAGTACAGGGTGGCTGAATGTTAGGATTCAGAAGAAGGGAAAGAAAGAAAAGAGACATTCCTTATTCTTGCAGGCTCTATAAAAATGCAGTTGAAGACACCAGTGTTGGGATGTGGCGGGCAGTAAGAGGGGAGGAGTTCTCCACATGGAGCACCATTTGGAAGGGAGACTGGGTGGAAGTGTATGGGCTGGGAGCTGCGGGAGACCTAGTCCAAGCAGCCTGTCCCTCGTGGGCATGTGTCACTTGTGCTCATGGACAGGCACTTTTTGTTTCTGGCTCTGAATTATGGTGCCATGATGAGGAGGAATGTGGCATGATTCAGGCGGTAGGGCTTGACCATGGCAAGCCACCCCAGTGATTGTTTCAGTAATAACACTATGCACATTTATGTCTTCCTTTCATCACGGATCTCAAAGCATGCTGCAAACATTAATTAGGGCTCCTGGTATTCCGTGAGGCACTATGTGTAAATATCACTCTCTCCAGTTGGCTGGGAGGGTAAACTGCGCCATAGGAGGGAGGATGGCTTAGTCAAATGCAGCTCAGACCTAGCTGAGGCTCCTTCCTGGAGGAGAAGCAGCGGCATGGCAGCCGCCTGCCCAGTAACTATGACTTGTTCTTCTCCTCCCCAGCCCTCCAGGGGGCACCACAAAGAGAAGTGGTTTCTGGTTCTTTACGGGGTTGGCAGGGTGTGTGCTCCCATGCAGAGGTGAAGGGAACCCCTCATTTCAAATATGCCCCGTGACTGATGTGTGTACGGGGGGATGCTGGGTTTTGTCAGAAGGAAATTGAAATCGTTTTTATGAGGGACACCACAGGTCCAACGTTTTCTTTGGAATGAAATGATTTTTTTTCCCAAAATGTTAACAATAAATGGATTGTTTTAAGTGAATAAAAGTGTTCCTTGTATTATTCTTGCAAATTTTATGTAAATTAGAAGTTATTCTCAATATAGTTTAAAAGAAAAGAATGAGTCCTGGCCGGATAGATGGGTTGGTTAGAGCATCCTCTCAAAGTGCAGAAGTTGCGGGTTCAGTCCTCAGGGCACATACAGAAACAGATCAATGTTCCTCTCTCTCTCTCTCTCTCTCTCTCTCTCTCTCTCTCTCTCTCTCTCTCTCCCCATCCCTCCCTCCTTCTTTCTATCTCTCTAAAATCAATAAAATAAGTATTAAAAATTTTAAAATAAAAAAATCAAGAACGAATACTTTCTCTAGAGTCACAATGGCCAATGCAATGAGTGAGTCCAAAAGAAACCCTGGAGGAAAAGACGAAACTGTGTTTTAAAAGAGCATGTGGCAGAAGAAAAGCCCTTCCCTTGAGCACGGAGGTCGTGGCTCCCCGGTGGTGCCGGCTGTCCCTGCACGTCGGGGCGCTGCACTGGCGCGGCTGCCCCTCCCCGCCACCGCGCCGACACTGCCCCCTGCAGTGACTCACGCTGGGGACCGTTTAAATACTGGGTGCGAGCGGCGAAGCCGCACTCATGCTGCAGCCGTGAGCCGTCCTAGGTCCTTCTCTCCGGCTCCCCCTCTGGTCGACGGTGGGCAGGCGGGCGCCCCGCGGCTGGTAAGTAGGCAGTCCGGCCCCACCACTCCCCGCTCGTCCTACCCACTTGGAAAGACCCAGCTAGCATGCCCCACCCCCATCTTCTGCTCCCCTGGGGGACACTCCAGAAAGGGTGAGACTGGCGTCGTGCCAGGGGATGCCCTCAACGCAAACGCAGCCACATAGAACCTGCGCTGGAGGGGCGCTTAGCCTGTCCGCCCACTGCCCCGTGCGCCCGGGGCCACCAGCCCCTTCTGCGGATCTGTGACCAGCAGACACTTGCCCTCACTGTCCATTATGTCAATCTGGGGTTCTGAAAGGACATTTTAAGACACAAGACACGTTGGAAGTTGGCGCAATGATCACACCAGTTATCCAGTGAGTCACCTCTTTCTGATACAGCTCCCAGGGGAAGTTTCTCTTCTCAAGATTCAGGTTATTTGAACCCATGTCCCCCTCCCTGGCACTTACCCACTTACCGGGGTGGCCACCAGTGGTAAGCACTCAGACGAGACCTTGCTTCATGGGCTTTCCCGGACGCGGATCTGTCCCCTTTTCACACTGAGAGTTGCTGTAAAAGCGGCTCAAGTGGATGTGCTGGTACCCGGTTGTCCCGCTTGGAATTCGGCTGTGGGCTCGCAGCTGCTCCGGGCTCTCAGCCTGAGCGTGCTTAGGCGACACCCTTCTGGCAGCGTTCCCCTCTTGCCAGCCAGTGTCCCGGCGCGGTGGAGCCTGCTGGCTTTGAGCAGGAAGAGTCAGGGCTGGAGATGGGTTTGTGATGAGATGGTATGCACTTAAAATTCCGACTGTTGTACCTTTACCAATACCTCTGCTCAAACGCAGAGGCAGGAGCAGAGAGAGGAAAACCAGAACTTTCCAGTGCCCACCTGTGCCTAAGTGTGAGAGAGCCAGTTTACCTCCAGGGCCAACTATGTCACCTCAGGGCATGCTAAAACTCTCTCTTGGATGACGTATGACCCAGACCGAAGGTGCTGGATGCCTGTCTGCCACACTCTGGATTCTCCTTTAAAATGATCTGGGATTATTATATCACCATAGCTCAGGCAGCTTTCAGATAATGCATTGGTGCCACTGGCTCTATAATTTAGAAATTCTCTAACGGCTGTCATTTCTTTTACTCTGCATCAGTTGAACATCTGGGATACATTCGGGGCCAGACAGTCCCATTTGCCTGTGGTCCTGAGTCAGCTGGGCGGGCTGTGCAGTGATGAGACTGGCATGTGAGAGAGGCTGGGCCAGTGGGGAGGGTTCTGAGCAGACGGCAGAAAGTCAGGGCACCCATGGAAGGTTCTCCCCAGGTCTAGGGGACACTACCTGGGCTTGCACAGTACATGGAGGAGGTGGGGTGGGGCACAGGTGATAGTAGAGCCAGATGTAGAGAAATAAGAGATAGAAGAGAGGTCCCAACCTGATCTGCCAGAGATCTCTCCGGGGCTGTGCTTACACATGGCAATTTGCTTCCCTAAACCCTGACCACGGAAGATGGGCTGAAGCTTCTGGTTTCACTGCTTCTTTTGGCTTCTGGGACACAGGATTTAGAAACCATTTCCAAGATGCTTTGATGAGGGGCTGATCCATTTCTGTCTAATCTGGGCCCCTCGGCATTACCCCGAGAAGAGGCTCTAACATCTGACTTCTTTAACACAAGCTCTGAGTGGGAGCTTCTCCCTGCCTGGCTGGTGCGTTTGCTAGTATCTCCTGCTGCTTTTGCCGAGCTAATTACAGCCTTCCTCGAGCCTCTGCTGGAAGCCCTACCTCTCTAACCTTGGGGCTAGAAAAGAATTGCTTTTTCTTACTCATTTCCTTTTCTGAACAAATGAACAGTATTTTGGTTTTGAAGGGTTATGAGAGATGGAGTCAACAGTTGACCCAAGTGGGGGATAAGGGCGTGGCCAGTCTTCCCTTGGGGATCTGGGATGTTCTGTTTGGGGTAGAGCGTTCCTGAATGGGGTGCTACCCTCAGTGGGGCTGTGAGATCAACTCCTGTGAGATCAACTCCTCCAGTGACTCCTTCTGTTCCTTCTCTCCACTGTCAGCCACTGGGAGGAAACTGAGCAAACACAAGCCTTAGAGTAGCCCTAAGGAAGGACATCTCTTAAACCAGTGGTCCCTAACCCCCGGGCTGCGGACCAGTACCGGTCCGTGGGCCATTTGGTACCGGTCTGCAGAGAAAGAATAAATAACTTACATTATTTCCATTTTATTTATATTTAAGTCTGAATGATGTTTTATTTTTTAAAAATGACCAGATTCCCTCTGTTACATCTGTCTAAGACTCACTCTTGACACTTGTCTCTTAAGTTTGACAATTATATTTAAAAATACCACAGTTGTTTTTTTTTTATTTACGCTGGTCGCATAATTTTATTTTGTGCATTTATCCATCCCACCCTAAAGGCCGGTCTGTGAAAATATTTTCTGACATTAAACCGGTCCATGGCCCAAAAAAGGTTGGGGCCACTGTCTTAAACCATATAGTCTGGGAGTTAGGACCTTTTGCTCATAATGCTGGGCAGCTGGAGGTAGATTGTATATGAACATGCAGTCATTTTAGGATGGAGGGAGCAAAATCACCTCTTGTCCCCTTCCAGGCACTGCCAGACACATGGTTGACAAGGTCCTGAAGGCTTGTGACAAGGCCCAGAGATTCACCAAGCTCTATGGTTAGGTAGAGCCCTGATATGGGTGTCAGAAATCTTCAACTGATTGTGTGACCTTGGACAAGTCCCCTCTTCCCTCTGGGTCCCTTAGTTTTCCCATGTACCAAATGGCCATATGGTCTCACCAGACGGTCTCAAAAATCCCTTATACCTCTAATGCCTTGAGCTCTAAGCTTTGCTTCGGGAATCAGCTTCTACTGTTGGGTTTAACATAGCATAAACCCTGGGTTCCTGATGGAGATGCAGAAAAGGCCACTGTAGGAATTATTGATACAGGAAGCTAACCAGGCCTGCAACCTGACCTTTGGTGTTTCTGATCCCTAGTCAGTCTCTCTGTTCTTGGCTGTAAATGACGCAGGTCATGAGTGTACGGTCCCAGCTGTTCTAGGCCTTGAGTAGTGCTTCTGAGCATGGACTATGGACACCTGCATCACAGCCATTTGGGAAATTTGTTAAATGTGCAAGGTCTTGGGCCCTTCAGATCTAGGGATCATGATATCTGTGGGTGGGGCCTCCGGAGACCTCGATTTTACTCCACAGCTCAATGAATAGTGATTGTAAGTAACATTTATTGGGTACTCATTTTGTGCCAAGAATGAATCTAAGGACATGTTAACCCTCATAGCTACAATGCTGTGAAGCCAAGAGAGAGACAGGAGGGAATGAGATGAAAAGCATCAACTCCTTGTTGCCTCACTTTAGTTGCTCATTGATTACTTCTCATGCGTGCCTCAATTGGGGAAAGGAGAGGCTCAAGTTGAGCCAGTGACCCCTTGCTCAAGCCAGCAACCTTGAGCTTCAAGCCAGAGACCATGGGCTTCAAGCCAGCGACCTTTGGGCTCAAGACAGTGACCTTGGAATCATGTCAGTGATCCCACGCATAAGCTGGTGACCCCGTGCTCAAGCTGGTGAGCTTGCACTCAAGCCGAATGAGCCCATGCTCAAACAGGCTACCTCGGGGTTTTGAAACTGGGACCTCACCACCCTGGGTTGATGCTCTATCCACTGTGCCACCTCCGGTCAGGCCAGGTGATTTTTATGTACTGGTCTGGGGGAGGGGGCAGTTACCCCTGTGGAGTGAGGTGGGAGGTCTGGATGTACTGAGCCCCCGGTCAGACAGTGCCTTCAGACGTACAAACAGCTCGAACGAGGCTGACACTGGCTTGACTGAGTTGGCACTCAACAACTCCAACTTGTCATCTCGGTTAGCAGGATGAGGCAACATCTCACTGCAGATGAGACCATGTTAGGGAAACCTTGGTGGGGAGAGGGCACAGACCAGGGAAGGAGTTCTCTGGGCATCAGTTTCCCCAGGTGCCTTGGGAGGGGGCAGGACCAGAGGCTCCCTAAGGCCTCTTAGCTCCCGGAGACCATGAATTAGCTATTGGCCGTGTGAAGATGCACCGGTTAACAATGGGATGGCCCTGCCTGGCACAAGGTGGGCCTGGAAGATGGGTGTAATTTCCTCAAGCCTCGGCACACGGGGAGGGGGGGAGGGGGGTTGGGCAGCTTGGGGTGAAGTGTAAGGAAGGGAAGATGAAGAGAATGCTGGGGCTTTGGGTCAAATCTCCTGTCTCTGCTTAGAAGGTATCAGAGCTGCCACAGCCCTTGGAAGTCTTTGCAGGAAAGTAAACTGAGGCCTGGAGGATTTGCTTACCCTCACACGTGAGCTACGTATCAAAATCAGAGTAGTGCCTGACCAGGTGGTGGCACAGTGGATAGAGCATTGGACTGGGATGCAGAGGACTCAGGTTCGAAACCCCGAGGTTGCCAACTTGAGCACGGGCTCATCTGGTTTGAGCATGGGCTCACCAGCTTGAGCCCGAGGTCACTGGCTTGAGCAAGGGGTCACTCAGTTTGCTGTAGCCCACCCCCCCTCTGTTAAGGCACATATGAGAAAGCAATCAATGGACAACTAAGGTGTCACAATAGAGAATTGATGTTTCTCATCTCTCTCCCTTTTGTCTGTCTGTCCCTCTCTCCGTTTCTCTCTGTCACTGTCACAAAAAACAAACAAACAAAAACCAGAGTAGCACATTCATCTCCCAGGCTCTTTCCCAAAGCTTTGCTCTGTGGCATTGATAGAAGAAGCTGTCTCCTCCCCGGAACCTCGTGTTTAGGGAATGTGAATGATGGCATTAAACCCCAGAAGTCCCAACCCACCAACCAACAAAGCCCAGGGCTTCGAGGCTAATTATGTGTTTGTTCATGAATCACAGGCTGTTCTTGCTGAAGAGACCCACAGCTGAAGCGCCTGCTCCAAGCGCTCCCGGGGCGCGACCGCGTCAGTGTCCAGGTGAGCCGTCTGTCGGCTCAGCTCACCGAATTCCCGAGCCAGTGCCAGACGCCAGGCCCTGCCCCCTCCCAGGACAGGGGCTGGACCAAGTCGCTGCAGTGAGTGCGGGTGCACTCTGCCGCCTGGGCGAGGAAGGTGTAATTAGGGCAGCTTTGTGGGTCTTTAACTGGCATTTGTCATGGCTGCCAAGCGGCACCAGGCGGCGTGGGCTATTAGGCTGCTGTGTGCTGGGCTCTGGAGCTGGGCTGCTGCCTGAGCTAAAAGTGCCAGGGCCAGGCTGGCTCTCGGCCCTGTTTCTGCAGCTGCTCCCTTCCCTGAGGGCTCTGCAGCTGGGTTTGAGGTGGGCTCTTTGGACGTCCCTTGGAGCAGTCAGTACCCGCTATGGCAGTAACAAGTGCTGGGAAACAGGAAACCGCTGTCTGTGGTGCTGGGGTGGGCTCTGTGTACATGAGGATTTAGAAAAAGGAAAAGCTGCAAATTCTTGCAATATTTGTCAAGCTGAGTGTGGTCCATTTTCAACAACAGTGGCTCTGTTCCCATAAGAGAATTGTCTTTTCCCTCCTTCCCCCAAGCCGTGAGGCACCCTGCCTTGGCCCTGGGCCCTTCCTGGGGCTGGCTGATGTCTCCTCCCTAGATGGGCAGTGCAGACTCAGAGGAAAGTCTGAGAGGGGCCCTCAGAGGGGATCCCATCTACACCTTCATTTACATATGGGGAAACTCAACAGAAACTTCCCTAGGCTTGCCAGGTTGTGTGCATTTAATTTAGCGCCCAAGTCTCTGACACTTGGGCTGTGACATTTTGAAGTATACCGGATATAGGAGTATGCGTTATAAATAAATAACTGCCACCTAGCATATCACCAGGAGCGATTAGAGCTTCAACTTTTGTAAGTCACTCCAAGGATATTCTGGTTTCCAGGTCCCCCCACTGTCGAGGGCCTTCATTGTCATTGCTCTTCTTGAAGTTCAGGGTGGAACTGAGCACAGCACTACAAATGTGGCATGATCATGGAAGTGTAGAGTAAGACCATAACCTCCTTTGTTCTATACTTAATACTTCTATTAATGCAGTCTACAATGACATAACTGTTTGTGGGCAGTTTGTATTCTTTGTTACCATCAATAAGTCTTTCTCCTGGGATGGATGTTAAGTCATTTTTTCCATGCCCCCTGTTTAGGCTGTTTATTTTCTGTTCTCAAATCTGCACCTGCCTTTGTCTATGTAACTTCATTTTTTTAGATGTGTCCATTGCTTAATCTGGCCTCATTTCTTTGCACTGGACTTCATTGGCCAAGTTATTATTTTGTCTTTTCTCCGCTGTTCTACATGCAAAAGTTTAGCAGATCAGGGCTTGGATGGGCTGTAAGTAAATGAAAAATCAGGTCTAGGTAGGTGAGAGATGAGCCTGGGTTTTGTCCTCAGGGTAAGCTTGCTGGAGGGCAGAGGAGGGCTACATTGAGCTGAGGCCAGATTGGGAAGCCTGGATTACTCTGAGCTATGGGCCAGTCTCAGGACTCTATGGATTCGGGGGAACAAAGAGACCAGAGAAATACCTTCTCCACCCAGCCAGTTTATGCCTCATATGCTTTCATCTGCAACTCCTTTCTCTGACTCAGGATTTTTGCTCATTAAAAGAAGAGGCACTGACTTAACATTCAAAGTTCTCACTCACCCAGGAGCATTGAGCTCTGGGTTTTAAGCTCTGAGCTTCAGTTTCCCTGCTTCCTACATTCCCCATAAAATGATGGGATGTATGATCAGCAGTTCATTTTTAAATTTAAAAAAATATTGATTGATTTGAGAGAGAGAGAGATGGACAGACAGACAGACAGGAACATTGGTCTGTTCCTATATGTACCGTGACTGGGGATTGAACTGGTGACCTCTGAACTTCACTACACTCTAACCAAATGAGCTATCTGTCCAGGGAATGATGAGCAATTCTTAACCCCTTGCAACTTAGAGATCCCTTTGAATCTCAGATAGAAAGTACAAATGCTCTACATATACACAGAAATCCTTAGTCCCTTGATCAAGATTAGAAGCACGTTGAGGCCTTCTGTCTATAAAGTTCATGTTGAGGATGAGCTTGGAACAACCACACAGCTTGCACAGGACTCCATTCTCTCATTCGCTCTTCACAACAGCCTCAAGGGGGCAGAGACTACCATTTAACAGACGATGAAGCTGAACTAGAAGGCCTTACACTTCATTCAAGGTCAAATAGCTGCTTAGTAGTCCTTAGAAAGACAGAGAGAGGAAGGGAGAAAGACAGAGAGAGAAGCATTCATTTGTTGTTCCATTTAGTAGTTCATTCATTGGGCGTTTCCTGTATGTGCCCTGACTGGGAATTAAACCTGCAACCTTGGTGTTCGGCACGATGTTCTAACCAACTGAGTTAACCAGTCAGGGCTGTGTATTGTGTGTGTGTGTGTGTGTGTAATATTTTTATATATAATGATTATATATATGACATATTTTACATCATTATCCTTGACCTCAGACACCAAATCTTTGTGAGTTTGGCTCTATTCCCAGACTGCCACCTTGGCCATGGGAGCATCTGGACCTACTACCTCTTAACTCAAAGTGCATCCTAAGTTTTCTGGGACTTAGTCAAGGCCACTCAATATTTCTTTGTGGACCAGTGTCCTCAGAAGGGAGACCCCAGGTATCAGCTGAGTCACAGCAGCCCCTTCTAGTGAGACAGGAAGTGGTGCAGATAATTTCCTACGATTGAGAAGGCTGTTTGAAATAAACCTAGATGAAGCACATGTGAAACATGTTAACAGAAGTGAACAAAGAGACAATTTGTTGGTAGTGGTGATGGGGTGGGGTGGGGTGGGTAGGGCAGGGGGTTTCCCAGGGAGAAGAAGATCTGAGCTTCCCTGTGGTCTTTCCTGCCAGCTCAGCAGTGTGGCCTGCCTCTGCTGGCCGCCATGGCTCCTCCCGGCAGGCCACCATGTTTATGGCCTCAACATCTTTCTGCATGTTCAAGCCCTATTCATTTTTTCTTATTTCCTCTCTGTCCCTCCTGAGGAAACTATGTTCAAATAGCAAGTGCAGGAGCTATGAAGGTTACAGAGATGGAGATGACACTGTTCTTGCCTTAAGGAACCTATAGAGATGAAAGATGAACGTCCTTTACCTTGAAACGTTTATTGACTAGAGGAGACAGATGGAAACAAATGTCATAGAGCTGGCTATGGTGTGGCTGTAATGGAGGTTTGGGAAGACCGCCTGCATGGGAGGGTAGCTAACGCTGACTCGGTTGGGTGTGGGACAGCTTCCTAGAGGTGACTGCATTTGAGAGGACTTGAAAGTAGGGCAGAGATTTGGATGAGGATGAAGAGCACTCCCAGCGGGGGAATTGCTTGGGCTAAAGTATTGAAAGTAGGAAGGCATGGGGAAGGCGAAGTGGCTTGCTGACTGGATCATGGGGAGCATAAATTGGGTATTGGGTTCAAAGGCAAGCTAGGTTTTGGTACCAAAGATTGATGGCTTAAAAACAGGCGCAGTGTTGGTGAGACGACCCTGACTCGTGTGCTCTCTCCCTTGCACAGGCCATGCCACTGAAACACTATCTCCTTTTGTTGGTGGGCTGCCACGTCTGGGGTGCAGGATCGGCCTACTATGGCTGCCCTAGCGAGTGTACCTGCTCCAGGGCTTCCCAGGTGGAGTGCATCGGGACACGCATTGTGGCAGTGCCCACCCCTCTGCCCTGGAACGCCATGAGCCTGCAGATCCTCAACACACACATCACTGAACTTAACGAGTCCCCATTCATCAACATCTCGGCCCTCATCGCCCTGAGGATTGAGAAAAATGAGCTGTCTCAAATCTTCCCTGGTGCCTTCCGCAACCTGGGGTCGCTGCGTTACCTCAGCCTTGCCAACAACAAGCTCCAGCTTCTGCCTGTGGGCATCTTCCAGGGTCTGGACAACCTGGAGTCACTCCTTCTGTCCAGCAATCAGCTGGTGCAGATCCAGCCAGCACACTTCTCCCAGTTCAGCAACCTCAAGGAGCTGCAGTTGCATGGCAACCACTTGAACTACATCCCTGATGGCGTTTTTGACCACCTGGTGGTCCTCAACAAGCTCAATCTGTGCAAGAATAGCCTCACTCACCTCTCGCCCAGGCTCTTCCAGCGCCTAGGCCACCTACAGGTCCTCCGGCTCTGTGAGAACAGGCTCTCAGACATCCCTATGGGCACTTTTGACGGGCTGGGCAACCTGGAGGAGCTGGCCCTACAGCAGAACCAGATCGGTATGCTTTCCCCTGGCCTCTTCCACAACAACCGTAACCTCCAGAAGCTCTATCTGTCCAACAACCACATCTCCCAGCTTCCCCCTGGCATCTTCTTGCAGCTGCCCCAACTGAACAGTCTCACGCTCTTTGGGAATTCCCTGAAGGAGCTCTCTCCAGGGATCTTTGGGCCCATGCACAACCTTCGAGAGCTTTGGCTTTATGACAACCACCTCGCTTCTCTACCTGACAATGTCTTCAGCAGCCTCAGCCAGTTGCAGGTCCTGATCCTCAGCCGTAACCAGATCAGCCACATCTCCCCTGGTGCCTTCAACGGGCTGGAAGAGCTGCGGGAGCTGTCCCTCCACACCAACGCGCTGCAGGAGCTGGACAGTAATGTCTTCCGCATGTTGACCAACCTACAGAACATCTCCCTGCAGAACAACCGCCTCAGACAGCTCCCAGGGAATATCTTCACCAATGCCAATGGCCTCATGACCGTCCAGCTGCAGAACAACCAGCTAGAGAATCTGCCGTTGGGCATCTTCGATCACCTAGGGAACCTATGTGAGCTTCGCCTCTATGACAACCCCTGGAGGTGTGACTCGGGCATCCTTCCGCTCCGCAATTGGCTCCTGCTCAACAGGGCCAGGTTGGGGACGGACACGCTCCCGGTGTGCTTCAGCCCAGCCAGTGTCCGCGGCCAGTCCCTCATCATCATCAACGTCAATGTTGCCGTCCCCAGTGTCCAGGTCCCAGTGACCCCGGAGGTGCCCAGCTACCCAGACACACCCAGCTATCCCGAGACCACCTCCATCGCCTCCACCCCTGAGTACACCAGTCCTGTGGACGTCTCCACGGACCTGACCACCATCGAGCCCATCGACGACCGCAGCACATGGGGCATGACCCGGGCCCAAAGCGGGCTGGCCATTGCCGCCATTGTCATCGGCATCATTGCTCTGGCCTGCTCCCTGGCTGCCTGCATCTGCTGCTGCTGCTGCAAGGAGAGGAGCCACACGGTCTTGATGCAGATGAAGACACCCAACGAGTGTTAAAGAGGCAGGCAGGAGGCAGGGCTGGGGGATGGTGGGACCACTAGACGATCTGGGAATTTCATTTTTTGACCTTCATCCCTGGGTCCACAGAGCCATCCCCTGCTTCCTCTCTCTCGTCCTTGAGAGGAAGCATCCCCACCTTTTCCTGACCTGCTCTTGTAGGACCTTCTTCTTACCACCAGGGAGCTCTAACCCTGCAGGGTTTCCCATTCCCATCCCTGGCTTCCTTCCAGAAAGCCCCTCCTCCAGAGTTCCACCAGCTCTCCTCTGAGAACAACCTTCCCTGTGCCCGCGCCCCTGCCGGCATCTGTAGACTCATTACACACCTGCTCACTTCGTGGAAATAGTTCACTGGGACAGCCTCTCTCCCACGTATTCTGTAAGTCGATTTTCCTCCTTTTGCTATTCTTGTTTGTGGCATGGCTCTACCTTGTCACTTCAAATGAAGTTCTCCTTTGATTTTCTGTTCCTGAAGGTAGGGTGAGCTCTTTCTTCAAAGAAGGCCTCCACCTATTTAGCTGGTTTCTTAAGAACTGCCCAGCACCCTGGCTCTCAGGCTGTTGTGAAGACGAAGGGAAAAGCGGGGCTGCCCAGTCCCTGGAGACAGAGCCGTCACCAGCACCCCTCTTGTGATTTTTATCTGGAATTGGAAGAAAGACACCAGTGCGACCAGTTCAGCCTCTTAGAGAATGATATTTCCAAGCTGCAAACTTTGCTTTAAAATGTTTAGTCTTTTAAGGAATAAAATCATGTAGAATTTCTGACCCCTCACAACACTAAAATCAGCTCATTGGTCCTGGATGGAGAAAGCAGCCTTGTGTTTCCCCCGAGGGGTTTCCTCTGTTAACTGTTTATTGAAGGAAAACACAGAAAAGTGGGAGCGTTAAAAGTGTATCGTTTGATAGATTTTCACAAACCGTACACACCCTGTAATCAGTGTCCAGATCAAGAAACAGGGCATCACCAATATCCTCTCTCCCGGGCTCTTACTGGAGAAGATGGGGCTTACAGAGATGGCGCTGTCTTCTCTGGGGATTGGCTCCCCACGGGCCAGGGTGGGCCCTCCATTGCCCACCCCTAGTCAGCCCTTGCAAAGGTCCAGCTGCCAGGGACAGAGAGGAAGATGTGGGGACACTGTGGCCTGGACAGAAGATTTTACTAAATCCATAGACCTTAAGGCACCCAGAGTGGCCAGGTCAGAAGCGTGTTGACTCGAGAGGCTCACACAACCGCACACGCTTCCCTGCCAACAGGCCGTCTGCTCTTCACCGGAGGCACCCAGAGTGGCCAGGTCAGAAGCGTGTTGACTCGAGAGGCTCACACAACCGCACACGCTTCCCTGCCAACAGGCCGTCTGCTCTTCACCGGAGGCGCCCAGAGTGGCCAGGTCAGAAGCGTGTTGACTCGAGAGGCTCACACAACCGCACACGCTTCCCTGCCAACAGGCCGTCTGCTCTTCACCGGAGGCCCTTCTGCCTGGACCTTTTATGGGCATGATATGCCTATATCTGTTTTTAATTTTCACCCTCCCTTTGGGGGAAGTGAAATACCTCAGAGATGAGGTCCTTTCATTGAACAGCCAAATGTAATGGAACCCAGCAATTCCTCTAATGTGGTGGTGAAATTCTCCATCAACATTACAGTCAGCTAGAAACTGAACTTCAGAATTCTTAGGTACAGCAGGAAACATTGGGATGCGCAGATTGGCCGCCCTGGGCCTGGGGGCTTTCTGGAGCAACTCTTGCTTGTGGTCTGGTTAGAAGAGTTGTTTGGTCCGAGGTTATCCTCCTTGAGTTACAATCATATGAATACCTGCTCTTGCCACACTTCCTGTTACACACACATTCACACTGGTGAAGAAATTATGCTCAAGGCAACTTCACTGGACACCTGGTCTACTAGTTTAGAAGTAAAAATTCTAAAGGGAGAATATCAGGTGTCCATGTCTGCCCAGGAAAGAGCTATAGCCAACACTATAAAGATTTGGAAATCTGCCATCAATCCTGAATGGCTTTTACTCGTTTCCTCTGCCCCATAAGACAAGTAAAGAAACCCCCTGTGGTCAGTACCATGATTCTGACGGGTCCCCAACAGAAAAGGGTCCAGGAAGGGATGTGCATAAGAACTAGTACTCTTGGTAGCTTTTTACTCTCTGTTCCAGGGAATCTGGAAGAAATAGGACCTGTCAGAGGCAAAAGACATCATCTCCCCAAGGTAGATCTGGTAGACATGCACCAAGTCGTGCTGCAGCCTGGAGGAAGTGAGCTCAGAGCTCGGGGCATGAGCATCGTTCCGTGGATGGTAGTCTGCCATATTGACCTGGGGCCAAAGAGGGAAGCGTGGCCTTCTCTGCTTCAGACAGGAAGCATGGTTTGGCACTGCGATTCTCAAGGGGCTCCTAAGGAGTCAGCTACAATGTCTCATTGTGCAGAAGCACACTGGGCCAGCGGTGGCGGACAGGTGAGAAGGGAGTCCTCTTCATTCAGTGTGTCCTGCCAGACCGAACCCCGGGGCACTTCCAGCATTGGCCATGACATTGGGGTACCTTCCTCTCTGGCCTATGATAGCAACATGTGTCTTCAGGCCGGAGGCTGGCCTCAATCATCTATCCTCAGATGACCCCACCCAGGAGCACCCAGCTGGGAGTGTAAACCCTTCATCTGACCTTCAGAGCTGGCCTGTTCTGTTCTCCCATCAGAGTGGGTTGGAAGACTTTCCCTGACAGGTCTGTTGGCCTCTTTGAGCCACACTGTCTGGTCAGGGAGCTGCCGGGAAAGCTGGGTAGTCTCTTTTCTAACAGGGTGATGTGTCTGCTTACTTCTCAGGGCTGGAGTGAGCCCCTTGACCCCCCAAAGCTGAAGTAAGGCACAGAGTTCACTTCACATTTACCCCCTGCTCACTGGCTTCCAGGTCACCTTGCCAGTACCAGGAGCCTGCTTTTGGAGTGGAGGGTCAGTGTTGGAAGAAAGATAATAAAAGCCAGTTAGAACCACTGTTTTTCAAAAGTGCTTACTGTGCATAACTACCCTTTAAAGCACTTAACAGGCATTTTCTTTTGAAGCCTCACAACGCCCTTCTTCACGAGTACTACCTTATCCCATGGTGAGAGGGTCTAAAAGTGCCATTCTTCCGCAACATTATTTAGTAGGCTGTGGGTTTTCTTTCTCTGTTCAAACTTTGTACAAGACCTCATGGCCTGTCCTGGGCTTTCATCATTAAACCAAAGAAAATCAGAGTCACCCTCCTGTTGTTCCTCCGAGTCTTAGCCACTAAAACCTCACTTGGTGCTGTGTGGATTGAAATTTTGTAAATACCGGAAAAAAATTAAACTTACTCATCCATTAAAGAAAAATTGGCCCCTCTCACGGAAATTGTTGGGCTGTGTGTATATTGTTTCCCTCTTTAGAATTTAAAGGCACAAAACAGTTCTCAGAACTCTTCATGGGCGACAGTTTTCACAACCTTCCAGATGTCAGCTTCAGGAATCTACTTCTAAACTCCGGAAGCTTATGGAGAGCAGACTGTGAGAGATAACTAGATAACTGGAGTTGGTCGATAGACAGTGGATGTCTCCCAGCTTTTAGCTGCAAACCTCTCAAAGAGGGCAGCCCACAGATCCCACAGTCAGAACCAAATCCAGATTGTTGGGGAGGCAGTTGTGGTCTTGGGGAGAAAGCCAGTTCAGAGATGGTGGGTGGTGTCCTCCAGGCCCCACTCCTCCCAGTCTGAGCTTTCTCCTTCACTTAAGGATGGGTTGTTCTCAGCAACCCATTGCCTTCACGCGGCCTTCAAAAATAGAGCATGCTTGCCTCACTTAGAGAATCACTGCAAATAGTCCCAGGAGCTTGGCGACGCATTTAGAGATTTTTAGGCCCCTAAGGTTTTATAGAATATGAGCCTAGTGGGCAGGTTGAGGGTCCATCTTTGCTAGGGCTCGGTTTCTGCTGGGTACTGCTTGTAACAAATTTGGTGTAGAGAATCAACAATAAATGGTACATACAGGACACGTGCTCTCTGTGGATGTCTTGGTTATGGGCTCTCACACCTGGGGATTCTCCTCTTGTCACATGCGTGCAGGGCTGACCCAGACAGCCCCTCACAGAGGCTAGAATCTGGGCTGGGGAAAAGGTCATGGCTGGGCACCAAAAAATGAAATAACAAATGATTTCTATAGGTCACTGTATATGGGAGGGTCCTTAACCCTTTGAGTAGTATGAACGTTCATGTACATCCTCGTGCCTTCTGACCATCCAGAGTACGATCGATTTATTTAAAAAATGTGTAAGGCAACATTAAAAAAAGGCAAAGGTATGTTCTTTTTGTTTCCATAAATTGGTTATCAAACAAACATGATTTTAAGTTAATAAAACTGTAACTGGAACTAATTTCATTTTTTGAAAAAAAAACCCCCACTCCCGGGGGTTAGTGAGCATGAAAAAACTCGCTACTCAAAGGGTTAAGAATAGTGTCAACTATTTTGTAGATGAAGTGAGTGTGATCAAGACAGGAAGTGAACTGGTGGCTGAGCTGGCACACAGCCAGCCACCCAGACTCCCAGGCCAGAGCTGCTTCTGTGTCACCTGAGAGAAATGAAGTTCCCTCAGGATTCAGTTTACATGCCCATGGCACACATGCACACATGCACACACATGCATGCAGGCTTAGGTGGGCAGGACGATCCTGCACCTCGGGACTCCTAGCAGTGCTTAGCACCAGGCTCAGCGAGTCACAGGCTCTCGGAAGACACCATCTGAGTGACGGTGACTCCCTCCGAGTGTCTAGGTGACTACAAGACTCTTCCACTTTGCCAGGGGAGGTGTCACCTGTGGCATTGGTCCCATTCTTCAGACAGGGCTGATCCTCTCTGCTGTTCCTATATCCCATTGCCACGTCTAGGAAAAGGGTTTCAGACCGCATTTCAAACCATATTTCTTCAGGATCTCTTAGTCCTTAAATCCTGCTGCTAGCTGTAAGCCTGTCCCAGGAGGCTGGACCTAGACAGGGGTCAGTAGCGTGTTCACTATACCAAGAGGCTGAGCCCTCTTTTTTTTTTTTTTTTTTTTTTTTACAGAGACAGAGAGTCAAAGAGAGGAATAGATAGGGACAGACAGACAGGAACGGGGAGAGATGAGAAGCATCAATCATCAGTTTTTCGTTGCAACACCTTAGTTGTTCATTGATTGCTTTCTCATGTGTGCCTTGACTGGGGGGGCAACAGCAGACTGAGTAACCCCTTGCTCGAGCCAATGACCTTGGGTCCAAGCTAGTGAGCTTTTTGCTTAAGCCAGATGAGCCCGCGCTCAAGCTGGCGACCTCAGGGTCTCGAACCTGGGTCTTCCGCATCCCAGTCCAATGCTCTATTTGCTGCGCCACAACCTGGTCAGGCGAGGCTGAGCCCTTTTGATGATTGGGGGCAGGGCCCAGTCCTTCCCTAACCACTGCACCTGTCCCAGTTCTCACTCCTAGAGTGGCCTACTGGGGGCTTTCTATGGCCTGGTGGGTATCGTGGAGGTCATAAAGGTACCAAGCCTGTGACCTTAGAATGATTTTGCCCCCCCTGGGGATCTGTCTGTGGGGGCAGTTCAGGATCATTTTGTAATATCCAGAGGCCTTGCCCCAGATTCTCTGCTCTCCTGTGACCCAGGTGACATTCCGGGAATACTCAGGCCACGTGAGGGGAGGAACCACTTCCTGGAACTTTGATCGGCTCTGGCCTGCTGGGCCCACGCCGACCGCAGCGCACACCAGACGCCCTCCTGCTCCCGAGGAAGAGCCAGGGCAGCAGGTTCTTGCCTGCCAGCCCCTCACGGTAGGTCCCCTCGTCCCCACGGCAGGGCTCCCGGGTCTGTCGGGACTGGGAGGAACCTGGAGTCCTGCCTGGGGTGGGGGCGGGAGGGCAGCTGGCCGCTCCTCTAGGCTTCAGAGCCTGTCCCCGAGTCCAAGCGGGCTGAAGTATTCCCGTCCCCCTGCCCTGGGAGGGGAGCCCCCGAGGCATTCTCCCGGGGTGGTGCTGAGCTGAGTGCGGAAGGGGGCAGGTCGTGGTGGGAGGGTTCTGGGATGAAAGGGCCTGGTCCCCACACTCAGGGAGCTCTTTGTGAACGGTGGGGACGAGCAGGCAGCCATCTCCACGTTTGCCGGGTTCCAGCCTCGTGTGTGCCCGCATCCTAGCTCCCCTCTTATTTCCAGAAGTGTCCTGGTTTAGGTGACACAGTCTGCAGTCCCTCCAGAAATAAAATGTGCATGTGGCTGGCTTTTATTAAACATTTCCTGTTTGCCAGGCCTGTGTAAAGGACTTTCTATTTACTGTCTAATTTAGCACATTTATCATGGAATTGAGGATGAATTTTAACCCTAAGAGAATGGTTTATAATTAGGGTGGGGAAATCGAGGCTTAAGAAGGTAGAGTGTGACCTGCTCAGGCCCATGCAGCGAGTAGGTCACAACATCGGAATCTGAACTCCACTAACAGGAGGAAGAGCCAGACTTGAGATACAGGCTCCTAACAGCCATGAATACATTCTGTTCCACTCAGTGCCCAAGGCCTGGGCAGCTTCTCGGCGCTCAGCCCCCAGCCAGATGCTGGGGTGCTCAGCCAGGCAGAGGATGCTGCAGGGCTCCCCGGCAGGTGGTGCCAACGACTGCGATGAGCGCAGAAGGACCCGGGGGCTCAGTAAGGGCAGGCGTGACTTGAGGGATCCACAGAAGGCTTCCCAGGACAAGCGTGACTTGCACTGGCCTGGGAGGCAGGTAGAATGGGGACAGGCAGCAACAGAGAGAGGGAGGCACGGGCATTCTAAAGCGGGAGGGGTTGTGTGGGGGAGGGCCAGAGCGGGGCCCTTGGGCAGCACTGGGGGAAAGGACAGTGCCCAGTTCACAGCTCCTTTTTGTGTCAGAAGGTTAGCTGTCTTCCCTGCACGAGTGTTCTGACAGTTGATAGACAAACTCCCTTGAGCCGTGGCATTGTAACTTTGAGGAAGGAAAAAGTCAAAGAAACCCTTACTATATGCCTGGAACTGTGCTGTGTGTTTTACACAATTATCTCAATTTTTATAATAACTTGCAAACTTATTATAAAAGCGATCTGCTTTCATTATTTTAAAAATGTATAAAGTATATGATTAAACAACAAGAAAAAATTAAATCACCCACAATTCTATTGTTCAGAGGTAACCAGAGCAAATATTTTGTGTATAATCTGAAGCTACGCTTTGGAGGGGTCCGTCAAGAGTCACTTCATTTACATAAGCTCGGGTGTGGGCTGAAAGAGGCTTATTATGGATAACAAAAGATGCTCCTCTCATCACTCAGGAAATCCCAAGGGTTTTTCGAGCTCAGTGCCAGGAACCAAGATGAAGATCACATATATATTCCTGATTATATCACAACATCACATACCCAATGCTATGATACCCCAAGGAGTGAGAAATTTGCTAGTTATCTCATTTAATTGCCACAAAACCCTAACAGTGCTATAATTTAAATATTATTATTATTGTTATCATGATTATTTTCAATTTACAAATGCAGAAGCAGGGGCTCTGAGGGGTTACTTCCCAGCCCAGACACGCTGGGCAGCTGGTTGGGAGGCTGCTGGCAGGGGGGGGACAGAGGCAGGAGCCGTTCCAGGCCAGTCACCTGGCTTGTTTTCCTGGGTGGGGGCAGAAGGAGACTGAGGTCCAGGGAGCAGCAGGTCTTCCCCAGGGACCTGGGTGCGGCGGTCAGGGGTCTGGGCTCCCATTACCCTCGGGAAGGAGCGAGCATTAGCTCCGTGGTAAATGACAGACTGGCTTGTGGCACACACAGAAATGTACCAACCCAAAAGCAATTTGAGAAGGAGTTCAATTGCAACCAGTAACCCGCCCCCACTCCTGCCAAAAACAGAAACCCACCCCAGCTTGCTGAGAGCACAGAACATTTCTGTGGGCATTTCTGGTCTCTACATAAATGCAGAGGTGGCTTTTCAGACAGGAAGTAAGACTCTTCTGGTTGCCACCACACTGTCCCCTCTGGTGCCAGCTGCCACAGTGCCTAGGCAGGGGCACTTTCTGTCACTAGAACCCCCAGTGACCTGTTCTTGAGAGTGGACTGAGGAAGGGGCCCAAGTCCAGAGCACCCTGGTCAGAGCCACTAAAATCTGTGCTAAACCAAGACTAGACCAAGGACAAAGCAACTACACGTTTCCCTTGGCTGGGAGAAAAGAGCCAGAAAAAGTGCCTTAGACAGTCATAAACGCTGCTGGTCCGTAAATGGGGTGGTTGAGTGATCTCATCAGATACTCCACAGCCAAGCTCTGTGGCCACTTCAGAACAAAGCTGGGGCTGGCCTGAACTCAGTGTCCGCAGGGTCAGCCATGCTGTGAGTACACACCGCGCCAGGCTCTGGTGTGGGGCATTTTCTCATTCAGTCCTCAGAACAATCCCACGAGGAAGGTAGTTTTGAAGTTCATTGTTTTAAAGATGAGAAAATTAAAGCACAGAGAGGTTAGGTAATTCAGTCAAGGCCACACAGCTAATAAGGGATGAAGATAAGACTTGAATCCAAACTGTCTGACTCCAAAGCACAAAGTCTTAGCCGTCTCTAGAGTGATGTGAGAATGATTGTGAGTGGGTCATTTGGAAACTGTGTGTTCTACAGCCTCACTGTGAGTACCATCCCTGCTTCCTCCCACCACAACAGGGGCAAAAGGAGTCTTGCCTTAAACTTTAGAGGCCCTGTTCTGGCCCTCCTCCCACCATGACACCCCGAGGGGTGAAAAGTTTGCAAGACCAAAGGGACACAACTATCAGAAGCTATGCCCCATTTTATTATTTTTAAAAAGTGATAGATCAATTCATTGATTTTAGAGACAGCAGAAGGGTGAGAGGGAAAGAAACATTGACCTGTTGTTCTACCCATTTCCATATTCATTGTTTGACTCCTGTGGCCCTGACTGGAGTTTGAACCCACAGTTTTGACACATTAGGACACTGTTCCAACCAACTAAGCTATCTAGCCAGGGCCTGTGCCCCACTTTAAAACGTGCTTCCCGTACCCAGGACCTGGGGCTTGTGTGGATTGGCTCCCCGGGTCTCTCTCCCTTAAGTGAACCATTTCATGGAAGTACTCATAGTACTAGAGAGAGTGGGGGGGGGGGGAGAAGGGGACAGACCGTAGGCAAGGTCCCTGTGTATGTTCACTATAGGTTCTGCAAATGTGAGGAATGGCCTGCCTAATCCCCTGCCCCCCCCCCCCCACTGCCTTGGTATGAACCAAGCACCCTTGCTTCGAACTCAGGCCACCAGGCCAGGTCCTGGCCCCTTACTTCTTATCTGTGTGCCCTTGGACCTGTCTCTGTGGCCCTGGGACCCCCGCTTTCTCTGTTTCGGGTCCTTCTAGGTGTGCTGTGGGTACCGAAATGTATGTGCGGGAACTTTGGGTAGGAGCAGCCCCTCAGCTCTGCCCCCACATCAGAGAGGTCCCCCTCACTTTCTGTCACCCACTTTTGCTTGAGCCAAAGTTAGTGTGTCTACACTTGATTTTCTATGTGACTGACGCTACAGTTTTGATTCATGTCCTGAATCTCAAGTTACTGCCTTGGTTGAAAAATTCTAAAGCATGTATTTCCAAATGACAGTGGATTAGAAGTTGGAGGCACAGCCGGGGAAGAGGGGTGCCTCCTCAGTCTGGCTCAGTAGGTGGGACATGGTATCCTCTCCTTGTACCGGAACCTCCCACTCTGTTCCAGCTTCCCTGGCAGGAGAGAGACATCAGGAAAACCAGGAGATCGGGCTTCACCCCGAGCCCCACGCGGGCACCTCTGTGAGGAGGCTGCCCAGAGGGTCCTCGGAGCCGAGTCCACTCAAGTGGACTTCTCTCTGGAAACTGTCTGTGAGAACAGGGACCAAAGCGGTCAGCAAGAAAGGGGTCAGACACATGATAGTACGACATGTTAAAGACAGGAACTGCTTCCCTCTTATTGGAGGGAGGGGATTCGAGGCTGTTCTCCCAGCGTGGCTTGGCGGGGGTTGTCACTCACTCCGGGATCAGACTGTTCTAGGGACATAGGCAGCTCTGCCTCCCAGGCTGCCCACCCAGCTGTGGAGGGTTCAGTTCACCAACACCGAGTGAGCCCATCGGAAGTCAGTGCTGTGCGGAGTGCTGAGCATGGAGAAGGGACTGTGCCAGGTGCTATGGGCACCGCCAGGCCCTCATTCTGGGGCCAGCGGGGCATCTAGGGGCTTTGTGTAGGATGCCCAGGGGCAGTGCAGGTGGCAGGCGTGGGGGGACAATGGTTACCTCACCCTTCTTCAGCCAGAGCCCTCTGCTTCATACTGGTATTCTGTGCACACAATTGCAAGAGAATCAAGTCTCAGGCCGAACCTGAACTCTGTCACTGCGGCTCTAGGACCAGAAGACAACGCACGCCTGAGGCCTGTTCCTTTCCCTCTTTGCCTGAGGAGCAGGCAGGCACGGGGACCCTCACACACCACACCACAGTGTGAAACCCCTCCTGCGGCTTACTCAGCGTCTGTGTGCATCAGAGGGGCTTCAACGGAGGTATGCACTTTCTCAGGGAGACATTGTCCCTTCCCTATTAATTAGGCTGAAAATCCCTAGAAAAACTCAGAGTTATTGAGTGTCTGAATGAGAGGGGCTGCGGGAGGTTTTTGTAATCACCTGTCTGCTGGGGGCTTTCACACGGAAGCCCTTTTACCCCAAGTTGAATTTTGCCATGGAGGACACAAACAGAAGGGGGCAGCAGAGAGGCAGCTAGGAGCCAATTGTGAGTTCTTACTGAAGACAGGTAAATTGAGGAGCATCAGGATTATGTTGCGTGAGGGTCTTTCCTCCTCCCTCCCTCCCTCCCTCCCTTCCTTCCTTCCCTCTTCCCTCCCTCCCTCTCTCCCTTCTTCCCTTCCTTCTTCCCTCCCTTCCAAATGTGTTCTATCTAAAGGACATTTTGTTTTTCAAATAATTTTTTCTGTCATGATGGTGGCCTTAACAATAATTAACAGTTTATTAATTGCTTACTCTACCTCAGACACTGATCAAAAACCTTTACCTATATTTACTCATTTAACCCTCCATTACTCTAACACAGTAGGCACTACTATTCTCTCCCTTTTACAGATAAAAAACTGTAGCACAGACAGATTAAGTAGCAAGCCCCAGGTCACACAGCTGGGACAGGATGGAGCCAGAATTCTTATGAATGGAATCTGAACCACTACAAGCCATGTAAATAATGATGTGGGTGGGAGCAGTAGTAACCTGGGAGGTGTACACCCCCTAATGGGGCAACTAATCCCCAGATGGTCTTGTCATGTAGCAATGTGAGCACACTGCCCCCAAACCATCCTGAAATCTGGACTTTTAATGCAATATTTCTTAATTTTTACATGTTGGCTAACGGTTTGTGCACAAAAAGGACTGAGACTTAAACAAAACAGTGTAACCTGAATCACCAACTTGTGACCTGCGGGTAGATGCTAGCATTTTTTTTTCTTTAAAAGAATTAATATTGCCTCACCAGGCAGTGGCACAGTGGAAAGAGTGTCGGACTGGGATGCAGAGGACCCAGGTTTGAGACCCCGAGGTTGCTGGATTGAGCGCAGGTTCATCCGGCTTGAGCGTGGGATCATAGACATGACCCCCTGGTCACTGGCTTGAGCTGCCAAGGTCACTGGCTAGAGCAAGGGGTCACTCACTCTTCTGTAGCCCCCGAGTCAAGGCACATATGAGAAAGCAATCAATGAACAACTAAGGTACCTCAACAAAGAATCGATCCCTTCCTCATCTCTCTCCCATCCTGTCTGTCTGTCCCTCTGACTCTCTCTCTGTCTCTGTCAAAAAAAGAAAGAAAGAAAGAAAGAGAATTAATATTTAGTAAACTAAAGACCTGGTCCCCTTCCCTGTTTAAAACAAAAGCTAAACAACAAAAACCTACTGGTCTGTGGAATCCCTGCCTCGGTGACCCCTGTGCACACAGTGTTGAGGTTCCGTGGCCTCCTTGCTGGAGAGGGCCGGGCTGCCGTGGGCAGGAGGAGAGTGTCCCAAGGGACCCGTGGACTTGTTCCAATGTCAGAGCTGAGCTGCTTTCGCCCTCAGTAGCGGATGTGCAACGAGCAGAGGGTAAGATCTCTTCATGATTAGGCTCCAGAATGTGCTGAGATTTGGAAACTCAGGAAGACTATGATTTCAAAATTTCTAACTCAGGAATAATCTGCTCATATTTTACATATTAGTTAAAAAATGCACAATACCTGTAGTCTTTTTTATTACGCTTCCCTGCCTTTCTGCCTCTTCTCTCCTTTTTCTCTGATCTGGAGAGAACACAGGAAGTCCAGGCGACCTGGGTCTCAGTCCTGCCACTAACCTGCAGGGTGGTTGTAGACAGGCCATGTGACTTTCTCGCTGTCAGGAGGTTAGAACGTTGGTCCCACTGGCCTTGCAAGGCTTCTGTGAGGTAGTATGAAAACTATTAAAAACACAAATTGCTGGCCTCCCTGACAGCTAATTCCCGTTTCTGGCTCCCTGTGCCGTGCCCTGCTCACCGAGCCACACTGCCCTCGTTAAAGGTGCCACTTCTCTTTTCTCTTCCCACTTGGCTCTAGGCGATGCTTCCCGGAGCCCGACTGCACTGGGCCTGCCTCCTGCTCCTGGCCCGGCCTGCCAGGCCCTGCCCCGTGGGCTGTGACTGCTTCATCCAGGAGGTGTTCTGCTCCGACGAGGCGCTGGCCGCCGTCCCCCTGGACATTCCCCCCCACGCCACCAACATCGTCTTTGTAGAGACCTCGTTCACCACGCTCGGACCCAGGGCCTTTGGCGGCAGCCCCAACCTGACCAAAGTGGTCTTCCTCAACACCCAGCTCTGCTGCTTTGAGCCCGATGCCTTCGGGGGGCTGCCCAGGCTGCGGGACCTGGAGGTCACCGGTAGCCCCTTCTCCAACCTCAGCTCCGACATCTTCTCCAACCTGACCTCCCTGGGCAAGTTCACCCTCAACTTCAACAGGCTGGAGGCTCTGCCTGAGCAGCTCTTCCACCACATGGACGCCCTGGAGTCCCTGCAGCTGCAGGGCAACCGGCTCCAGACCCTGCCTGGCGGGCTCTTCCGGCCTCTGAGACGCCTGAAGGCCCTCAACCTGGCTCAGAACCTCCTGGCCCAGCTGCCCGAGGAGCTGTTTGAGCCCCTGGGCAGCCTGCGGACCCTGAGGCTGAGCAGCAACGCGCTCTCCGGGCTGCCCCAGCACCTGTTCGCCGGCCTGCACAGCCTGCAGGAGCTGTTCCTGGACGGCAACTCCATCTCCGAGCTGCCGCCGGGAGTGTTCTCGCAGCTCGTCTGCCTGGAGAAGCTCTGGCTGCAGCGCAACGCCATCGGACACCTGCCTCCCTCCGTCTTCTCCTCCCTGCACAACCTGACCTTCCTGAACCTGCAGGGGAACGCACTGCGGGCGCTGCCCGCCGGCCTCCTGGCCCACACCCCGCGCCTGGTCGGCCTGTCCCTGTCCCACAACCAGCTGGAGACCGTCCCCGAGGGAGCTTTTGCCAACCTGTCCAACCTCAGTTCCCTGACGCTCTCGCACAACGCCATCACCCACCTGCCGGCCGGCGTCTTCCGGCACCTGGGGGAGCTGATCAAGCTCTACCTGGGCAGCAACAACCTGACGGCGCTGCACGCGGACCTCTTCCAGAACCTGTCCAAACTGGAGCTGCTCAGCCTCTCCCGGAACCAGCTGACCACGCTCCCGGACGGCGTCTTCGACACAAACTACAACCTGTTCAACCTGGGCCTGCACGGCAACCCCTGGCAGTGCGACTGCCGCCTGGCCTACCTCTCCAGCTGGCTGCAGCAGTACAGCGACAGGCTCTTCAACATCCAGACCTACTGCGCGGGCCCCGCCTACCTGAAGGGCCAGGTGGTGCCCGCCCTGAAGGAGGAGCAGCTGGTGTGCCCGGTCACCAGGGACCGCTTGGGCTTCCAGGCCCCGGGGCTGGAGGACAGGGAGCCAGGGGACAGCTGGGATCTGGCTGCGAAGGAAAGGGCAGCTCGGACCCGGTGCACGTACAGCAACCCCGAGGGCACCGTGGTGCTTGCGTGTGACGAGGCCCAGTGTCGCTGGCTGAACGTGCAGCTGTCTCCCAGGAAGGGCTCAGGCTCCCCGGGAATGACACACAATGCCACCCAGGAGTGGGAACTGAAGTCGAGCTGTGGCGTTGCGAGGGTCACCGTGTCTATTGAGGCTCAGGCCCGGGCGCCCTAGGTGCAGGGTACACAGAGCCTGGAGCCTGCGCAGATGGCCTCGGGGTCCTGACCAAGCACGACGTGGGGGCGGAGGGGCAGCTGAAGCGACTTCCCGGGTGGAGAGGGTGGCGGAGCATGTCCGAGTGGGGGAGGGGAGGCCGCAAGTCCTCTGCCCTGTCCCCGCCTCCTCAGACGCCATCACCCCTCTGGGGGTCTGAGCCCTACAAGGCCTTCCGCAAATTTTGCACAGCACCCGTTAAAGCTGCATCACGGCCTGGAGAATAAAATAGGGCCACCCCCTGGCGTTTCTCTGTCTGATATCCACCCCTGCCTCATCTCCACCTTGAAGTCCAACGCTTTGGTGCCGTTTTACAAAATGGAAACTGCCTTCTTTGACATCCAATTCAAAAGCCAAATGTCTGTTTCTATGTCTCTCCCTGGAAACCGGTTTTTGATATAGGAGGTGATAGAAGCAGAGGAGACCAGAAAGATCAGGGGCAAGGGGTCTGACTTGGGTGAGTCGGGAACTCACGTGGGAGCTTCCTCCTCTGGGGCTCCCTCCGGAACTCAAGGTGGAAGGTGCGCCTTGGGAAGGTGAACACCAGTTGTTTGGCTTTTAGTCCCCAAAACCCCCAGAGGGGGAGCTGGGGCTGTGCCTGCTCAGCAGACAAGAGGGCTGTCCCCTGATTAAGAAGAAAAGCCAACAAAGACAAACTCACAGATGCAGACAGCAGTGTGGAGACTGCAGGAGGGAAAGGGGGAGGGGCTAAACGGTGACTAAGGAGACTTGACTTGGGTGGTGAGCAAGCCAAGTATAATTAATACACAGATGACGTATTGTAGAATGGTACACTTGAAACTTACATAATTCTGTTAACCAGTGTGACCCCAATATATTCAATAAAAAAAGTAAAAAATGAAAAACACTGAGCAGAGAGGAGGGGAGGTCCTGGGCTGGGTGGGGGGGGGGGGCATACTTCCGAGGGCCTCCTCACCGCCTGCCTCCGCGCAGTCACGCACTGCGGTTCTCCCTCGGCTGTCAGGGCAGCCCCTCGCGCTCAGCCTCGGCCACGCTTTCCATCTGCCCAGCCTCCTCTCCCAGGGGGTCTTCTCAGGGTTTGCTGTCACTGGCCTTCCTGTGCACTCTGCTGCGTGCCCCTGGCGCAGGATGCCAGCTCTCCTCTGACGACCCCGAACCTCGATCTCAGGCTCAGGGCTTTTGGGCTCCCTGCCGAGATAACTGCCTGCTCCGCAGCCCTGGGCTGTGTCGTCCTGGTCATAAGCACGTCTAAACCAAACCCGTCCTCAATTCCTTGGAGGCCCATCCAGCAAATTGCCGAGCCCAAGACCTGGGAGGGTTCTCCAATCTCCGCTTCCCTTAGCCCTCAGGGCCAACTAATCAGAAAGTGCTTCTGAGTGTCTGTGTCTCCGTTTCTCCTTTCCCACGCCCAGCCCGGGGAGGCGCTCTGTCTCCCTGCACTGCCTCCTACCTGGCTTCCTGTCTGCAGTGCTGCCGGGCCTGGGTGAGACGCCGCGGTGGCGGAGGGAGAAATGAGTCCCATGTGTGGTGGCCCTCCAGGAGCGTTTTGTGCGTGGGAGAAAACGCAAGCGCGAAGTGTTTGGGGCTGGACAAGCCCGGGGAGTTCAGGAGAGGTGGAGGCCTGGGCGAGCCCAGAGCTCAGGGAAGGCTGCATCGGATCCCAGGCCTAGAGGGGCCACTGGCAGCACAAGGACTCACTAGAGATGTGCGCCAGAGGGCGTGAGCCAGGGGATGGAGACAGGCAAGTCTGAAGTCAGGAATGTGGGCGCCTGGAGCAGGCTGCTGATGGGGGAGGAGAGAAGGAGGTAAGGCTGGAAGCCAGCCACAGACAGATTCTGTAAGGCCTTGCAGGTCTGAGTGGGAAGTATGCATATAGTAAGGGTGCCTGGTAGGTATTGAAGGACTTTATGCGGGGCAGGCCCATGCTGCTGCCTGAGCTGCAGACAGCTGGCTGAGTGCAGTCGGAGGAGGGCGAGGGGCAGGGAAACCAGCAGGGACTCTCGCCTGACTTGACGTCAGAGCCACAGGGCCAGGGAGGTTAAGGAAACAGGATGAAAGGTTTCCGGTTAAGAACAGCACATGCATAGATGGATGAAAAGATCTAGATATGAATTACTGAGACAAGAATTCAAACTAAATAGCGATCACTCTGCACCTGTACCCTCTACAGAACTTAGAAAACTGGACCACGTCCAGTGTGGGCCCGATGTGGGCACTGCGAGTGGGCAGTTTTTCGAGGACAGGCTAGCAGGTCTGAGTCAAAGAAAGGGTTGCTGAGGGGGTCAGCGGTCGGTGGGTGGGGTTGGAAGATGGGGGGTGGGTAGAAGCCCTTGTGAGTCCCAGGTTTCTCACCTGGGTGACGGGGAGGACAGAGAAGCCATTAACCAAAGACAAGAGTGGGTTTGAGGGAAGGAGGGAGCAGGGCTCCAGCTCCAGGCATCAGGCTGCCGCCCTCCCTCCAGGTGTGAGGCCAGGATCTGCGGAAAGGGTCCCCACACCTGGCACACAGGGACACTTCACAAACATCCAGCGAACAACTGGTTGTCTGAGTCACAGTGCATGGTCCAAATAGTTATGTGTCTACTGCCTGGGATAAATAAGGTAACTGAGCCATTTCTTTTCATTATATCCTCCCCTCCCCCGGCCAAATATAACTCTTTATGAAGTGAAAAGATAATGATTTCTCTCTGTGCTGAAGGATGTCGGGTAAAGAGCCCCAGCTTAGAGCCACTGCTTGTGTCTCAGGGCGGGTTTGTTCTCCCTTTCAAGTGGGCTGTGCCGGGCCAGGGCCACTGCGCTCTTTTGGATAGGAGTGCCAGTTTCAGCAAAGAAACATACATATGTGCATGGGGCATACTTATACTAAAAACTACCCATAGTTTATCTGACATCCAAGTTTAACTGTGTGGCAGGTCTTATATCTGGTGACTCAACCTCCAGGTGAAGGTGGGAAACAGTTGGATGGAGGTGGGGGTGGTGGATGGCTCTCCTCGCCGGGCGGGGGCGGGGGGGCAGGGCCGAGTTTGCAGTGATGCAAGTCCTGACCACTCCGGGCCACCGGGATCCTGAGTTGGGGCTGACAGGGAGCAGGAGGCACTGAGCATGCCCCAGCCAAGATGGAGGTAAGCAGCTGGAATCAGCTCTGACTGGGCCCTGCACCCCAGGGTCCTCATGTCCTGCTGTCCCGCTCCTTGTGGTGACTGACCCCAGTCTGGTGCAGCTGGAGAGCTTTGGACGAGCTCTGGACTGAAACCAGGATGCCTGTCTCCTCCCTTAACAGTCAGTCTTTGGCAAATCATGGCTACCCTGGGCCTCGATTTTCTCTTCTATATTAAAAAGAGTTTGTCACTGCTGATTGAACCCTAGATCACCTGGAGAGGTTAAAAAACATCCATAACAGATGCCTGCGTCCCACTTGCAGAGTCTGATCTAATTGACTCGGGGGAGACCCAGACATCAGGGTTTTCTTTCTCCCCCAGGGATTCTAATGCTCAGCCAGGGTTTCGGGGCTGGATCTTCTCCAGTTCCAGGCCCCACCCCTACTTGCAACTAAACCCAGGGCAGTGGGGACAGTGCTAGCCTCGTCAGACCCCCCTGGTGTAATGCTCTGGGGGAATTCATGAACAAGCTACAACACTGCGAACAAAAATATTTCACAGGGCTTTTTCTTTTTGGTACTTTTTATTCTACCATCCTGTGTTCTCAGTAGATGTTGAAGAAACAAGCTGCGTACATACCGTGGGAGGAGCTGCGTGTTCCCGGGCACCTCCTTCCACAGTGGGACTCCTTGCCCATCGCCCTGATCTTCCATGTTCTTCAGTGATTTTCTGCCATTGCCAGCAACGCAACCTTGGCTCAGATCAGATTCTTTGTGCTGCACTTGTCTCATTCATCCTGTTTATCACGAACATAAAAGTAGCCATCTTGTAGTGTTACTGCCCACTCCCGTAAAGAACCCAAAACAATGTGTGACACGTGATCTATCCCCAAAAGAATGTTATCTGTCACTGTTTATTATTTCTAGAGAAGTGTGGTGGGTGTTGGGGGAGGCAAGAACTGGCCAGTTGCTTGGCCATCGCTTTTTTTTTTTTTTTTTTTGCCTGTTCCCATCAGTGTTTCTGGCAGGACGTTAAAGTTGCTGTTATAATATCAAAATTGTATTTATGTGGGAAGATTGAAAATGCCATTTACAGAACTTTTCAGTGATATAAAGGATATTGGAAAACTGGACGGCTCTGCCAAAGATTAGACCGTTTCACACAACGCAACGCAAATCCAATAATGAATTATTTCTCACGCTTTTTTTTTTAACCTTTCCCAAACTGGCCCACGTTCCGATTCTGGGTCTCAGGCGCCCCCTTGTGGCGTACTGGAACAACGGTTCTCCTCATCGGGCGTAATAATGCTTAACAAAAAGACGCGGCACTTGACTCCCAGGAAGTCACAACGGGATCCCCTAGACGGGACCACGGAGCGCACTGCCACTTCCCGGCGGGCGGAGCTGCCCAAGCGGTTCCCTGCAACTCTGGAGACGTGCGCGGTGCCGCCCTCTGGGTGCCCGCGACCAAGGAGCACCGGCGCGGAGGCGGAGGTCCCCACCTGGCGGCAACGCCACCTTGCCGCGTTGGGCTGCGCTGGGGCGTTCTAGTGTGTCCTAGAGATGCTGCATGACCTGCGTGGTGGCACAGCCCTGCAGGCCGCGCTGGTGGGGTCCTGGCCTGTGGGCATCTCCACCTAGCAGCGACAATTCAGGTACAAACCAAAGTTGTCTCGGTATTCTAGGACTGCACGGTAGCATAGACATTTTTGGAAGATTATGCTTTGGGTTTTTTTTGAATTTTATCAAGAGTTGTCCAGCATTTTGGAAAAAAAAATTCCCCCTTTGGAAATGTTTAATCCTTATTTTAAGAAGCCAAAGACAAAGGAAAAACAACCTCAATTCATCCTTTATTCTTAAAGTCATCCTTCACCCACTGTAAGCAGGTGAGAGCCCGCCACCTCCTCACCAGGTCTCGGATGAGGTCTTGGCCAAGAACTGACAAGTCGAAATGGTATTGTTATTTTTTTAATTATAAAATCCCTTTTATTTCTAAGTTATTACAGTTAGAACATTTAGTTTTAAGGTTCTCTGTGGGATGTGATTATATTATCCGTGAAACTTATTTTAGGAGACTGAAGGGGGTGTTAAGGATTTTTCGCTGTAAAAACAAAAAAGGTGTTGGCTCTGTCAGCAAGGAGGTCCACTGTCCCGGAATAACAGAAGGAGCAAAAGCTAGATGTCGGAGTCTCCAGAGAAATAGAACCCAAAGGATTTACAGAGAGAGATGAACTGGAGAGATTTGTTATAGGAATTGGCTAACGGATCAGTCGGAGCCCGAAGGTCTGACAACCAGGAGCTCCGGAAGGCAGGAGATGCGGGGTGACTCAGAGCAGCCGGGGAGATCAGACTCACCCGTCCTGCACCGTTTTGTTCTACTTGAGACCTCAGGGGATTGGAGGATGCCGGCCCACTCTGGTGAGGACGATCTTCTTTGCTCAGTCTATGGATTCAAATACTGTTCTTTTCAGGAAAAATCCTCATAGACATACCCTCTTAGGTATGCTCACAGGCCTGGGGAGTGGTGAGGCCTGGGCGAGGGCCCAGCGGAGTCTGACTCTCACTCAGACTTCTGGCAGCAGCTGGACATCTGGGCCACCGCTGATATTCAGAATGCCATCGTGGGACACCTGCGCCACCGCTGATATTCAGAATGCCATCGTGGGACATCTGGACCACCGCTGATATTCAGAATGCCATCGTGGGACATCTGGACCACCGCTGATATTCAGAATGCCATCGTGGGACATCTGGGCCACCGCTGATATTCAGAATGCCATCGTGGGACACCTGGGCCACCGCTGATATTCAGAATGCCATCGTGGGACATCTGGACCACCGCTGATATTCAGAATGCCATCGTGGGACATCTGGACCACCGCTGATATTCAGAATGCCATCATGGGACATCTGGACCACCGCTGATATTCAGAATGCCATCATGGGACACCTGCGCCACCGCTGATATTCAGAATGCCGTCGTGGGACATCTGGGCCACCGCTGATATTCAGAATGCCATCGCGGGACACCTGCGCCACCGCTGATATTCAGAATGCCATCGCGGGACATCTGGGCCACCGCTGATATTCAGAATGCCATCGTGGGACATCTGGACCACCGCTGATATTCAGAATGCCATCGTGGGACATCTGGGCCACCGCTGATATTCAGAATGCCGTCGTGGGACATCTGGGCCACCGCTGATATTCAGAATGCCATCGTGGGACATCTGGACCACCGCTGATATTCAGAATGCCATCGTGGGACATCTGGGCCACCGCTGATATTCAGAATGCCATCGTGGGACACCTGGGCCACCGCTGATATTCAGAATGCCATCGTGGGACACCTGGGCCACCGCTGATATTCAGAATGCCATCGTGGGACACCTGCGCCACCGCTGATATTCAGAATGCCATCGTGGGACATCTGCGCCACCGCTGATATTCAGAATGCCGTCATGGGACATCTGGGCCACCGCTGATATTCAGAATGCCGTCGTGGGACATCTGGGCCACCGCTGATATTCAGAATGCCATCGTGGGACATCTGCGCCACCGCTGATATTCAGAATGCCATCGTGGCCTTCCAGCCTGATGCCTCAGGAACGGCACACTAGTTGTGCCCAGTGATGTCAGCTCACTCCCCCCTGATGCAGCCCAGCCTTCCCTGGCCAGCAGTGACTCCTCATGAGCCTCCCTGTTAACATTCCTGCTGGCCTCACCAAGCGGACACCCCTCTCTGTACAACAGCCCTTTAGAAGAGGAAGCAACCTGCAGTCCTCTCCATCATCAGAGCCCGTCGGCCATTCCAACTCCACTCTAAATACCCCCAGTTTCGGTGCCTCACAAGCTGCTGCATCTCACAAGGTGTGGCCTTCATAGAAGCCATGGTGTGAAGGATGTGCCCTCCTCCTGCTGTGGCCGGAGCCCTTTCTGCAGGACTGGGACTCGTGGGCTCTGGGCCAGTGACCCCATGGCAGACAGGAGAGCCATTTTCCTTGATGCCATTGTCTGACAAGTTTCACCCTTCGCAGACTCCAAGGGTCTTTGGTTTTTCTCAGAACAGTTTGGCTGGCTTGCCTGTGTCTCTGGTTCCAGTCCTATAGAATAGGTTGTCCCAACAACAACTTTTCCTTGTCAAGCTGAATTTCATACACATTCCAGAGATTCTGGGGCCAGCCGTCATAGAGAAATACATCATGGTCAAAGACATTCCTGTTATTGCGTGGGGAGCCCTAATGCTCCTGCATGGTTGAAAAAATTTAGAATTTGGGTAGCGTTTGCCCAAGACCTGCAGCAGGAGCACCGACTGGAAGGCCAGGTGCGCTCGGGGTTGGAAGCATCGCCTTTCCCCTGACACCGTCTCCAAGGTGCTCAGACACCACCCTGCCAGCTGCAGAAGCAGAAACTCAGTCTTGAGAATGACAGGTAAGCCAGGGAAAGAGACTGATGACCTTGGCATTGATGATGCTGGAGAACTAGTTTTTAATTAATTAATTAATTAATTAATTAATATTTTCTTCTTTTTTTCCAAGTGAGAGGAGGGGAGATAGAGACAGATTGCTATGTGCAAACTGGGATCCACCTGGCAGTCACCGTCTGGGGCTGATGCTTGAATCAGACGAGCTGTCCTCAGCACCTGAGGCCGATGCTTGAACCAATTACGAGAGGGGACGAGAGAGAAGGGGGAGAGAGAGTGGGAGAGAAGCAGAGGGTCGCTTCTCCTGTGTGCCCTGACCAGGACCTGTTCTTACATAGAACTGACACTTCTTTCTTACCCAAGGGACCAGGGTGCCAGCACCTTTGTGTACTGGCAGAGAGAGAGACCACTGCCCTCCCCTAAGAAGGTCTTTCAAAGACTGTTCCACTGACACCCTTCTACTAGCAGAAGTCAGAGCCGGACGCCGCCCTTCTGGAGTCAGGACACCCTACTGTGCCTGGTTGACTTGAGCATTCTGGACAATGGTAGCAAGTTTTTTCTGGAAACTCCTTGAATTGGAAATGATGAGTTAGGGAAGCAACCTCCCCGGGGGCTCCCCCCGCATGCCTGCTTTGGGTCTGTCACACACACACAGGGAAACAGCGCCAGCTCGCTGGGACACCCCGTCGAGGTCGAGTGACGCAGGGCCGCTCTGCCAGGAGCGGGCTGGTCGCACTCCTGACAGCTCCAGGGCTCCCTCAGCTCAGCGGGGAAGCTGGCTGTCTCCCACAGCCAGGTGTCAGCGCTGCCTTGGGGAATTGGGATCTGAGAAACAAATTTCAGCGTGGAGGCCAATTAAATCACCTTTTTAGAGGGAATGTACTTTCTTCTCTTGCAAATTCTGAGGAGTCTCTCCCAGCAGTCGTCGAGGTGGTAAGCTTGTCTCAAGGGCTGTTGCCTCCCTTTCTCAGCTCTCATCCGTGATGTTCCTCCTCAGGTGTCCCTGGAGGATCCCTGGTGGCTGGAGGTGCCAGCCTCTCACTGTAATGATGGCCCCAAGGTGCCCGGGAAAGTGGGCATTGTATAAATACTGTGTGCCTTTGCATGTCATTGAAAGCAGAGCCTGGGGCAAACACTCGGAGGCAGTTTAATTAGGAGGGACCCCAGGGAGCAGGACCACGAGACAGAAAGGAGGAAAAACCAACACGAGGATGTGCTGCGGAAGTTGCTGCTGTGGGCGCTGGGGCTCGATGCCTCGCGTTCTGCATGAGAAGCGTCTAGAATGTCTCCAGAGCTGCCCTCCTAAAGGACCAGCGGGGGGTGGGGGGGGTGTTGATCCACCTCCAGCTTCCATTCCCCAACACTTCTGGGAAGTGCGCATGGGGATGAGCAAGGGGCACAGTGACAATGGACAGCTAGGCTGGAGACGGGCAGCTCCTGTCTGTGACTCAGAATGGAAACTGCTGTTGAAAAATGAGTGGGATGAAGGCATCCTCACAAGCTGTTTATAGTAACAGCTGTAAGGGGTATGAGTGTTAAATGTTGTATCAGTTAACGAAAAGTCCTTAGTTTTCCAGAGGATGAGCCAATCCACAATAATCACTCAAGAAGGCTCTGGGCTCACAGAATGTCTCTCGGGATGCTGGAACAGCCCATGTACCTGTGGGCGCACTCATGTAGGTGCTGTGGACATAGTGACAGATGGAGGCTGTGCTCAGTGGGAGCGCCAGCACAGTTTTATTTCTCCTTCTTTTTCCAAGTTAGAGGAGGGGAGATAGAGAGACAGACTCCTGTATGTGCCCTGACCGGGATCCACCCGGCAGCCCCTGCCTGAGGCTGACGTTCTGCCCATGTGGGGCCACGCTCTCAACCGAGCTACTTTTAGCATCTGAGGTGGAGGCTCCATGGAGCCATCCTCAGCATCCAAGACCAATGCGCTCGAACCAACCCAGCCATGGCTGCGGGAGGAAAAGAGGGAGCCAGAGGGAGGGAGAGAGAAAGGGGGGAGGGGGAGGGGTGGAGAAGCAGATGGTTGCTGCTCCCGTGTGCCCTGACCGGGAATCTAACTCAGGACTTCCACACGCTGGGCCGACGCTCCACCACGGAGCCAACAGGCCAGGGCAGCACTAGCTCAGTTTTAATTAATCCTGACTCAGCCCTCAGGACTCAAGTGCAGCTCCTCCCCCATCCTCCTTCACAGCTTCCCCTTGTGTTCCGCTAGGTGTCATCTGTACCTCTCTGAGGCGGGTATGAAGGTATGATGCCTTTGTTCATTCCCCAAAAGCTCCCTGGGGTCTTAGGTCAGGTCTCTGGAGGCACCCTGGAGAGGACAGTCCACATGCTGGTGACGTCTTACAAGGAAGTGATCCCAAGAGAAACAGGACAAGGACAGGGGTAGGAAGAGGATCAGCATGAGATCCTAGGAGCAGATCATATGGAGAAAGCTCTGGAGGGTTAATATTTTCTCAGTTTGCCCCAACTGGAGCCAAGGAGCTGTGCTTTTATGCCCCTCCGGATGACTCTGCAGAGAGAGTCACAGGTGCCTCGGTCAGGAGTGAAAATCCCCAGAGGCTGAGAAGAGCACATGGAACCAGCAAAGCGACCCTGAGACCTGGCGGCGCTTCTACGGTGTCTGCTCCACTTGGCCCCGCCCCTACTCTGCTGTGTGCTGAACTGTGGGTGTGGCTTTTAAAAGGGATAAAAGTTTTGACACCCCAAATTATGCCTTTTGGAATGTCGATTTTAAGCTGATTATTAAAAAACAAAGACCCAGAAAGAACCTCAACCCTCCTCCTTTGCCTGCCTGAAGGAATGCAGCTAGAACACCCCGCTTCTCAGAAGGGGACCTCACCTGCATCGTACCGGAGACTCACCCGGCGGACAGGGAGACATCTAGCGGAGTGGGGTGAACGTCCCTGTGTGCCATTGTTTCCGGGCGGCCCCGCCAGAATTGGTTTACCACATGTTTGCTCTTTCTCCTTTACCTGCAAATCACTTGCTTCCTCTTTGAAATCCCAGAGCCCTGTCACCCTCTTCTTAGTCCAAAATGTCATAGAAACCTCAACTGTCCAATGTGACTTTGGGTCTCATGACACATGGCTCTCCCACAGGCGCATCTGTAATCAGTTTTGGACATTTTCTCCTGTTAACCTGTGCGTGTTAATCTGATCATGAGCCCGGCTGGAAGAACTCAGAAGGTGGGAGAAAATGATGTTTGACCCCCAGGCTTTGCTGTACTGACTCTCTAGCCACTTGGCTTATGCCGTTAGTGTCTAGAGTGGAAAGAGCTGGTCTCTGTAACACTTGCCCCCAAATGCACTATCCTCTAGGGCAGCGGTCCCCAAACTTTTTACACAGGGGGCCAGTTCACTGTCCCTCAGACCGTTGGAGGGCCGGACTATAAAAAAAAACTATGAACAAACTCCTATGCACACTGCACATATCTTATTTTAAAGTAAAAAAACAAAACGGGAACAAATACAATATTTAAAATAAAGAACAAGTAAATTTAAATCAACAAACTGACCAATATTTCAATGGGAACTATGCTCCTCTCACTGACCACCAATGAAAGAGGTGCCCCTTCCAGAAGTGCGGCAGGGGCCGGATAAATGGCCTAAGGGGGCCGCATGTGGCCCGCGGGCCGTAGTTTGGGGACCCCTGCTCTAGGGGACCTGGGTCCTCCACCTGCCACTGTGAATTTAAGGGCCTCAGTTTCCCATTTGTAAATGAGGGGATTCCACTGTGTAAGGTGCCCCTCCCCACTTCTACTCTCACAACTTGGGGCTCACTGAAGCTTACTTAACATTATGACGTGTGTGCACTGACAAAGAGTATTTATTCTTTTAAGCAATCATTCTGCCATTTCTTATGTTTTAATCTAGAGAGACATGAGTAAAATTCCATCATAAGGCTGTTGATGAGACAACCAAGTTGTCTTATTAGGTGGTAGGGTGGGATTATAAACATTTTACTTACAGAGATTCAGTCACAAGAGCTCAAGAGAAAGATTGAGCGCCAGAAAGAAGGGGTGTGAGTGGGTCTAAGATTTTAGGTGGATGTTTCTAGGGTAGTGAGATAGTTAAGGGGAATCAGACTTAAGAACAAAAGGTAAGAATAAAATGTAATTGCCACTTGAGGCCAGGGCAGAAGTGTAAACAGGGCAGCTACAGTATCGGTTGGCTTTTGCCCACCCACATGGCAAAGCACATACCGGCCAGCTTTTCCCTTAGAGTGCAGAGCTGGCCTCTGGCGGGGAAAGCCGTGGCTGTGTGGGAACCTTGTGGCGTAGGAGCCACCGGGACCTGACTGACCACATGGATGGTGGCTATAGCTTTGCTTCCTGGAGCCCATCTCGGAAGGGTCGGCGTTTTGAGTAATGACTTTCCCTGCCTGTCTCCGGCATCCATAAAAGTATATTGGCAGGACATGGGAACATCTCAAAGCAGTGTGCTCCCAGCTGACCCATTCTGTGCCTGGGAAGGGACGCTGAGCCCTGAAGAATGCTCGGGGCCGGGGTCAGGTCACAGCGGAAGCCTGGATGCCAAGCAGTTATTAGGGGAGATTGATGGAGGAGGAGTGCCTGTTGGGGGAGGCCCCCAGGCCTGCTGCAGTTTCATTGTGGTTATTTATGGCCTCGCTGGGGCGTCAGAAACAGGGCTGACAGCTCGCTGTAAGCTGACCTGGCTGGCTCACAGCCGGCAGCCTTCTGCCTGCCTGTCCCTCAACTCAGGAATGTCAGCCGCAGACAGTGAGCAGATGCAGTAGGTGTGGAAGGAAAGATTCCAGAGCGCATCCTAACCCCGGGACCTCTATCCGCGAGGCGTGTGTGCGTGCGGAACACATGCTGTGCCCCTAAATATTTATACAAGCAGACGTTGGTGAAATAAGCCTAGCACAGCTAGCTTGATTCTTACTTTTGGTGCAAGGGAAGGGGCCGCAAATAATCCCAAACAGTAAGTAATCCAAAAGCAGTTTTCTGTCATTTTCTTGGGAGATGTACAGCAAAGGGTTTTGTTTGTTTGCTTTGTCTTTGTCTTGGTTTTGGGGGTGTGTGTGTGTGTGTGTGTGTGCGTGTGTGTGTGTGTGTGTGTGTTTCTTTTGGCAACAGAAATACCAGTCTAATCTTATTTAATTTACCTGAGCTTTTGTTTTCTATGCTGACTGACTGCGGGTCAAGGAGGTCCAGGAATGCCCCGGATGCTAGGGGCTAGGCTAAGATTGTCGGTGCCCGTGGGTGACTCAGTCACGCAGCTCCGTTCAGCGGGACCCAGCACCGTGCTCAGTGGCAGCCTGGCTGACGGTGCCCAGCGCGGGGCGAGGGACTCCACTGCGCAGGCAGAAGTGAGGTGCGACCACTCTCTGTCACGGTCTCTCCGCCCCTGCCAGGTCCGCCTCAGTGACTGTGCCGGGGTTCAGTGAAGCAAGGCAGGAGCGGACACCTGGTGCTGTGAAGCTCCTGGTGAGATCTGCCTCTGAGCAGAAGTTCTGTGCCTGGAGGGCCTTCCCGGGAGGCAGTGCAGGCTCAGGGCGGAGGTCAGTCTGCGTGGGACAGCAGCAGCAGAGCGTGGGGACAGCAGCAGCAGAGGTGGGGACAGCAGCAGCAGAGCGTGGGGACAGCAGCAGCAGAGCGTGGGGACAGCAGCAGCAGAGCGGCGTTCGTGTTCGGGGCCCTCGGGGGAGCAGCTCCGTGTGGGCACAGCCTCAGGAAGAGGGCAGGCTGTGGGTGGGGTGCGCGGTGGGGAGGCCCCACAGACTCCGGGAGAGACCAGGAGGAAGAACCCTGCCTGATATTTGAGAACCTCTGGAGTCTTAATCTGAGAAATAAAAACAAGTAAAATTTGGTTTCAAGAGGCCACCTAAGCTAAAAGGTGGAAGAGGGATCAGTGCGTTGGGTTTCTTTACATCCTTATCTGTTTACTTTACACACAATCCTCTACACGTCCCCACAAGAGACCACAGCCCAATGTGACCAACTCACGAAACTGCAGAACTTTAAATGAATACATTCTCACTGATCCTTCATTCACTTAACAAATATATCTAACATATTTAGAGCTGTAGTTCAAATCTTTCTATTACATAGGATTCTTTAAAAAATATTTACCTTTTTTTTTAGAGAGAGAGAGAGAGAGAAACATTGATTTATTGTTTCAACTATCCAGGTATTCATTGGTTGATTCTTGTAAGTTACCTTGACTGGGGATTGAACTTGCAACTGTGGAGTTTCAGGATGATGCTCTAAACAACTGAGCTACCCGGCCAGGGCTAGGAGTTCATTTTTGATCCACCTCTTCATCTCACATATTTCCTGAGTTTAACTGGATAAACATTTGTCAAGTGCCACTTGAGTGCCAGCAGTGTGCCCAGTCTGAGGCGGTGGCAAGGTGGGCCCTGCCACCCAGCCCTCCAGTCCAGCAGAGGGCAGAGCCCGCCAACAGCCACGACTCTGGCAGAATACACCCTCACAGTGAGAAGCACAGGGTTATAGGACTCCAGAAAAGCATTTTTCTCAATTGCTGCGTACCTAATTACCCCAAAATGCAATGGCTTAAACCCACAGCAATCATTTATTATCACTCAGGATTCCTGTGGGTCAGCATGCAGACAGGGTATGGTGGGGACAGTTTGTCTCTGCGCCATCATGTGGGGCCTCAGCCGGAATGACCCGAGGCACCCCCACTCACTGCTTGCCGGCTGCAGGACCCATGGCTCTCCCTGTGGCCTGTCCTCTCTCACACGTGTGGCTGGGGTCCACGGGCAGGTGTTGAATGGAAGAAAAGAACACGAATGAGAACCAGGCAGAAGTTCTGTCCTTTTTCTGACCAAGCCTGGGAAGGCACAAAGCATCACTTCCACGGCACGCCACTGCTCAGGGCAGCCCCAGCCGGACCCCAGGGGAGGGCGTGGGTCACACTGCGGGAGAGCTGCTGGAGGGACACATTCACGGCAGTGTCCATCTTTGGAACATTTCATCTGCCACAAGCTAGGAGAGGGCGTGAAGGTTTAGAGGGGTGATTTCTGGACGGAATGATGCTTGAGCTAATACAATGTGCGGGAAGAAGGGGAAGGAGACTGACTCCAGGAGGAGGGGCACCGTCCATGAGGGCGAGGTGGTGAAGAGTCATGGGGAGTCTGGGCACCCACAAGCTCCCTGCGATGCCGGATCTGCTCACGTGACACGGAAGGTGGGAGACGGGGCTACAAAGTGGAGTCCATGACCCTCTGGGGTTGCCAACGCTTCTGAGAATCAGATGAAAGATAGGGCCCTTCTCACGGGAAAAAGCACTCACAGGATTTCATATATCATTTCAGGGACCCAGGTCAAGGCCCTCAATCCAAGGGGACCGCAGAGACCCCTTCCTGCCCTGCACCGTGTTCTGCACGCTCGCTGTTGTCCCATCTCCTCCCTTCCCACTTTGCTCCAGCCCAGTGTCTTTCTGCAGGCCCAGCTCCATGCAGGCCCAGCTCCATGCAGGCCCAGCTCCATGCAGGCCCAGCTCCATGCATATCTACTCTAAGCTCAGGGGCCAAGCTGCTGACGAGGATGAGGCTGCAGGCCAAGCCTCACAGGGACAAGAGTCTAACCCTACCTGGAGGTCTCACCTGCAGCTCTGCTTTTTCAGTCATTTAGAACAGTGGTCCCCAACCTTTTTTGGGCCATGGACTGGTTTAATGTCAGAAAATATTTTCACGGACCGGCCTTTAGGGTGGGAAAAATAAATGTATCATGTGACTGAGACAAGCGTCAAGAGTGAGTCTTAGACCGATGTAACAGAGGGAATCTGGTCATTTTTTAAAAAGAAAACATCATTTAGACTTAAATATAAATAAAATGAAAATAATGTAAGTTATTTATTCTTTCTCTGTGGACCAGTACCAAATGGCGGTCCGTGGCCCGGGGAGTTGGGGACCACTGATTTAGAATACAGGGGTCCTTGGGTTACCTCACAGTTCCATTCCTATGACAGTGACACAACCCAAATTATGGTGTAAGTTGAAACAAACCCTAGCCTAAGTCACTCACCTATCCTAACACAGTTATAGAATCATAATCTAGAACACAAAAACACAAATGTGCCACAATACTGTGTATTCTTCCGCCACACACAACCAAACTAGTTCACCCACATAGTTCATAAGTACGACACTAATGGCCTAAGCTGAAACACTCACTTCTCAATTTTTTTTAAAGTTTTTTATGGGAGTGAGGGTCGTAAACTAGAAACATGGTATTTTGAGACTACTGTAACGCGAGGAACCCCCTGTATGGGTGCCTGGTTATAAGGGGGATGGCCAGAGATGAGGCTGGGAGTTAATTCCACCCCCTCCCTCCCAGAAATTAGCTTTCAAGGACAGCAGTCAGCTGCAGGGTGTTGGCATCTGCCTCTCTGCAAGTTTATGTCATCCCAGGGGACCCCAGGGTCATGTCCAACTCAACCCAGCCCTCATCCCACACGCCTCACTCAACCAAGGTGTAGCTGAGCCCCCTAGACCTGGCACCTGCTGGGCATCTTCTGGTGGCGTAGACAGAGCTTCACTGTTCACAAAGGGCTTCATATGGTTTCAATTCGCCCAAGGGAGGGGTCATGCTCTCCACTTTACAGGTAGGACACTGAAGCCCAGAGAGCATCATTCACTTGCCCGACATCACACAGCTAGTTGCTGTCAGAATGGGGATAACCTTGTGGGTCTGGCCAGCCTAGTTTCTACCGTCCCATCAACTTTCTTGCATAGGGACCTGGTATGTTCCTGAGCCACCAGCGCCACCTCACTCTGCCCCACCCGCGAGGCGAGGCTCCGGGACTATGTTACTCAGGCATGAGTCAGTCTTTGCCTCAGTTGGGTGAGCCTCTGAAAGCCACGTGGATCCTTCCGCATGTGACTCCCTGGCCTTCCAACCCTCTGTCTTCACGCTGGATATCCTCCAGGGAGGCACCTCCCCACATTCCGGTCTGCACTCCTCGTCAGGCTCACTCTCACCGCTGGGCCTCCTCTGACGTCCCTGTCCCTGCAGACCTCGCCCTGCTGTCCTCACACGGAGTCCCCGTCCTGCCCAGCCTGACTTCTATCACAGGGAGACATTTCCTAGGTGCCTTGATCTCGAGGCTTTCAAGTAGGCTTGGCCCGTGTGGCAGGTGGAAGGCGAGAGCCGGGAGAAAGCAGCCGGGTGTTTCTTCCCCTCTCTCTGCTCTAGAAAGCACCCCCAGCAGGGGCTGGGTCTCCCCTGTGGCCCCAGCTCCCACTGCACGGACCTGCTCTGGCTTCTGCTCAGCCTCGTAGCTCCTGGCTTCCCCGCTCCAGGTACCCTGTCACCCTGTCTCCCTTTTCATCCGTCCTGATCCTGATGGTGCCCTTCCCACTGCTAGTCTGGCCCTGCCTCAGCATCCTGTCTGCCTCTCAGCTCTTACATCACTCGGCGGCCAACCCCCTGGATTGAATTCTCTCTGTTTGAAATACTCGTGTGCTTCCTGCTGCCTTGCTGGACTCTAGACTGAGACCATTCCTTCCTTAGAGGATGGCACAGTCAGAGCGTTCAGTCACTGACCTCGCCTCCCCCACCCAATCAGTCACCGAGTCACGGAGGCAGAGACTGTGCCTCTGGGTCGCCTCCTGAGCCATCTCCCTCCTCTCCTCGCCACTGCAGCAGCCTGGGCCAAGTCCTTATCATCTGTGGCCTGGGTCATCTCCTGCCAGGACACCCTGCCAGCTCACCCTCCCACAGCTGCTGGGGGTCCCCAGAATTGTCCCAGTCAAGCCTGCACTTTAAAGCTAGCCTTTCCAATCTGGTCCCAGCTGCCGTCCAGCCTCGCACCCATGCCCTGCACACCAGCCTTGTCATTTTCCCAACATGCCACGCACTGTCCTTCTCCCTCTTCTTCACCTGTCCCCTCTGTCTGGACCATTCTTTCTTTCTTTCTTTTTAGATTTTATTTATTCATTTTAGAGAGTGGGGGAGGGAGAGAGAGAGAGAGAAGAGGGGAAGAGCTGGAAGCATCAACTCCCATATGTGCCTTGATCAGGCAAGCCCAGGGTTTTGAAACGGTGACCTCAGCATTTCCAGGTTGACACTTTATCCACTGCGCCACCACAGGTCAGGCCGTTTTTGTTTGTTTGTTATTTTACTAGTAAAAGTCCATTGATTCTTTAAGACCTATGACAGATGCTACTTCCTTTAGGGGGGAAACACATCACTCCCCATTCTGCCTTCCATTGTCTCTGGACCTGCCTTCTTAAGAGTCCCATCCACAGCAATGTGAGTGTCTCAGGGCTGGGACCCTGTCTAAGCACCATGGCTAGCCCTTTCACGGGAACTCAGTAAATGTGTGTTAGCCAGAATGGAAAGTGCTGGTTGAAATCAGCTGGCCTCCCGTTCCCTTGGAGCTGGGGTCTGCCCCCAGGCTCCCTTCCTGTCTGAACAATCCACCAGGGAGGTAGGGGCCTCTCCTCTCCTAACACCAGGGCTGTTCATTTTAGTGACATTCTCGGAGATCTTGGTTAATGTTTAATTTTAGTTCCTTTGTTTTCTCTGAAGCTGGTAACAGTGTGGTATAGCTGGGAATGTGAAAGACCACAAAAGGAAAACAAATACCCACCCATTTTTACTTAACAATTACAAATTGGTTAGTTTCCCTGAGCTTTTTGGGAACGAATGGAAATGCATGGAGAATGTTAAGATGGAGCCCTCCAGAATGTTATAACCATATAAAGACCACTGGTGATTCTCCTGTTATCGGCACCTAAAACTAGAGCTCTGCACATCAGAGATGCGCTGGACTCCAGAAAGACAGTCTTCCTGAAACTTTCCTGCATCACAACTCAGGTGGTTTCCCATGGGATCCTGGATAAAGCCCAAATTCATCGCCTTGAAATTCAAACCCATCCCCCTTCCACTGCCTGTTTTCTAGCCAGACATTCTATTTACAGATTCCAGACAAACCACAGGTGGGCCTTGCCTCTGTAGCTGTTGAAGATAGGGTAGAGAAGTGGCTCGGGATCACTGTTATCTAGATACAATGTAGATTCTGACCGAGTGGCTCTGTGGTGGGGTCTCCAAATCTGCATTTCTGCCGAACCCACCCTTTGAGTCGTAGGTTAGCCCTGGTTCTTGAGGCGTGGCCCGGACACCCAGCATCACCTGGGAACTTCTTAGAGCTATGAAAGCCCCGCGGCAGACTTCTCGGGTCAGAAACTATGGGGGGCACCCAGCAAACTGTTGGTGAATCTGGTGCCCACTCAAGTCTGCTTTAAGAGAACTGGGTTCTCGACTTGGTGGTATGTAGGAAACATCTAGACTGAGTGTTTTTTTAAAAGGCCAGCTCCTGGGCCCCACTCCCGGGGTTCTAATTTAATTGGACACTGGGATTTTTCAAAGCTCCCCAAGAGATCCTAATGTGAGGCTAAGGAGCATATTAGAATGTGTTCAAGGTGACAAGCCCCATTCCGAGGCCTGCGGGGCTCCTAGACGCGCTCTCCAGACCATGACCACTAGGGCGCGCTGTCGCGCCGCCTGGGAGGCCGGCGGCGGGCGGAGGGCTCGGACTCCTCTGGGCTCAGGGCTGGAGCCGCTCCCGGAGGCTGGGAGGCCTGCACCCAGGGGAGCAGCTCCTGCGGAGGCTGCCCTTCGCCGTGCATCTGCATCTAGTTAATGCTGGCCGCGGCCCCCGAGCGCTTGACGTCAGTGATGTGCTGGATTCGGGGAGTTGTGGCCATAGCAGCCGCTGGGCGCAGGTTGCTTCACCAGGGCAGCCGTGCTGTTCTCCAGGCAGGACGCTGGGCTCACACTGGACTGTTTTTGTTCCGCTCCTCTGATTATTCGAGAGCCCTTCCCTATTTTTACCGGACTGGGGCACCAGTGTCCTCTATGTCCCCCAGCAGTTCCCTGCCCCTCCCCTACCTTGTCAGGACCCTGAGGGTCCCTGAAATCCCGAGGCCAGAGTTCTCAGCTCTGCCAGCTAAGCGGCAGGAACCAGCTCTGCCCTTTCTTTCCTTTCCGGAGTTTCTCTTCTCCCTGGCTCTCCTCTGCTCAGTTCCTTCCCTGCTACCTGCTCTTCCCCCTTCCCTCTTATCGGAGCTGTGTGGATCAGATATTTCAAGCTAATGTGCTTTCATAGGGCAGGAGTGGAGGAGATGGGGTCGGAGATCGTCTCGGTTTAATATAACAGATAAAGCAGTGCCACTTGTGCAGAACATTGTCTGTTTGATGGGGAGGAGCGGGGTGAGTTCTGGTTGTGGTGAAGCTTTAGCCTACAATTAAATAAATAAATTGCTCCCTGTCCGCGGCAGTGGGAGTTGATTCTGGAAAGGATAGCCCAGTCAGACACATACAGTTGTGCTCTCCTCTCTAGCTTCTCCCACTGGCAGAAAACATCCTTCCCTCCCTGGAGTTGCTTTTCCAGCCAGGACGCCAGAGTTGCCTTTATCATAAATGCTCCATTAAGTTGCTGTTATCATAAATGCTTCATTCCACCCCTGATTATTTCCCCTCCCTGCCCCCATCTGTTTGATATTCTGGTTTCATCGGTGTGAGATTTCACTTGTAGAAAGACTGTGTGGGTAAAAGCAGCTTGACCACCCCTGGGCCGGGTGATGCCTGGTAACCCTTTTATGTCATCAAGAACTCCCAGTTCTAGCGGGAGAGCAGAGGTGATTTGGGGAAGCAGGAAGCAGGTTTGATTCCAGCTTCTAACCTTGATTTCAAGAGCCTGTTCCTGTTTCTCCCGTTTGAACCCCTCATGGCCATTCCCCCGCCCCTCCAACCATGGCCAGCCAGTGAACTGGGCATTTCCTGCAGCCCAGATGAGGGAGGGTGTTCTGTGTTGGAGAGGATCACAGACTTTCAACAGTGGGCTGATGGCAGAGAGCCAGGTCAGCCCAGAGGGAAGACTGAAGCCCAAAGAGGGGATGGTAACTTGTTTAAGGTCATACGACTGGTTCTCAGCAGATCCTTTTTCAAGTCAATTCCTTAGAAGCCCCTGCCAGTGCCCCTCAGTGCCCCCGCTAGGCCTCGGGCACGACACTTTAGGGGTGTTGATGCCTGAGTTCCAAAGGGAGCTGGTTTACTGTGAAGAGTACAGTACTACTCTCCTTGAGTCCAGATGAATGACCCTCTACCAGAGTCAGATGTGGTTCTAGCTCAGCCTGACTCCGCGGCAGCTCTGAGTCACAGACCTAGCAGGGGCTCTGGGTCGATCCACCTCTCCAGGGCTCAGGAGAGGATTTACTTGCCCAGCACAGGACCCCCATGGGGGACAGAGGCCAGGGAGGAGGTGTGGATGTCAGTAAGGATTTTGCCTTTTCCAGTGTAGCCTCTGAAAGTAAAGGTCTGACCTTGAATTGGATCTCACGTGGGTCTAGAGGAGGCCAGGAGAGCCAGGCAGCCATGCCTCTGGGCCAGTTTCCCTACCACCTTAGCAATGCCTCGGCCAGAGCCCAGGTGGGAATTGGGGACTCATGAAATATCAGCTTGGGGGCGACCAAAAAGATCTGTGCTCATGTTAAACAGGTAAGAAATCAAGGTAGGGCTGGAGAAAGACTGCCCCAAGGGCACGGGACAATTCGCAGTAGAGCTGGCGGTTAGACGTAGGCTCTGGACTCTGCCACTGTCCTGTTTTGCTTGGGGGCAGGTGCCCTGGCCACACTCTCCAGAGGCCACACTCTTTCTCTTTGGGGAGTGTAATGTGCACATATCTGTGAGTGCATGGAGACTTTTCCTGTTCTCTGAGTCTCTGCCTCCAAATCCTATCTGCTTCATAAGACAGAGAGAAATAGATTTCATAACCTCATTACCTATTCTAGGATCACTATCAGGAAATCCTTGTTCCCACCTCGCCCGAATCTCCCATGCTCCAGCCTAGTCCCTCCAGGTGGGACTGGCAAAGCCTGTGGGCCTCACTCCAAGGGCCCAGAGGAACGGCTGGGTTATTTCAGGAGGAATGTTTGCCTGGGGGAGTGTGTGCGGAGAGGACTGTCTCAGATTCACACTGCTGTCTCCAAGCCTGGGCCCTGTCTCTGCCTGAGAGCTTGCATGATGCTGCTTTCGGGGGATGCTGGTTCTAGCTAGTGATTTATTACATCTTTATTCAGAGGCTGCGTGTTCATCTCTGCTGGTGGGAAGGAATGGAGGGCAGTGAATGTGTGTCCTCTGAGCTGCAGGGATGACTTATCCACACCCCCTGCGGGGTGACCGCCCTTAACTCATCCTCCCCGCCTCTCTCCACCTGATGAGAAACAGAATGTAGCCACCACCCCCACAACGCCGGGAGGCTTCCACCACGTTTTCTACTCAGGGGCCGTTAAATGCAAAATTCCACCCAGAAGATGCGGAAGGAGCAAAGTGACTCTGTGGACTACTGGTCTGTGCTTGTGAATTTCACTGGAGTCCATGTCGCAGCTAACACGTAAGCCTTGTCTCTGTTTCACAGATAAGAGAACTGGTGCTCAGGTGGCTTCCATTTTCTGAGGTCACACGGAAGTGACTGGAGCTGGGATCCGAACTCTCATCTGGCCAAAGCCTAAGCTCATGCTCTCTCTTGACCAAGGTTTCTTAAGAGTGCATTGTGGGCCACCTGCATTAGAATCACTTCCCCATTCAGTCAGTTCTCTTAAACAAGTATTACCAACCCAGGCACTGCTCTAGGCTCATGGGATTCAGTAGTGAACAAGGCAGTTCCTGCCTTCATAGAGCATTCATTATTGGGAGTCCAAGAACAAATAAATTCTAAGGAATCAGTCAATTATTTGATTGTCTTGGTTTAGGATGCTATAATATATATCATCAACTGGGCAACTTAAACAACAGATACTTATTTCTCACAGTCCTAGAGGCTGGGAGGTCCAAGATCAAGGCACCAGCAGGTTTGATGTCTAGTGAGGTCCCTTTCCCTAATTTGTAGAAGGCTGCCTTCTTGTGTCCTCACATCCTGGAGAAAGAGCTCCAGTCTCTTCTTCTTAAAAGGCACTAATCCTATCATGGTGGCTCCACACTCCTGACTTCTTTTAAACCTAGTTACTTTCCAAAGGCCCCACCTCCAAATACCGTCATATTGGGGGTAAGACTTCAACATATGAGTCTAGGGGAGCACAGTCATTCAGCCCATAGAAACAGTATAATGGAAGGTGATAATGCTGTGGAAAAAAGGAGAGCAGGATAAAGGATCAGGAATGGGGAGGTGGCTTGTGATTTTGAATATAATGATTAGGCTAGGCCTTACCAAGAAGGTGACATTACAACGAAGACTTCAGTGTTCAAAGAGATCAATGTTTTGCTACTGAACTGTGCTTCCTGTGCCCACTCAGGCCTGTTCATTCAGAACCTCTGGGAGTGAGGTCTGGAATATGTATTTTAACAAGTTGTTTATACACACCTGAATTTGGAAGTTACTGCTCCAAACTCTGGTGCTTTTTCTCTATGGAAAGACTTTTACCTAAGAGGTCAGGAAATATTTGCTCAAATCTAGGTGTGACTTAAGTAGTAGTTCAAGAATGAAGCTGGAATCTAGGGTCCAGGTGATGACTCCCTTTGTGACCTGATAATTGGCTATACTTCATTATTAAAACAGGCAAAATTTACTTATGACTATGACTAAGTCTGGAAAGATCTATGTTAGTACAGGGCAGGATGCTGATGTCATCTAGTTGAGGTGCAACCTAGGCTGTTGAAGCAATAGGCTGGTGCCATGGAAGAGCCTGACTTAGAAGACTTGGGTTCTAGATCTGGCTCAACTAAGGTGAATTTGGGCAAGTCATTTGTTTTGAGGAGTTTAGCATCCAAGTCTATGTAGCTGCTAAGCTTCCCCAACCTGTCTCACAATGCTGCCACCACCTCCACAACCAGCCAATCTGTGTATCCATTCTTTTCACCCATTTATCCATCCATTCATCCATCCATCCATTCATCCATCCATCCATCCATCCATCCATCCATCCATCCATATCTTCATTTCATTATTAGCAGCATTTCTGATGTTGCCTATATTCAGAGCAACAAAATTCCATTTCAGTAAAATAATTTGGAACATGCCTAGAATTTATTGCAAAGGGTTTTGAAAAAAATAATGAAAAGAAAAACTGTATAGAGCCTGACCAGGCGGTGGCGCAGTGGATAGAGCGTCAGACTGGGATGCGGAGGACCCAGGTTTGAGACCCCAAGGTCACCAGCTTGAGCACAGGCTCATCTGGTTTGAGCAAAAGCTCACCAGCTTGGACCCAAGGTCACTGGCTCGAGCAAGGGGTTACTCGGTCTGCTGAAGGCCCGCGGTCAAGGCACATATGAGAAAGCAATCAATGAACAACTAAGGTGTCACAACGAAAAACTGATGATTAATGCTTCTCACCTCTCTGCGTTCCTGTCTATCTGTCCCTATCTATCCCTCTCCCTGACTCTCTCTCTCTGTCTCTGTGAATAAAATAAAATAAACTTAAAAAAAACTGTATAGAGAGTAATTAACTGAGATACTAAAATCTTTAATCTTGGAAGACCCATCCAATGAGGTCCAAAAGTGGGGTTCGTGCTGCTGATCTAGGGAAACCAGGCAAGTGCCTTTCACCTCAGTTGCAGTGAAAGGGGCTGTGAAGGCAGCCTCAGATTCCCCTGACGGCGGGAGCCCTGCCTCAGTGCCCAACCCTATTAACTGTTGGCTTCCCAGTTGCTGGATCCAGCCAAAAACATCCTCCGCCGTTTGAAGTGCTTATTGGAAAAGCAGATTTCATCTTGGCTGGAGCTCTGAGCAGTTCCTTGTGTGGGGTACTCCCCAGGGCTGTAATTGAACACAAGAAAGCATCGGCCTCCTTTTGGCATTCTTGCTTTCATCTCAAAGTCACATTTTAAAATTTATATTTTAAAAAAGTCAGGGAAAGGGGCCAGCACGGCTCACGCGGCCACGAGTGCCAGAACCCCCAACACGGCAGCTCCAGGAGAACGAGGGCTGTGGAGGATTAGCAGGGAGAATTAGGACCATACAGTGTGGCTCTGCCTCACGCCAGGCTTCCAGGAGCCTGCGAAGTGCTTTTGAGGCTGGGCTTTGGCGTGATCTGAGCTTTGCACCACAGGAGTCCTGAGGGTCAGACCAGGCCCACTGACACCAGTTCAGTAAGATAAAAATTTCCTAAAAGCCCCAGAGAGCAGAGAATCTAACGCCTGCCTGGACACCCACGCAGGGGCTGACCAGCCTGAGCAGCAGGAAATGCGCTCTCTTCCCTATCCAGATGCGTTGTGCCGCTGGGCAGCCCGCTGCCACGGGCTCTAGTTGACACTGGTGACTGCAAGCGAGAGAAAACTCCTGAGGGAAAAGGCCAGGGCTTTGTTCCTTCTTCCTCCAGGTCCCCCCTTTCCCGGGAGGCAAGGTGGGATTCTCAAAACAGGAGACATTTAATGGATGTTTGGTAAACAAGCTCTCCCATGCAAAAAATTGCAGTGAAACATGACATTGGCCTGGCCTGTGGTGGTGCAGTGGATAAAAAGTTAACCTGAAAAACAGGTCCCCAGTTCAAAACCCTGGGCTGGCCTGGTCAAAGCACATATACATGGAAGTTGATGCTTCCTGCTCTCCCCCCTTCTCTCTCTCTCCCTCTCTCTTTCTCTTCTCTATATTGAATAAATAAAATCTTTAAAAAAATCATGACACAACTTATTTTTTTACATATGCAAGTCTTAGTAAGACTATTACCTTTTCCAGAGACCAATGTGAGACTAAAATACCAAGCCTCCTGGAGAAATTGAAATGAAATTGTGTCCTGGAGAAGAAAGAGCCCTTACAGTTCAAACATGCCCAGTCTCAGAGGCCCTGCCACCCCCTTGCACGGGGTTTTATTATATCATCAGCTTGTGTTCCACTACGACCTCTCAATTGTTTTTAGGAATTGTTGTTTATGGGAAATCATTATTTTTGCAGCTGGTTTCCTTTGAGTATAAGATCCTGCATTTATTCCTGTTTTACACTAAGATCATTGATACCTTGTGGGTTGCCAGCAATGAAAAAAAAAATTGGGTGCTTTATAACAAAGAATATAATTTTATACGATCATTAAAATTCTCATCCTATTTTCAGGACCACAGGAAGGAAGAGAGAAGTAAACAATATAAAACCTAAAGCTATTATCGAGTAGATTGAACTCTAAAGCTCTTCCTGACCAAGAAAAAAGGGGAGAAGTATATTTGTTCCTCAAGGGAGATGAAATTTATCTTGTTTTTGAGTCTAAAAGAAATTTCTGAAGGTCTCCTGTAGAGTAATACTGTGGACCAGTGTGCTGACAACAGTTTTATGCTAAATGCACAAGTAGTTTTCACATGACTGTTTTCTATGAGGACCTCCACCAGCACTTAGGGCATCCCTGGGACTCGTCTGGACAGTAGGAGTCGACCTTGGGGGTACAATACAGAGCAGGGAGCTCTGGGAGGACTGGTGAAGTCATCCAGCCTCGCACATCATGCATTCCCTGCTTAAGGGCAAGTTTGTGTTGGATCTGAGAGAGAGAAAAAAAGGCAAGCTACCAGAGGTGTAAGCCAGAATATATCTCACGAGAGTCGTGAACTCCACACATGGCCAACTCCCCTCCGCCAGGCCTCCGCCAGTGAGCAGAAAATGAATGATCCAGTTACGTCAGCTAAGACCTAAGGTTTGGTGTTGGTGCCCACGTGCACGCACGGGTGAGTGGGTGTGACTACAAGCCCCTCTGCACAGTCCAACCCCCCCACCCCAACTCACGCCCACCACAGTCAAGGCGCTGGACACGCTGGGATCTGCTCCCCTGTCGGTAGTTGATTTTGATAACCAGCCAAAACGTAGGATTTATTCGAGGTCTGAGGATCACTCTTTGGAAGAAGAACGACAACAGGACAGTTTCCGGATGTTCAGGATGGATTAGCCAGCCTGTGGGAGAAAGCCTCAATTACTCTAAGGAAAGATTCAGGAGTAGAGCCAGGCAAGCCAACAGAACAGGGGAAGCAGTCTCCACTCCACGGCTGCGGGTTTCTTGCCAGACTGAATTGAGCTCCCCTGAGCTGAGCCTGATTCCCAGGTCCCCACAGTTTTGATGGTATCCCCTCCCCATCACCACACATTGGGAGGCATTGACTTTAGAAAGCAAATTTTAAAAATTGATTTATTTATCCTTAACTGACAGCCAGTGTGTCCCAGGCACTGTGCTAGGCCCTGACGTTCTGCCAAGCAGGTTCCCGGCCCGGGAAGAAGTGGAAGAATCTGCCTCTCACCCACAATCACCACCAACATGCACATGTAATCAGGAGCCTGTGTAATCTCATATGTGCTAAAACACAATGGAGAATAAAAGTAAACTCTGAAATTCTTTCCCTAGGCCAGGCATGGCCAACATACGGCCCGCGTAATGAGTTTATGCGGCTCGCGATTAAATTTTTAATATTCTCCGTTACTTTAAAATCTCAGTTACTCAGAAGCGGAAGCGTCTTTGATTATTGGAAATCGGGATATTTAAGAAGATAGTGATATGTGGAAAAGAATTCGCGTGTGACTAATCTAGGGTTAACTTCCAATAATTGGTCAAATGGATTCGTGATACTTCTTTATTTTTTAAAAAATTTCCATTATGAAGATTTACAACTTTTGTACTCGTCTGTCTGTACTTGATATGACCTGTTTGACGTTTAGCGGCGATGTGAAACCCACATTCTTTTAGGTGGGGTTTGCCAGTGCGCACCCAAGGTCAAACAACTCATTATTTTTGTGGTCAAGTGTGCTGAATCAAGTGGCATTGTAGCATAGACAATAGCTGCAGTTGATAACTGAAAACGTGTCCAGGCTGTTTGCAAAATGAAATAATTGTTTTATTTGTGATATAACCCCCTTCAAGCTCATTCTATTAATTAAATATTGTTTTGATTGATTGTGATACAGTTTGGATATTTATACGATATGTAATTATATTTTATTAAAATATATATATATATATTTTGTATTTTTCTGAAGCTGGAAACAGGGAGAGACAGTCAGACTCCTGTAATGGCCCAACCGGGATCCACCCAGCACGCCCACCAGGGGGCGACGCTCTGCCCACCAGGGGGCGATGCTCTGCCCCTCTGGGGCATCGCTCTGTTGCGACCAGAGCCACTCTAGCGCCTGGGGCAGAGGCCAAGGAGCCATCCCCAGCGCCCGGGCCATCTTTGCTCCAGTGGAGCCTTGGCTGCGGAAGGGGAAGAGAGAGACAGAGAGGAAGGAGAGGGGGAGGGGTGGAGAAGCAGATGGGTGCTTCTCCTGTGTGCCCTGGCCAGGAATCGAACCCAGGACTTCTACACACCAGGCCAATGCTCTACCACTGAGCCAACTGGCCAGGGCCTATTTTATTAAAATATATTTTGATTAAAATAATATTGTATATTAAAATTTTTTTCACTCACATTTATTCATAAACAAATTACATAATAAAATTTTGTTTGCTTAAACAAATCGTTTTTGTATTTAACATTTTTTAATTTTAATATTTTGTCTGTCCTGTGAAAAAAGTTTTCTTTCTAATCTGGCCCGGGGGCAACTAGACTGTGGCTTTCCTTCCCAGGAACCACGGGCCATCTTCCTTTCTCTACCTTGACTGTGAGCATTACGGATCCTTTGAGTCATGGCATGACTTTCGCCTAAAAGCAGCAAATTTGGTTACCACCAAGTCCTTTCTGAATTCTGAGAATGGGGCCTTCCCTTCCATGTGAAAGGCTGCTGCCAAGGCTGGGGCAGTTTTGCCCGAGGACTGGGTCGCCACAGCACTGAGGGGTGTCTGCCCTCATCCTCTCCTCTCGCCAGGTGCCCTGTGGTCTGGGGACCACCCCCTGAGAGGCCCTTAACCATGGCCACAAGACAGACCCAGCTTCCTGGTCCTCATGGGCGTGGAATCCCCACCTTACTCTCCTCACACCCATGCTACAGCTGAAAGAGCAGCTGGTGATTCCCGGCCTTACTGCAGCCCAGCACCAGCAGGAAACTCTCCAGACCAACTGCGCTCTGTGATTGGGGGAACTGCTGACACCGCTGGAGGCAGCGCTTTGGTCACATGCACATCTCAAAGCCATTAGCTCCCCTCCCCCCACATTTTACTGTGCAATCGCACTGTCGACATCAGGAGAAGCGATGGGGAAGTCTGATCTTGTTCCTTTGCAATAAACAGCCAACGGTTTCTTTTCAAAACCAGTGGTTCTTAACCCTTTTCTAGCTCAAAAGAGCTGAAGGATTTTTAGTGTGGCCCCAGACCAGCATCGGGTGTATCACCTGCAAATTTGTTAGAAATGCACATTCTTGACCGCACCTCGGAGTTACTGAATCAGAAACTCTGGGGATGGGCCGTGGTTTGTGTCTTACCAAGCCCGCCAGGTGATCCCGGTGCCATTCATGCTTGAAAGCCGCTGAGTGAGATGACTAACAGTGACAGCCATTCTTGGTCAGGGGACACTCCCCCACCCACACATGTGCCAAAGTTTCTGAAACTGGGGTTGGGGGTGGCGCATATAGTTTGAAAAAGTCCTGAAAATGATTATAATCTCTTCTTCTGACTTGAAAATCATTGATCTAGAAACTAATTTTGCATCGGAAGAATCATTTCATGCAACTGTCTCTGTATTTTGATGATTTAAAAAAAAAAGTTTTGTCATTTTTTATTATAGCATAGAGTGACTGACCTGTGCTTGGCCTGGAAATCTCTCACTATAGTTGTATGCAAAAACTTGATTTATATACTTTGAGACTTACAAAAAGGTAGTTTCCTCATAGTGAGTTTAGAAAATCCATGTTGTTTTGCTTGCTGAATAGTTGTTGGAGGCAACAGCCTGTTCCCCGGGTGGAAGCCCCGCCTGGAAGCCCCGCCCACCTCCCCAGCACCGGCCGGGCTGGGAGTGTGGCGCTGTGGCTGACTGACGGCCTCCTTGCTTTGTTTATCCTCAGGAATGCATGGCCGCCCATGGTTGGATGGTTTTTTTACAGGTTCCCTGAAGGAAACAGATGTCAGGAGGCTCTTTACTGCCCGCGAGAGGGAGAAGATAAACATTAAGTTGTTGCTTGGTGTTTGTAGAAATGGTAGACATGAGTTTTGTGGGAGTTTTTTCCTCCGCAGATGTAATATTTGAGGAGATAGTGGATATTTGAAACGTAAGGAGAGTTGAATCCGCTCCATCTCAGTGCCGTCTGCAGGTGTTCAAGTACTTCTGCTGGCAGGAAAACAGCTACAGAAGGAGACTGTTTCTTAGATAGTGGGTTTTCCTGTTGAGGTGGGCAGCCTGCTTATCTGGGGCCAGGCTCCACCTCCTCAGAAGGTAGTTATTTCCCTTGTGGCTACTGAGGCAGGAAGCAGGTGGCAGAGAGCTGATCCCACAGGGTCCTCCAGGGCAGGCTTGGGTTTGCCACCAATCTGCCACCAACGGTGGTCGGTGCTGATCTTGCCGATTGCCCAGTGGCTTTGAGCTTGTCAGAGGAGGTGGGATCAGCTGGCGCCCTCAGCAGAGCCAGGGCTGTGGGCCAGGTCGGGAGGCACCTGGTCTCGCCCATGAAACAGAAGATCTGAAAGGAGGAGGACCCAATGCTGCCACTCACTCTCTGACCAGATGGTGGGGCCAGGAATCCCTCACACCCTGGGGGAGGGAACCAGCTTTGTTGTGTGACAGGCAGCCACCTGAGCGACCTCACTGGAATTCAAGCTCCACAGGCCTGGATTTTGGTTGGTTTTACTCCTCTCATACCTGAAGCATCCAGAAAAGTGCCTGGCACACAGTAGGTACTTAATAAATAGTTTTTGACTAAGTAATTGAATTCTTCCTCCTCCCCCTCCTAGCCTCCTCACCGGTCTGATAGGGAAGGAACAAAAGGCCTTGTTCTTGTGCTCTCAGCTGCTCTGCTGGCGCCTGAGAGACAAGGAAGGGATCTCCAAACGCCGAGGAGGAAGATCGGAACACCAGGCCACTGTGTCAATGTTTATAAGTGTTTATAAGCCAGGCCCCAACCCCCAACACTCTAGACTGTAATTTGGCATGGGAGGTAAGGATACACGGGTGACTTAGACACACACCTGTTACGGACACTGGGGGGTATGTACAGGGATGCGTAGGGGCTCCGTGTTGAGAGAGTTTGGGCTGTGGTAGGGTCAGTGTGGGCTGTGATTCTGGTTGAGTGCGAAGTGTCAGAGGACACCCCCCCCCAGGCTCTAGGCTGTGTGGACCTGGGACCAGCACTGAGACCCTCAGGTTTGAGGGACCCTGCAGGATGCTTATCCTACCCCATTCCAGGCACGACCCTGTCCTCCGCAGCCCCATGGCTCTCTGCCCTGGACCGGAAGATTCCAGACAGTTTAACGTATTAGTAGTTTAACGGTATATTAGTATTATCAATAGAAAGACATTCCCTGGGGCTCGACTAAGCAATTGAATTTTAACGATGCCTATAAAAGTCAATGAGTCTATGTGTTGTGAGTTTCAATCTTTCTCTTCTACCTGTAGGTGGTGACACTAGCCCCACGGTGTCCTCCTTACTGGGCCTGACAACAAATATGACAGCGTGAGGGTGATTAGGAAAAAGAAAAAGAGCAAGAAATGGATACAAACAGGTGTGAGGTGGTACACTAATCAGCAGCATTTAACTCAGGTGGGCTGGATCTCCCTGTCGAGCATTCTTCACACAGCTTCTGGAACACGACCTTCGTGTGGCTTTCTTTCTACTTCTGGCTGCTCCTTCTCAGACTCTTTTGCTGGCTTCTCTTTATCCTCCTGAGAAGGGAAGTACAAAAAACAAAATCAAGGTTCAGTCCTCAGAACTGTCCTCTATACCTCATTCTGCTGTGGTTTTACATGTGAATTTGACACTGACCCCTGAGGTACGTCTCCTCTGAGCCCACTCTCTGATATTCTGCTTGGCCACTAACAGATGTCTCTTCCAGCACTGGCTCCTGCACGTCTCCGTGCCTCCCCGCACTGCACACACACACAAACCTCTCTCGCCATCAGTTTTCCCCATCTCAGCTAATGGCAAGTCCAAAAAACCATTATATTCTCTTTGATTTTTCTTTTAGGCTCACTGGACATTGAGTTATCAAATTCTGGGAGCTCTACCTTCAAAACTCGACACTTCTCATCATCTTTATTGCTGTCACTTTGGTTCAACCCACCACCATCATCTCTTGGCTAGCGTGTTACAAGACTCCTAACTGGTTCTCCTAGCTGAGACCCTTCCCAACTACTTCCCTCATTGCCTTCAGTCTATTCTGCACACAGCTGCCAGAGTAATCCTTTCTAAAAGTAATTGTCTCTTCTTTCTCATCTCATATTCATCCTAAAGACCTGTAGAACCCCTATGGGGTCTGTCTTCCCAGTGCCTCTCTGATAATCTCCTACTACTCTTTCTCTTGTTTACTCTCTCTTGCCTCAGGACCTTAGCACTTACTGTTTCTTCTGCTTAAAACTTTTTTCCTCCAAGATTTTTATCAAATGTCACTTATAAGGCCTTTTCAGATAAACTGATTTAAAATTGCAACCTATCCCAACCACATTCCCTACCTCTATCACTGTTATATCAATATTTTCTCCACCATAGTAATCATAGGGACATATCAATTCAGTGGTGGAGGGTGGTAAACCTGCCCTGGGTCCAGGTAATAAGGAGGTGTGTTATCTATAAAAACTTTAAAAGTAATCATAAAATGTACTCAAAATGGCTTGCTGCTTTTCAGCATTGCTGACTGTACACAATGTTATATGATATTCTCCCCGCTGGGGTGGACAGCTCCCACTGACTCTCCACTGTTGAACCCACTTTGTTGTTCCCTTATTTATCTGCTGATTGTCCTTTTTCCACCACTAAGCTCACTGAGGCCAGGATGTTTTTATCTGTTTTGCTCACTGCTGTATCCCTAATGTTGGCCACATGGTAAATTGCTCAGTGAGCTTTAGTGGAATGAATGAATGAAGTAGATAGTGCTGTAAGCACCAACTCTGTACTGTGGAGGAGAAAGAAACTCTCCTCTACCTTTAGAGTTCTTTCAGCTGGTCTAATAATAGAATCTACATGAGATAGATTAACAAGGAACAATAACTAAATTTAATGACACCCGTATATTTGGGGACGTCACATACATGAGAGGTTCAGGGATGAAAAGTTAAAATGAGGTATATATGGCATTTTCAGCTAAGGGTGAGGTACGGCACCTTTGAGTTTCAGAGGAGAGGTCACTGCAGGGTGATAAGAAGAGCAGAAGAGTACTAATTCGTAGTTTGCCTTGCCATATTGATAGGCAAAAAAAAAAAAAGATCTCTGATAATCTTGTTATTATGGGCAAAACCCCTCATTGAAATTCTTGTAGGTAGTTAAGGGGGGAGGGCAGAAGTTTCTCTTGAGCCCACAAGATCTCGGTTACCTTTAGCTCAGATGATCTGTATACCACAGAGGCATATCTTGGGGTGACTCAATCTGAACCTCAGTAATACCTTTCTCCTTTTGGTTCCATGTTCATTCCTTTATTTTAACAGTTGTAACATGTAACTATCTTTATTTGCTTCCACATTTGTATCTACTGAATATGACTCCAAGAACAAAAATGATGTCGATTCAAGCCCTGGTCGGTTAGCTCAGTTGATTAGAATGTCATCCCAAAACACCAAGGTTGCAGGTCAGGGCACACACGGATTGGGGGGAGGGTGAGTAACAAATGCACAACTAAAGTGTATTAACAAATGAATGCTTTCCTCTCTCTCTCTCTCCCTTGCTATCTCTGTCTCTCTTAATCAATTGATCAGTCAATCAACAAATAAATAAAAAAAGAGTAATGATAATTCATTTCAATTGTTCCCTAGCACAGAACTTGGTATATCAAAGGAAATCAAATGTTTGCTGAATAAATAAATAACAAAGCAGATATTGTATAAAGTGCCACACCAATATTAAATAAATATAATAGTTACTATGATGATGCTTTTGAATACAGGTCAAAATGAGACTGACTACTACTTCATGGTTATTATATAAAATATATATAAACTATTTATAATATACATTTTTTTCTGTAAAAGTTATATTTTACTTAACCCTGTTCTTTAAAGTTTCAGAGATGCAACATCATCCACAGTTACTTAAATATTATTGATATATTGATACAAAAGTCAATGATATCAGAGAAGTGGTGGTGTGAGAGATACTCCTAGTCTCTCCCCTTAAAATATTGACAAACTGAGCAACTATAACACAGTGAAGGAACCCCAGCTGGACTTGCAGCTGCACCTGAAAGATCCAGGCACCTAAGGGACTGAGGGGGAGCAGGGTGGAAAGAGGGGCAAAGATTAATTGCTTTTGCAGTGGACTTTGGAAAGAAGCCAGAGAACTGGGTTATTCTTTTTTCCTTGCTAAACTGAGGGAAGGAGGCTTGTTCAGCTTGGTTTTTGTTTTGAACTAAGAGAGGGGGAGAGATTGAGGGACACAGAGGAAAGAGCTGAACTAAGGCAGGCACAATAGAGAGCACAGGGTCAGGGCCCGGGTTCCCGTGGTCTGTGCACATCGCTCAGCTTATGATAGGCTGGTGTGTGGTGCACACACAGCCTGCAGTGCTCATTTGATCTCTTGGCCCGCAGAGGTTGGCCTGCAGAGCGCTGGAGAGCACTGGGTTCACAGCCCACGGCCCACACTCTACCCGTGGCCCATGCTCTGTGCAGTGCCAGAAAAGACCAAAGTGCAGTCCCCCAAGACTTCCCAATGCCGTCTCCCTCCCCTCATGGTAGAAAGAGTGGCAGTGGCGGACCCCCCGCCCCCCAGCTGACTCTCTGGGGCCATTCTCTCCCCTGAGAGGCTGACATGCTCTGCCTTTGATCCCCTAGTCTGTTGAGATGTGGGGAGGAGTGCTAGAGACCTGAAACCACCATTGCTAGAGCCATAAGCTGCAAAGCTATGAAGCCGTAAAGCTGAAATTGTAAAGCCCTCACAACACGCCCCACCCACCAATGGCTACTGAGGTTCTACGTACTTCATTATGACAGCAATGTCTCAACGGAGTTCCAGTCATGAATATCACAGAGCCAAAACTTGTAGTACAGCAACACTTACTGAAAAAACATAAAAGTAGCCTCTGAAAAGTGAAAAAAGTATTTTTTTTGTTTTTTTTCTTTCCTTTTTCTTTTTTCTCTTTTTCACATTTGAATTTCATTAATCGTAATCTTAATATTTTTTATTCTTTTTTTGTGAGTGTTTTATTTTTGATAGTTTTTCTTTTACTCTTTTTTCTTCTCTTTTTTCTCATATGAATTATATTTTTCAAATTTTTATATTTGTTATTCTTATTTTGTATGGTATTTGGTTTGTTTTTTATTTTATTTATTTTTCTTTTTCCTCAGTTCTTGCTTTGTTTTCTGTAGCTTTTCTTTTTGACATCATTATTTTTAGAATTTTATTTTTTCACTATATTTTTTAATTATTATTTTTCTTTTTTTTTAAATCTAAACATTCTTGATTTATTAATTTTCAGAGTAATGTCACAGATTTAGCATTCTTTTCGGAATGGAAAACTTGCTTGTCCAGGTTACTTCATTCTTTTTCTCTTTTTCAAAAGTGCATTGCGTAGTGCCAACTGCTTCTCTTGGAAGGAATGCTTGTTTTTCGAGTGCACATTATGGCTATATTGCACCATCATAAAGTTTTTCTGTTTTTTCTTCTCTTTATTTGTGGAACTGGAAAATGGATTCATTTTGGTTTTCCTCCTCACAAATTCTTTTCGGTCTGTCTTTCTAGCCTTTGCAGTTGCTAGTCTCGTCTCCTTGTCAGACTTTGGCTTCTTATGAAGGCGTTCAATGTCCTGAAGAGAGAGCAACTCACCCTATTTTTCATTTTTTTTTTCTTTCTTTTTTTTTTTTTTCATTTTTCTGAAGCTGGAAACAGGGAGAGACAGTCAGACAGACTCCCGCATGCGCCCGACCGGGATCCACCCGGCACGCCCACCATGGGGCGGCGCTCTGCCCACCAGGGGGCGATGCTCTGCCCATCCTGGGCATCGCCATATTGCGACCAGAGCCACTCTAGCGCCTGGGGCAGAGGCCGAGGAGCCATCCCCAGCGCCCGGGCCATCTTTGCTCCAATGGAGCCTTGGCTGCGGGAGGGGAAGAGAGAGACAGAGAGGAAAGCGCGGCGGAGGGGTGGAGAAGCAAATGGGTGCTTCTCCTGTGTGCCCTGGCCGGGAATCGAACTCGGGTCCTCCGCACGCTAGGCCGACGCTCTACCGCTGAGCCAACCGGCCAGGGCCCTATTTTTCATTTTTTAATGGTCTCTTGTTAGAGTTTTTAATAATACCACTCTCAAATACCATCAAGAAAGAAAAAATCAAATATCATGGATATACAAGATAGAGATGTAGTTCAGATAGATAATAAAAAATCTCCAGGAAAAAACTCAATTACATAGAAATCTTGCAGTTAAATGACAGAGAATTAAAAATTAAAGTTCTAAAAATACTTAATAATATGTGAGAAGACACTGATAGGCAATTTAATTAGCTCAAAAAACAAATTAATGAATAAAAAGAGTACTTCACCAAGGAGATTGAAACTTTTAAAAAGAACCAAGCAGAGATGAACTCAATACATGAACAAAAAAATGAGGTAGCAAGTTTAGCTAATAAAACAGGGCCAGATAGAGGAGAGAATCAGTGACACTAAAGACAGGCAACTAGAGATACTACAGAGAGAAGAAAGAGAACCACAAATTTAAAAAAAAAAATGAGAGAGCATTACAAGAATTGTCTGACTCCATCAAAAAGAGCAACATAAGAATAATGGATATATCAGAAGAAGAAGAGAGGGAAAAGGAAATGGAGAGCCTATTCAAACAAATAATTGATGAGAACTTCCCAAGCCTGTGGAAAGAGTTAGAGCCTCAAATCCAAGAAGCAAACAGAACACCAACTCAAAAAGCCCTACTCCAAAGCACATTGTAATGAAATAATCAGAAATCAATGACAAAGAAAGAATCCTCAAGGCAGCTAGGGAAAAGAATATAACACATAAAGGAAGACCCATTAGGTTCTCATCAGATTTCTCATCAGAAACTCTACAAACCAGAAGAGAATGGACCCAAACATTTAAAGTACTGAAAGTGAGGAATTACCAGCTAATAATACTTTATCCATCAAAGCTATCTTTCAAATATGAAGGAGAAATAAAAATCTTTACAGACATTAAGAAGCTGGGAGAATTTATCACCAGAAAACCCCCACTGCAGTAAATACTAAAGGGGGTTATCCAACCAGATACAAAGAACAAAACTACAAGTAAAAGCTCTAACAAGATCACAGTAAAAACAAGGATAATGTGTGACAATAACATAAAAGAGGAGAGGATAAAGATCAGCAGTAGCAAAGGAGGATGGAGTGCAGAAGCACTCATAAGATAATGAACTCTTGTAAATATGACAATTTTTCTTTTAATAACCTAATGGTAACCACCCACAAAAATGCCACTACTGAAACACCCAGCTTATGAAAGGAAAAAACAGGGGAAAGAAGTATGGAATATCATCACACAAAAACTGACAGAAAAACAAAAGAGAAGAACCAAATGAGATACAGACCTATCAGAAAGCAATATATAAAATGGTTATAGGAAATCCTCAAGTGTCAATAATTTCCCTAAATGTAAATGGATTGAACTCACCAATAAAGAGACACAGAGTAGCAGATTGGATCAAAAAGCAAAACCCAACCGTATGCTGCCTTCAAGAAACACATCTAAGCTGCAAGGACAAAAGTAGACTCAAAGTGAAAGGTTGAAGAACAAATCTCTAAGCAAATAATACCCAAAGAAAAGCAGGTGTAGCCATTTTCATATGTGACAGAGTTGACTTCAAGACAACAAAGGAAACCAGAGACAAAGGTGGTAATTTCTTAATGATAAAGGGGACATTGTATCAAGAAGACATAACACTTCTTAACATATATGCACCGAACCAGAAAGCACCAATATATATATATAAGACGTCTACTAACTGATCTAAAAATAGAAACGGACAAAAACACAATCATACTTGGAGATCTCAACATATCAATGAGGGCTCTAGATCAATTATCCAAACAGAAAATGAATAAAGAAATATTGGCCATAAATGACACACTAGACCCCTGGTCAGCAAAATGTGGCTCATGAGCCACATGTGGCTCTTTGGCCCCTTGAGTGTGGCTCTTCCACAAAATACCATGTGCAGGTGTTACCTCGATAAGGAATGTACCTACCTATATAGTTAAAGTTTAAAAAATTTGGCTCTCAAAAAAAAATTTAATCATTCTACTCTTGATATTTGGCTTTGTTGAGTAATGAGTTTGCCAACCAGGGCACTAGACCAAAGGGGCATAATAGACATTTACAGGACATTTCATCCCAGAACTTCAGAGTATATATTTTTCTTCAGTGTACATAGAACATTCTCAAGAATAGACCATATGTTGAGCCACAAAACTAACATCAACAAATTCAGGAAGATTGAAATTATACCAAGCATATTCTCTGACCATAAGGCTTTGAAATTAGAATTCAACTGCAAAAAAGAAGTAAAGAAACCCACAAAAATGTGGAAATTAAACAACATACTTCTCAAAAATGACTGGGTCAAAAAAGAAAATAAAAGCAGAGATAAAAAGATATATACAGACAAATGAAAATGACAACATGGCATATCAAAATTTCTGGGATATACCAAAAGCAGTAATAAGAGGGAAGTTTATATCATTATAAGCTTATATCAAGAAACAAGAGAGAGCCCACGTAAACAATATTTCATCTTAAGGAACTAGAAAAAGAAGAACAAAGGCAACCCAAAATCAGCAGAAGAAAGGAAATAATAAAAATTAGAGCAGAAATAGAGAACAGAAAAACTATAGAAAAAATACAACAAAGAGCTGGTTCTTTGAAAAGATCAATAAAATTGACAAACCCCTGGCTAGACTCATTAAGGATAAAAGAGAAAGGACTCATATAAACAAAATCCAAAATGAAAAAGGAGAAATTATAACAGGTATCATAGATATATAAAAGATCATTGCAAAACTATATGCCACCAAATTCAACAATCTAGAAGAAATGCATAGATTTCTAGAACTATACAATCTTCCTAGACTGAATCACAAAGAAGTGGAAAGCCTAAATAGACTAATAAGCAGGGAGGAAATAGAAACAACTATCCAAAACCTCCCCCAAAATAAAAGTCCAGTACCAGACGGCCACACTAGTGAATTTTACCAAACAATCATAGAAGATTTGGTGGCTATTCTTCTCAAAGTATTCCAAGAAATTGAAGAGAAAGCAGTTTCCTAACACATTTTATGAGGCCAATATAACCCTCATATCAAAACCTGGCAAGGACAACACAAAAAAGGAAACTACAGACCAATATCTTTAATGAATACAGATGCACAAATCCTCAAAAAAATGTTAGCAAATCAAATACAATAACATATTAAAAAAAATAATACATCACGACCAAGTGGGATTAATTCCAGGAGCACAACAATGGTTCAACATACATACCTAAATCGACTACCGTAATAGACCATCTCAACAAAACAAACAACAAAAATCATATGATCCTATCAATAGATGCAGAGGGGGCATTCAATAAGATACAACATCCCTTTATGTTTAAAACACTCAATAAAATGGGTATAGAAGAAAAGTACCTTAACATAATAAAGGCCATATATGACAAACCATCAGCTAATATCATGCTAAATGGTGAAAAACTGAAAACTTTTTCTCTAAAATCAGGAAAAAGACAATGCTGCCTACTTTCTCCATTCCTATTCATCATAGTGCTGGAAGTTTTATCCAGAGCAATTAGACAAAAGAAATAAATAAAAGGCATTCATATTGGAAAAGAAGAAGTAAAGGTTTCACTTTTGGCAGATGACATGATCCTGTATATAGAAAACCCCAAAGACTCCACAGAAAGACTATTAAAAACAATAAACCAATACAATAAAGTCACAGGATACAAAATCAATATACAGAAGTTAATTGCTTTCATATACACCAGCAATGAAACTTCAAAAAATTAACTAAAAAAAAATCCCTTTTACAGTGCAACAAATAAAATAAGTAAAATAAAATAGGAATAATCTTAACAAAGAATGTAAAGGATCTATATACTGAAAAGTATAAAGCACTGTTAAAGGAAATTGAAAAACACAATAAGATGGAAAAATATTTCATATTCATGGATAGAAAGGATAAACATAGTTAAAATGGCCATATTACCAAAGCAATATGTAAATTTAATGCAATTCCCATCAAAATTCCAAAGTCATTTTTTTTAAAAGGAATGGAACAAAAAATCATCAGGTTTGTATAGAACCATAAAAAACCCTGAATAGCCAAAGCAATCCTGAGAAAGAAAAAAAATGAAGCCAGAGGTATTATAATACCTTACTTCAAATTATACTACAGAGCCATGATGATCAAAACAGCATGGTGTTGGCAGAAAAACAGACACACAGACCAATGGAAGAGAATCAAGAGCCTAGAAATAAAACCACAAAAACGGGCAAATCATCTTTGACAAAGAAGCCAAAAACACACAATGGAGAAAAGAAAGCCTTTTCAATAAATGGTGCTGGAAAAATTGAAAGCCACATGCAAAAAAATAAAACTTGACTACAGTTTGTCTCCCTGCACAAAAATTAATTCAAAATGGATCAAAGACCTAAATATAAGATTTGAAACAATAAATTACATAGAAGAAAACAGAGGTACTAAACTCATGGATCTTGGCCACAGAGAACAATTTATGAATTTGACTCCAAATGCAAGGGAAGTAAAGGCAAAAATAAACAAATGGGACTATATCAAACTAAAAAGCTTGTGCACAGCAAAAGAAACTGACAACAAAACAAATAGACAGCCAACTAAATGGGAGATGATATTTGCAAACAACAGCTCCGATAAGGAGTTAATATCCAAAATACATAAAGAACTCACAAAGCTCAGCAACAAACAAGCAAGCAATCCAATTAAAAAATGGGGAGAGGACACAAAAGACACTTTTCCCAAGAAGAAATACAATGGCCAACAGATAAATGCTCATCTTCACTAGCTATTCTTGGGGAGGGGGTTGGGAGAAGAGTGTTAAGAGGCACAAATATAACGTAACAGAAAATGATTTGACTTTGGGTGATGGGTATACAACATAATCAACAGTTCAAATAATGTAGAGATGTTTACCTGAAATCTATGTACTCTTGTTGATCAATGTCACCGTCTTAAATTTAAATTTCTAAATTAAATATATATATAAATGTTATTGATGCAGAATGCCTATTAAAGCATCAATATGTTACAGTTTCCAAATGTGTTAATTAGACTGAAGAGCACTGTTTTCTAAATTAAATAGTGTTAACCTAAAACACAGGTTTTATTACGTATCGAATCTGAGACGTGGAGGCCAGCTCATGTGCCAGTGCACTGATTCATCCAAAACTGGCAGTCGGCCTTTACTTCACTGGAGAGAAATCTTAGAGGCTTCAGAAATCAGTCTAATATAATAAGATTTTTTAACTAGTCCAAAATCAGAGTTCAGAAACAGGTCAGTTAATATTTAAGTATTGAGTTAAGACAGGAGGTTGAACAAAATTAATTTTGGAACTTTCATAGAGTTTTAAAAGAGCAAAACTTTAGACTTAAAATTAACCGTTTCGTTATATGCAATGCATTTGAGTATTAAATATATGTTAAATTTTCATTTAGCAGATTCCTCCCTAGACTTTTAAAACCACCACCAATAAATATTTACATATTTCCCTCTCTCCCAAAGCATTTCCCCAGGTGCACACAAATACGGCTCATTTTGAGGTCCTGTTGCTCCAGATTAAACAGGCTCTCCTTCCAAGAAAGCAGCCCATAGCACTCTGCTCCAGCCAGAGCAAGGTTTCTGGCCCTCAAAGAATTTCACAGCCTTCGGTTGACTACACAGGGCTGAGAATCTCATTATGGAAGACTTCCATCTCCTTTCCGAGCCAGCCCGGGAGAGGAGGCCAGGATTGCCTCATCCATACTGGGCTGCAGCCCACCTTGCTTGAGGCCAGCTCACCAGAAGTGCTTTAAGAGCATTCCAACAGTCGAATCACCATTCGCCCTACCATTCCAGATGGTGGAAAAACTGGTGCAGCTAATTTTCTTGAGGAAGACTGCAGTTGAACTTCTTGTGCCTCTGGGACAGTATTTCTTTACGTTGGACAAACTGGATGTCAGTCATTAAGACTGGGAGGCTGCCAGAAAAGTTCACTCCTAAGGAGAGAAGTTATCTATTCTGAGAGGTCACAAGTGGAGAGTGACTGTGGACAAAAAAAAAGTCTAACTGAAAGTAACCCCACAGTGTGATCTAATCATACAGTCCTCACCGGGCAGATCATGGTGGGCAGTCACCCTAGACCTGTGAAAGTTTATCTTCACCTTAAGCAACTGTGTCCATTGTTTCTGTGCATCTAGGTTAACGCACCTTTAAAACGCCTCTTTTTTCAGACCCCTGGGCAGCACAATTACCCTCAAGAGAGAACATCTTAACTATCCTGTATTCAAGCAGAGATTTTCCAGATTTGCTTTCTCCCACCTTCATGTAATCTTCCTTATGTTTGTTTCTTCCTTAATTCCAAATGTATAAAAGCAACTGCAAAACTGTCATTCTCCAGATCATCTGAGATCTTGCTTCTGAGCAATTGTTAGTTTGGCTTAAATAAATTCTTATAAAAAATTCTCTGCAGGTTTGGATATTCAAATGTTGACACTATAAACCTGGGGTATAAGGGCTGGGAGTGTGACCCTTCTCATCCATGCTCCACACCTTCTTATACACAAGGGCCCAAACATCTCAACATTTTTATGTAATTTTAAAATCTATTTTAGTTTCAATTAGGGCTCATTCATTCACTGAAATATCTAAGTTCTTAAACAATCAAATGGGTTCTTATTTTTTTCTTTTTAAATTTTTTTCTTCTTTTTTTAAAATAAAAAATAGCCCTGGCCGGTTGGCTCAGTGGTAGAGCGTCGGCCTGGCGTGCGGGAGACCCGGGTTCGATTCCCGGCCAGGGCACGTAGGAGAAGCGCCCATTTGCTTCTCCACCCCCCACCCCCTCCTTCCTCTCTGTCTCTCTCTTCCCCTCCCGCAGCCGAGGCTCCATTGGAGCGAAGATGGCCCGGGCGCTGGGGATGGCTCCTTGGCCTCTGCCCCAGGCGCTGGAGTTGCTCTGGTCGCGACACAGCGACCCCCCGGAGGGGCAGCGCATCGCCCCCTGGTGGGCGTGCCGGGTGGATCCTGGTCGGGCGCATGCGGGAGTCTGTCTGACTGTCTCTCCCCGTTTCCAGCTTCAGAAAAATACAAAAAATAAAATAAAAATTAAAAATAATTACTATTAAGTCATGATCATTGTATAAAAATAGGCAAGAAATGTAAATAAAAGAAAAATATAGGCCCTGGCTGGCTGACTCAGTGAATAGAGTGTCAGCCTGGCATATGGACATCCCAGGTTTGCTTCCTAGTCAGGGCACATAGGAGAAGTGACCGTCTGTTTCTTCTCTTTTCCCCTCTCTCTCCCTTCTCTCTCCTTTTTGCGGCCAGTGGCTCAACTGGTTAAAGCTCCACTGGGGCGCTAAGGATAGCTCGGTAGGTCTGAGCAGCAGCCTCAGGAGCTAAAAATAGCTCAGTTGATTTGAGCATCAGCCTAGACAAGGGTTGCTGAATGGATCCTGGTCAGGGCATATGAAGGTTCTGTCTCACTATTTTCCCTCCTCTCACTTTAACACACACACACACACACATACACACACACACACACACACACACACACACACACACACACACTGTGTCTGTAAAGTCATGGTGCACTTTTGACCGATCACAGGAAAGCAACAAAAGACAATAGAAATGTGAAATCTGCACCAAATAAAAAGAAAACCCTCCCAGTTTCTGTAGGGTGATGTGGCAGCATGTGCGCATGCGCAGATGATGACGTAACATCGTGTATACAGAGGAGCAGCCCACGGCCATGCCAGTCGAGATGTGGACAATACAGAGGAAAGTTCAGTGTGTTCTGTGGCTCACTAAATTCGAATCCGTGACCAAAGTGCAACGTGAATATTGGCGCGTTTATAACCAAGCGCCACCACATAGGAATAACATTACTCGGTGGGATAAGCAGTTGAAGGAAACTGGCAGTTTGGTGGAGAAACCCCGTTCTGGTAGGCCATCAGTCAGTGACGAGTCTGTAGAGGCTATACGGGATAGCTACCTAAGGAGCCCTAAAAAATCTGTGCGTGAGCCCACATCGAACTGCACTGAATAGGTATGAAACTGGGAGAGTTTTCCTTTTATTTGGTGCAGATTTCACATTTCTATCGTCTTTTGTTGCTTTCCTGTGACTGGTCAAAAGTGCACCATGACTTTACGGACATACTGTATAAATTAATACCAAAAGGTTAAAATATATACATGTCAAAGACAGTGCTAGATCTAGACAAATTATTAGGCAGGTAGGTCTGCCAGAAATCAATCCAGCAAGAAAAAGATGGTGTGCTTTGGAATTGCTAATCTATTGTTTCTTTCCTATTTTCCTCTGGGGACCCCAGTATAACAGCTGGCATGCCATGAACGATAGGCATCACTGGTACCCAGTACACGCAGCACAGAGGAGGAGGAGTGTATTGTCTGCAGGGCTACAGTTGGCCACTGTCTTACATTTTCCTATATTTTTCTTCATTGCTTCCAGGTGTAGTCCTGATTAGGTTGTGAGCTGGGATCCAGAGGGAGCTCTCCCCAGTCCTAGCTTGAATTGCTGTTTGTTCCCCTCTGCAACAGCACTCTCCTCACTGTCCACTCAAGTGAGAAGTAACAAACAGGCTAATGTTGAGATTGCGGCAGGAGGGGTAGCTGGTTCCAGGTGCCCTTAAGTTTCTGCTTTCCACCTGGCAGGCCCAAGCTCTTGTTATCAAGAGTCCTCTGTATAGTCACCAACAGAGGCTACACTAACTAACTAACCAACCAACCAACCAACCAACCCTAGACTGGCACTGAGGAGCTGGAGGGGAGAGCTCTTTGGTCTTTTGGGAATCCCCCCTGGGAAGCTGTGCTCTTATTCTAATGGTGAATGTTCTTTCGCCCATGTTCTGTGGGTGCTGCCAGATCCTCTGTGAGAAAGGAGTATGGCAATGTTTCAATCTGGAATCGCCCTCCCAGCCACCCAGAAAGATCTGTCTATTCCCATTATCCCCTGGCTTCCCACGAAATGGTCCATTTGGCTTGTCATCCTGTCTTATGCCTCAGAGCAGCTGGGAATGCCTTTGGGCCATTCTCCAATGACTCAGGCTTTGCCTCCGTTGACCGCCTGCCGGCCTGCACGCGCGCAGAGGGCCTGTTACACGCTCTGTAGGTCCCGCTGAAGAAGAGCTTAGTGGGGGAGGAAGGCGCAGGGGATAGGAGTCTGGAGCAAGGAAGGGCATTTTCCCTTTCTCTCAGGGAAGGGCATCCCCCGAGGGGCCGGGCCTGCTGTTTGACCCCCACAGACCTCAGCACTTCAGAGGCGCCGTCCGAAGCGGCTGCCGTGGGGTGCAGCAGGTTCCATGCTCCCCTGACACTGTGATTATGACTTCAGCAGCACCCAGTAGAAACAGGAGCGTCACATAGGTTGTTGCTCACCCTCAAAACTGCTTTTCTTCATTTTGCCCAACAAGAGGCTCAGAGACTGTTTGATGTCACATATTTGTCTATTTTACATGAAGTTCCGGGCACTCGGTTATGCTAAACCAGGCCAGCGCGGCCGGCCGACGGAGGCAGTGGGAAGTCAGAAAGCGGACGGGCCAGAGTCCGTGCTTGCCCAGGCCGGGATCTTCCGAACGCGCGCCTCCGGCGGCAGTCCTCCCACCTGCAGGCCGCCGAACTCCCCTGCCCCCTCTCCCCAGAGGGGGGCGCGCCAGGGTGCGGGGGCATCTCGCGGGGCAAATCTGGAGGGTCTGGGGCAAGTTTTCTCTCGTGGCCTCGCTTGTATCTGGCTGGCGGGGGAGCGGCTGGTGGGGCCGGAAAGCCGTGGGCGCGGACCGGCGGACCGTGGGCTCCATGCGAGGTGGAGAAGGGGAAGGTGCGGGGGGAGGAGGGAAGGTGCGGGGGGAGGAGGGAAGGTGCGGGGGGAGGAGGGAAGGTGCGGGGGGGAGAAGGGGAAGGTGCGGGGGGAGAAGGGGAAGGTGCGGGGGGAGGAGGGAAGGTGCGGGGGGAGGAGGGAAGGTGCGGGGGGAGGAGGGAAGGTGCGGGGGAGGAGGGAAGAGGGCAGGGGGGAGGAGGGGAAGGTGCGGGGTGAGGAGGGAAGGTGCGGGGGGAGAAGGGGAAGGTGCGGGGGGGGGGAGAAGGGGAAGGTGCGGGGTGAGGAGGGAAGAGGGCAGGGGGGAGGAGGGAAGAGGGCAGGGGGAGGACAAGATGGAGCCAGAGAAGTGGGCGGTGGCCAGGCGCGGCGGGCCGCGCGGGCTGTGGCGGCGGCTTTGCTGACAAGGGGCGGGCCTGCTGGGGTGGCGGCTGAGCACCGAATGAAGCCGGGCGCCTGGGCCCCCTTTGTTCTCCGGGCGCCTTTTTAAAAGCCCCTTCTTCAGCTCCGGTGCCGGGCAAGAGGAGACAATGGCCGCAGCGTGGTGGGCCGAGCGGAACGCCCCCCGTTAGAGGGGCCTTTCCAGCCGCGGGCCGGGCTTGGAGGCTCCGGGCATTGAGAGGACCGCGGCACTGCTCTTAGGGGACAGGAGGCCAACATGAAAACTACAACGAAAACTTAAAAACCAGATCAAATCAAATCTCTCCACTGCAGAAGTGCGCAAGGCGCTCGAGCCTACGGGTACTTGGCAGATGAGCGAATAGTTTTCCCAGCTCCCAACCTGGCGCGAGGGGAATGGGGAGCGCACGCAACTGTGGGACGCATCGTCATCCTTGCGTTTTTCGGAATGCCACTGTGGCACATTCTTGGCCTTGGCAATTATTGGGAAATGAGAGGATCTTTTCTTCCATTCTTCACCTCCCCTCCCCCCTTCGTGTTTCTTCCAGACATGGAATTATCTACTCTAGCAGTTCAAAAGACATTCCATTCCCATGACAAAAACAGAACCGGTGATGTTGGCATACCATAGCTCTCTTTTTTATAAGGAGATTCAGGCCATAAATCATAATGAGTGAGCATTTAAAATAGTATTTCTTTAACTTTTAATGGTGTACTCTGCTTATTTTCAAAGCGCCGCTAACAGCTTCATTTCTTGACATTCGCCAAGTAGAGCTCACCTCAGACACTGAACTGACAATTTTACTCCTTTAATATCCTAACAAAAATGGATTGAGGAGATTCATTTTAAACTTCTTAGCCCTAAAATACCTTAAGTCTATCAATGAACAAAGGCTGACATTTTTAAAAACAGAGTGGAGGAAAACACTATCCATGGCAAATTATCAACCTCTCTATCTATTCACCCATACTCCTCTCCTTCCCTCCTTTGGCACACTCCTACCTTACATCTGTCTCAGAAGCAATGACATATACATATTGGCTCACCCAAGGCAGACTCACATCAATATACGCCAGAGTATCTGGAAATGGTTGATCAAAAACACGCTCAATCATGTGTAGCCCAACAGGAGACAGTAACTGGGTAAGAATGAAAGATCAGGAAGATATTTCCCCAATAAGAACAAAATATTGCAAAAGTTTGAAGCCGTCTAAACAAAACCGGTTTGGGCTTTCATCCCTAAATGTGTTGTAATTTACACCTGGGCTGGAGGATGGAGGGGTATCTTACTATGTAATTGTTTCCAGGAAGAGTCATTTTTGGCCTCTCAAATCATGAGTGTGGTATGCCACATGGCACAGGTATTTTTCACAACTCATTGGGTCTGAAGAATCTGACAGATTTTTAAGGCTGTCTGAGAGGAGCCCAGGGACATGGTGATTAGGGGATTTCTACAGGAAGCACGGTGGAAGGGACAATGGGCCAATTACCAGCAAAGTCTGCAGACTCCCTTGGAGAGGTTAAGGAGGAGAGCACGCGGCCTTTGAGCTACCGTGTCATCTGTCCTGGGGTTTAATCAAGTTATCATATCACCCCAGTGTCTACAGGCCTCCATCTATCGATTTGAATGAAGACAAAAATTTGCAGACAAATTTCTAGCAGCAGGAAGTTGGTGCTCTCCTGCAAGGCTGGATGAAAAGCACCTGTAACCTTGGCGGCCTTGTCCAGCCCCTGCTGGGAGCCGCTTCAGGCTGCAGCCTGCTGGTTTCAGAGCCTGCTTGTCAGCAGGAGCTGGGGCTTGGGGGGAGATGCTATTATGTGTTTCAAGAGAATGCCCTGGAGCAGGCCCTGCTGTGGCCAGGATAGCACAATGTGGCCAGCTACCCGTGAATGGGTAGGTGGACACTGTCCCCTTCCTTTTGATATTGGCTTGGAGTCATTTTTAAGTTAAGACAGAGCTGTCTTAAAATCATCCTCATGATGGCTGAAATGAAACACTTTGTTTTTCCTTTTCTGTAGGGAGCTCTCCAGGATGCCAGCAAGGCGAGACCCCTGCTCCCCTCTGAACTGTGCTTCCCTGTCTGTGAAGTCTGGGGGTGTTATAACTTACAACTAATCTGAAGGGTGGAAGGAAGAGGGAGTTTGATGTAGTAGATTGAACACTGATCGGAGGTCATAAGACTTGCGTTGCAAGTCTAGCTCTATGAGTCGAAGAAGTGGTTTAGCTTCTTTTTGTCAGTTATTTCCTTTTAAGATGGGGCTCGTGATCCAGGCTGTTACCTACTCAGTCGGTTATGAGTAAATATGATGATAAATGCTGATCAGTAATGAAAACTCTAAAACTGCATTACTAGGCAATCTAAAGCCACAAAGTGCTCTATGATTTGATGTTACAAGAAGGATAAGAAAAGAGGAGAGTAATTAGCATTAATATAAGGATATTCCATGGAGATGTTTTCTCTGAACATATGTACCCTGATTTATTAATGTCACCCCATTAAAATTAATAATAAAAAAAGAATATTTCAGCCTGAGAATAAATTGATCACTGAAAGTGAATTTCATAGTCATTAGCAGGAGAAGCGAGAAGATAGTACTTTTAGCACTCTGTAGGGCTTGTTGATCTGATCGAAATCAACTTCTCTGAAGTCCACAGGAAATGGACTTTTTGACACTTTGCTGAAAGGTTCATAACCTAAAATAATGGGATGGAGACTTGGCCAGTAAATCACTTCTTGCCCCACCCTTCAAACTCTGTTAATATTCTGTAGCCACTTTGTGATTAGGAATATCGACCTTGAACCCAATGGCAGCTCCAGCATGTTACCTCATTATTAAAATGGGGTACACTTTCTTTGCCTCTCTAACTCATGGAACAATGGTAGAATCAATTGGTTAACAGATGAAATAAATGTACTTTGTAAACAAAGTGTAAGGTTCTAGATATGTTTGTAGAACACCTCCACACACATGAAGGACTGTTCTTGCCCATTCACCTAGAGCCTGAATGACAGACACACTGGGGCAATTTTGCAGCCTTGTGGACCTGACTGTATGGATTCAATATCGTAGATGATCTGGCTCACAAGAGGATTCTTCATATGGAGTTAACGCCTGGCTTCTTACTCTGAATGAACAGGTGTGGGTGCCCTGCTTATCTCCGTCTCCTGAGGCGTTAGCCGGGTAGGCAGCGGGCACAGGGAGGGCTGGGCTGCCGGTGCTAGGACACAGAGATAATCAGACAGCACACGGGAAAATGGAGATGCAGTGCTCTTCATCCTTCGGTTCTCTGCTCATCTGCCCCGAAGCCCCTCCCCCATCAAAACACTGGCTCTCCCCAACATCCCGGGAAGGCCTGCCCTGTGATTTTGCCTCTGTTATTTCCTCTGCCTCCATCTCTCCACATTTTCTGCTTCTTAAATTTTTTTTATCCTTCAAAGTCCTGTGCAATGTCTCCTCCTTTGTGAGGCTACAGTCTTCAAACATCCAACCCAGTCAGAACTGAATGTCTTTCCTGTGAAACTTTGTCCTGTCCTTGGCCCCATCCGGGGTTGTTTCCGCTTGCTCTGTGAGCTCCTGAAGGGCAGAAGCTATGTTTGTTTCTTCTTGGTGACCCGGTCCCTAGTATGGTGCTGCTATGCATCAAATGATGAATTGTGTTTTGCCACTCCATGTGTCAGAGAGTGACATGGAAGGACTGTAGGAGGGGAGGAAGACATGAAATCTTTTCTTTGCATGTTTATTTCTTTAAACCTCATCCACTTTTGGTTTTGTCTTGAATCCTCTCCACCACCCCCAATTTGAAAATCTGAAAAACTACTCTAATGTAAGGAGCAATTTACATGTAAGAGCCATGATGACTCTTTCTAAGTGTCTTAGTCGTGCCCAAATAAGGCATTCCTTTACCACCTCCTAAACGACTTTAGGAAATCTTTGCAGAAATGGTTCCTGGCCGAGGGGACAGCTCTGCTCAGGAGCCTGGCCTCACAATATACCCCTTGTGCACCAATCCCTTTTTATTTACTTCCACAGGAGGGTACACTCTTCACACTTTGGCAGAGAGCCAGTGGCCAAGGTTTTGTTTCTCAATTTCCATATTCACACATTCAACCAGAGAACGCTGTGATGGAGGAGAGAGAGCATCTCTTCCTGTAATTCTTAGTGTGGGGTCCCTGGACCACCAGGGATTCATAAGAGTTGTCAACAAGTCTCTTTGACCCTTTTCAATGTTTCAAAAAGCCTAAGATAAGGATGTAGAACCACCACAAGTGAAGTTGCTGTGTTTTGTTCCCTTTTGTTTTTGGCTCAGTTCAGTACTGTAGCTCTAGGTAGTTACCCAGAACTACATTTGACCTTTTAGGTTGAAGTATTTTTTTTTAATTGAGGAGTCATTTACACAGTAATAGTTACACACTTTAAGGATGCAGTTTGTTGAGTTTTTGCCTATTGGGTACAGTCATGGAACTACTACCACACTCCCGAACCAGAGCATCTCCATCACCCCCAGAAGCCCCCTCACGCCACGTCACAGTCAATGTCCTCCTTAGGACCCATGTTCCAGGCAGTGCTAAGCTTGTCATTACAGTATTGCCTTTTCCAGATGTTTTATAAGCGAAGTAATACAGTACGTTATTTTATTTTATTTGACTCCTTTTTCTTACTGTAATGTTTTTGACATTCATCCATGTTGTGTGTATCAATATTTTGTTTCTTTCTGAATGCTGAGTTAGTATTTCATATGATAACTACAATCTTTTTGTCTGTTCACCAATTTATGGACATTTGGGTTGTTTCCAGATTTGGGCTGTTCTGAATATGTGGCTACAAATAATGTTGACATGAACATTCATCTACAAGTCTGTGTGGGGACATATATGTTCATTTCTCTTGGGTAAAATACCTGGGGGTGAAATTGCTGGGTTGCATGATAGCTGTATGCTTAACTTTATAAGGCATTGCTGCACTGCTGTATGTTCCTACCAGCAATGTATGGGAGTCCCGTCATTCTCCATCCTTGCTAACACCTGGTATTGACAATCTTTTCTGTTTTACCCATTGTGGTGGAGATGTAGCGGCATTCCATGGTAGTTTAATTTGCATTTCCCTGATGACTAGTCACGTCCTTATTGGTTAGTTATACACAGGGTGGGACAAAGGTAAGTTTACAGTTGTTCACATAGAAAATAATACAATAATTAATAAATAACAATATAAGGATAAACTCTGTTTTGCATACTCACAGCTGTAAGCCTAGTTTTGCCCAACCCTGTATCTTTGTTGGGGAGGTGTCTGTTCAAATATTTTGCCCATTTTTTATGCATTGTTTGCTTTCTTATCATTTGGCTGCAAGCCCTTCACCATATATGTATTTTGCAAATATTTTCTCCTACTCTGTAGCTTGTCTTTTCAGATTCTTAAATATGCTCTTAGATGAACAAAAGTTTTAAATTTTTATGGAGTCTATTTTAATGTACATTATAATTCAGGGTGTTTGTGTCATGTTTAGGTAATTTTTTTTTTTTTAGGTAATTTTTTGCCAACACAATATCAAAGATTTTCTATATGTTTTCTTCTAGAAATCTCATGTTAGCTCTTATGTTTAGGTCTATGATCCATTCTGATCATATTGTATATGGTGTAAGATAAAGTTTAAGATTCTTTTTTCCCCCACCATACAGATATCCAGTACTATTTCTTAAGACTGCCCATTCCCATTGAAAACTAACTTGACACTTCTGTAAAAAAATTCAGTTGACTGTAGAAGTATAAGTCTATCTCAAGATTCTTTTCTGCTCCATTGAGCTATATGTCAATAACTATGCCAATGTTACAAGTCTTGATTACTTGATTATTAAAATCAGGTAGTGCAAGCCCTTTAACACTTGTTTATATTTTAAATATTATTTTGGCAATTTTTGATTTTTTCTCTTTCATATAATTTTGAAATCAGCTTGTCAATTTCTTCACAACAGTTTGCTAAGATTTTGATTGAGATAATTTAAATCTATTGGTAAATTTAGAAAAAAATGAACATTTTAATAATGTTGAGTCCTGGGGGATGACTTTGTAAATTATATAAATATCTAACCATTGTGTTGTACACCTGGAACTAATATAAAATAGTATTGAATGTCAATTAAGATTGACAATATATAAATAAATATTGCATCTTGAAATCTATGAACATGATATACATCTCCATGTATTTCGGTTTTCTTTAGTTTTCCTTGATAATATTTTGTAGTTTGTAGAGTGCAGGTCTGGTACATCTCTCTTTAAATTTATTCCTAAGTATTTTTTATACTCTTTGTAAATGGAGTTTAAGAAGAACCTTTTACTGCTAAATTGCTCATTACTTCTACATAGAAATACAAGTGTAGATTTTTTAATTAAGGTTTTAATTTTGGAATGATTATAGAGTCGCAGGAAGTTACAAAGGTTGTACCTGTACCCTTCACCCCATTTTCCCTAATGGTTATATCTTACATGGTGATAGTACAATATTAAAACCAGAACTTTGACATTGGTACAATGTGTGTGTATGTCATTTTGTCATATATTTATGTAACCACAATCAAGATACAGAACTTGATTGTGTATCATCCTTTGTAGTATTCCATCACTACAAAAACTGCTTTCTTTCTGCTGCCTCTTTTTAATCATAACTATCCCTGTCTCACCATCCTTAATCTCTGACAACCACTAACCTATTTTCATTATTATAATTTTATTATTTTGAGAATGTTATATAAATGGAATCATATAGTATGTGATCTTTTGAACTTAGCTTTTTTTTTCACTCAGCATATGCCCTTGACATTTTTCAAATGGTTGCATGTATGAATATTTCATCTCTTTTTATTGCTGAGCAGTATACAGGGGGTCCTCAGGTAACGACAGTCTCGACATACAATGTTTTGAGTTTATGAAACTCACTCCCATAAAAACTTAAAAATATTGAGAAATGAGTGTTTCAGCTTACGCCGTTAGTGTCGTACTTATGGACTATGTGGCTGAACTAGTTTGGTTGTGTGTGGCGGAAGAATACATAGTAATGTGGCCCGTTTGTGTTTTTGTGTTCTAGATTATGATTCTACAACTGTGTTAGGATAGGTGAGTGACTTAGGCTAGGGTGTGTTTCAACTTACACCAAAATTCGGTTATGTCACTGTCATAGTAACGAAACTGTGTCATAACCCGAGGACCCTGTATACCACATTTAACCATTCAACCACTGAGAGACATTTTGTTGTTTTTAGTTTTTGGATATTACAAATATACTGGCTAAAAACAATCATGTATAGGTTTTTGTGTTGATGTAAGTTTTTATTCCTCTGAGATAAATGCCCAGAAGTGCACTTGCTGTGAGGTATGGTAAGTGTATTTAGTTTTTAAAGAAACTGCCAAGCTGCTTTCTAGAGTGGCTGAACCATTTTATACTCCCACCTGCAATACATGAGGAATTCAGTTCTCTGCATTCTTGCCAATATTTAGTATTGTGACAATTTATTTATTTATTTATTTTTTTTTTGAGAGAGAGAGAGAGAGAGAGAGAGAGAGAGAGAGAAGATGGGAATGAGATGAGAAGCATCAACTTGTAATTGCAGCACTTTACTTATTCATTGATTGCTTCTCATATATGCCTTGACTGGGGGGCTCCAGCCAAGCCAGTGACCCCTTCCTCAAGCCAGTGACCTTGGGCTTCAAGCCAGCAACCATGGGATTATGTTGATGATACCACACTCAAGCTGTGACCCTACGCTCAAGCCAGTGACCCTGAGCTCAGGCTGTTGAGCCTCCACCCAAGTCAGGTGAGCCCACGCTCAAACCAGTGACCTCAGGGTTTCAAAGCTGGGACCTCAGCATCCCAGGTCTCTGCTCTATTCACTGTGCCATCACCAGTCAGGCAATGACAATTTTTTTAAAATGATTTTAGTTGTTCTAACAGATATGTAGTGATATCCTGATCTTGTTTGTATTTCTCCAATGGCTAGTGATATTTAACTTCATTTCATATGCTTATTTACCATCTCCAGTGACATATCTCCTTAAGTCTTTGCCCATTCCTTAATTGGATTTTTTTAACTGTTGAGTTTTGAGAGTTCTTGATATAGTCATGAGTCCTTTGTCAGATATATGCTTTGCAAATATTTTCTTCTAATCCATAACTTGTTCTTTCATCCTCTTAAGAGCTTCTTTTGCAGAGCAAATTTTTTAAAATTTTGAAAGTATTCAGTCTCTCACCATTAAGTATGATGTTAGCTGCAGATTAAAAACTATCTTCTTCATCAAGTTGAGGAAGTTTACTTCTATTCTTATTTTTTGGAAAGTTTTAAAATTATAAATAGGTGTTGAATTTTGTTAAGTGCTTTTTCTATATTTATTGACATGATCAAATATTATGCTTTTTTATTATTGTGGTGAATTACATTGATTGGTTTTTAAAATTTAAACCAGTCTTGCACTCCTGCATTAAATCTACATGGTCATGATGTATCATTCTTTTTCATATATGGCTTAATTTTATTATCAAAATTTTTTATTTTGTGTCTATGTTCATGAGGAATATTAGTTGGCAGCTTTCTTTTCTTGTGATCTTTCTGTCTGGTTCTAAAGTCAGGATAATTGTCATTTTCTAAAATAGGTTGAGCTGCGTTTCCTCCTTCAGTTTTCGAAAAAAATTCTGTAAGATGGACATTATATCTTCCTTAAACGTTTGGTATAATATACCAGTGAAGATATCGGGCCCTAAAATTTTCTAATAAGAAAATTTTTATTTATAATTTCAATTTCTTTAATTGACAGTATTTTACTTCTTCTTGAGTCAGTTTTGATCATTTGTCTCATTATGATTTACCCACTTTGAGCTGTCAAATACATTGACGTAAGTTATTAATAACAAACCCCTTAGGCTTTTGGAATCTCTGTACTAATGATATCTCTTTTATTTCTGATATTGATAACTGTGTCTTCTCTCACTCTTTTTCTTTTTTTTTTAGGTGAGAGGAGGGGAGATAGACAGACTCCCACATGTGCCCCAATTAGGATCTACCTGGCAACCCCTGTCTGGGGCTAATGCTCGAGTATCAAGCTATTTTTTGCACCTGAGGCCAATCAATGATCTCAGACCAACTGAGCTATCCTCAGCATCCAGGGCCAGACTTGAACCAATTGAGCCACTGGCTGAAGGAGGAAAAGAGGGAGAGAGGGCAAGAGGGGAAGGGAAGTACTGTACATGGTCACTTCTCCTATGTGCCCTGACCATGAATCGAACCCAGGATGTCCATATGCTGGGCCAATGCTCTATACACTGAGGCACCAGCCAGGGCTTTTCTCTTGTTTCTCGATCAGCTTAATTAAAAGTTGATTTTTAAAAAAATCTCTTTAGAAAACCAGTTTTTGTTTCATTGATTTTTCTCAATTGTTTTTCCATTTTTTGTTTCATTCTATTTATTTATTAATTTATTTTTTTAAGTAGAACTCTTTTTTAATTTATTCATTTTAGAGAGGAGAGAGACTGGGAAAGAGAGAGAGAGAAAGAGGGGGAAGAGCAGGAAGCATCAACTCCCATATGTGCCTTGATCAGACAAGTACAAGGTTTTGAACCAGTGACCTCAGCGTTCCAGGTTGATGCTTTATCCACTGCACCACCACAGGTCAGGTATTACTTTATTTTATTTATTGATTTTAGAGAGAAGAGAGAGAGAAATGGGGGGAGGAGTGGAAAACATCAACTCATAGTAGTTGTTTCTTGTATATGCCTTCACCAAACAAGCCCAAGGTTTTGAACCAGCGACTCCAGCATTCCAGGTCAATGCTTTATCCACTGTGCCACCACAGGTCAAGGCTCCATTTTGTATTTTATTTATTTATGTTCTTATTTTTATTATTTTCATCCTTAATTTGGATTTAATTGCTCTTCCTTTTATAATTTATAAGAAAGGAACCTAGATCATTGATTTTAAGTACTCTTTTATAAGCATTTTAAATTCCTCATTTTCTGTAAGCATTAATTTAGTGCATGCCACATATTTGATATATTCTATTTTTATTTATTTAAAAATATTTTTCTTCCTGGCTGGGTGACTCAGTTGGTTAGAGCGTGGTCCTGCCTGATACACTAATGTTGTGGGTTCTATTCCTAGTCAGGACACATATAATCATCAACTAATGATGCATAACCAAGTGGAACAACAAGTTGATGTTTCTATCCTTTCTCTCTCTCTCTAAAAAAATCAGTAAATAAGAAAAGAAGAATGAAAAAGAGAGAGCGAGAGAAAGAAATAAAGAAAAGAAAAGAAAGAGGAAGGAAGGAAGGAAGGGAGGGAGGAAGGAAGGGAGAGAGGGAGAGAGAGAGAAAGAAAGAAAGAAAGAAAGAAAGAAAGAAAGAAAGAAAGAAAGAAAGAAAGAAAGAAAGAAAGAAAGAAAGAAAGAAAGAGAAAGAGAAAGAAAAGGAAAAAGAAACTTGCTGGGGCTGACACAGAATAAACCCTAAATTAATGCTCAGGGGATAAATCTCCCCACATCCCGTTCTGCTGGATTACCCTCAACAACAGAGGGCTCACTACCTCATAAAGCAACCCACTTAATTTTAGATAATTCTGACCATTTAAAACATTCCCTTTGATATGCTCAGAAAAAGCTTCATTTAAGCTCTCCCTCCTCAGTCCCAGCTCCAGCCCTCAGGGCCACACAGGATGAGCCCAATTCCCTTTCCCACAAATGGCTCTGAACTCTCCAGTTGAGGATGCAGCCCCTCCAACCAGTCTTTATAGTGCAGGGTTTCTAGTACTCTCATGATTCTGATCTCCTTCCCTTGAACAGTATCCTGTATCTACATACCTCTCTTAAAATGTGATGCCCAGAAAGGGCTCCGCACTTGGGGCAAGGCTCCGGCAGCCCAGAGGTCCCATCTTTCCACCAGGCAGCTGAGATTCCCATTGGCGTACTTCCAGTCATGTAATGCGATCACATTAAGCTGATGGTCAGTGAGCACTCCGGGCCCTTTTCTATCTTTCCCTCCATAGGTGCACACACCAACTTTCCCCAGCTGGCCTCCCAAAGCTGCCTTTTAAGGGAACACATCAAACTTTAGAAAATTTGCTGCCATCAGGGCCTGTCTTGCCCTGAGACCTTCCCTTGCCCTCAGGACATCAAGGCTGGACAGGGCTTGGAATTAGATGCCCTACAGCAGTGGTCCCCAAACCCCGGGGCCGCGGACCGGTACTGGTCTGTGGGCCATTTGGTACCGGTCCGCAGAGAAAGAATAAATAACTTACATTATTTCTGTTTTATTTATATTTAAGTCTGAACGATGTTTTATTTTTTAAAAATGACCAGATTTCCTATGTTACATCTATCTAAGACTCACTCTTGACGCTTGTCTCGGTCACGTGATACATTTATCCATCCCACCCTAAAGGCCGGTCCGTGAAAATATTTTCTGACATTAAACCGGTCCGTGGCCCAAAAATGGCTGGGGACCACTGCCTCACAGCCCTTAAATCTGTCTGTATTTCTGCTCTCTAATTTTTAGAAAAATTAATCTGCATCATGTAATGGCTTATATTCAAGTTAGAATCCTATAGTTTGCCAGTTTCTATATCACTTCATAGGGCCCATGGAATAACCAGAATAACTGGTATGAAGTATGCAGACGAAGGTGTATTATCCCCATTGGACAGATGACAAAACTGAGATTGCTGTCTCCAGGCTGCCGGAACTAGGGACAAAGGGTATCAGAACCAATAGAACACTTTCTATCGTTACCACAAAACGTTTTTCTCAACGTCTCGGAGACTTCCATCTACCATTCGAATTCATCTCTAGATAGAATGTTTTATTTCATCAGGACAGTTTTGGATACAGATATCTAAATTTATTCCCCTGTCCCCTCACCCGCAGCCCCAAGAGGTGTGTGGTACGGCTGTGCATATTAACAAGGGAAAAGGGAGTCCCTAGGCTGCTTTCCAAGAAATTGCTTCTAGAATCTTTCTGCTCCAGCCTCGCACAAAAAGCTCAGGTATGTAAGCTTGGCTTGCCCCTGACCTTTCACATCCCCAGAGCGGAGCCGTGGGGAGGAGCGGGCTGCTGCACAAAAGGGTCTGCGGAGTGACCGGGCCTGCCGCAGCTACCTGCTGTTCCCCACAATGGGGCCGAGGCCCCCGCCGCCTCTGGAGGCCAGAGAAAAGGGCCGAGATAATGACAGGCTCGGCTACCGCTGCTCTCTTCAGAGCAACGAGAAGAGGGAGGCGGCCAAACCTCCTGGATAATAAAGAAGTAACAAATGAGGAATAAAAGCTTATGGAAGACATCTTAACCCGGGGATGAAAAAATGTCAACATCTGTGAGGCTTTCTGCACCAGCAGACCCGGGCTCTAATGAAAACCCTCGAAAAGCCATTCACTGGAGCAGAGGAAAAAGGTTACATTTTTCTATGGGGGCGTCGAGGGGGCGTCGCGGGCGCGATGAGACTGCCCTTTCCCTTTCGGGCGCTGCTGAACCAAGCGCTAATGTTCATCTCCAGCTTCATTAAGGAGCCAGGGGCAGGAGGAGAATGGAGCGCCGGACCATCTTTTTGCTGAAGTCTGTGAGGTGGGTGGATTTAGGAGCCGGCGAGATGTGTGCACGTAGAGGCCAGGAAGAAAGCCAGAGGAATTAGAGCAAACGCTGTTTAACAAGGCTCTCCTTTGACCGAGGCCTTTGGGAAGGATGGCGCTCCAGGAAAAGTAATCCTCTTAGCAGCGACTTACGTGTGTGTACAAAACAGGGAAATCGAATCTGAATGTCCTCATTGCATTTGCTAAAATACCTAATGAAAACACAAAGATTCCTTATTCTGATCTTCACCTTTCATTCAGACCACGGGGAGTAGCAGATGTTTGCTTATAGGGCTGATTAAAAAAAATTCCAACTGGAAATTTGGGGTGGGGGAGGAGCTGACCCCACTCTCCTTTTCTGAGAGGTATGGATTGCAGAATTTGGAGTCTTTGTACCTTTCCCTGGGGTCACCCTCTTGCCTTGGGCCTTTGAGGAGCTCTGTGTGATTTTATTTCTTGGGTTTGTGTTCAGTGTTCACCAGTGGACTAAGTCTCCAGAGGCCTCAATCAGAGAAATCTCAAATCCTGGCCAATAAATGCAGCTTCCCAAGAAGAGTGGGAAACTTGGGATCAAAGGAAATGTGCTCCCAAATTTGTGACTGTTTTTGCATTTAGGGAACAATGTCCCCTGGTCTGAGAGCACTGAGATGGTCCTCACCACATCCACACGCCTACATACATACACCCTCTCCACGTACACCTGCACACAGACATAAATCCCCCCCCCCCACACACACACACATGTGCACACAACAATCCATACCACTCACTCTCATGTGTGCATGCACACACACGCATCCTGCCAGGTATAAATACCACTCCCAAAGCCCCTCCCACCTCCTGCTCCCAGTCTGAACTCTTTTCGTTAGCCTTGTGGACAAACATCGTTCTTAACCTTTTCCAGAGGTTTTTGGAGCAAATATTCCAATTACGATATTTTTTTTTAAATGAAACAAAATGCAAGTAAAATGTTTTTGGGATTGCCAAGACTTTACCTAAACTAACTAGGAGAGCATACAGTACTTTTCTTTTTCTTTTGATATGTTAGGGACCTGTTTGAAATGTAAAACTATTGTTTGCTGTTGAGATGCAAAACGAATGGCTGTGAAAGGGGCAGCCACAAAGACTGGCTGTGGCTCCGGGCTTGGTTCAAGCTGTCCCTCTGTGGGTCAGCACTGGGGCCCTAGACTCTCAGGACAGACAGTGAGCTCCCAGGCTTTCCCAGTATGCAAGTCCAAGATCAGTCATCAATTGGAGACGATGCCCATGCAATTGAACTGGATGAACTCGGATGTCTTTTGTAATGCTAATATTAATAATAAGATTACTATGAGAATTGATTATGTGCTAGTCACTCGTATAAGGGCTTTAATGAATTATGCCATTTAATTTTCTCAGCTCTATGATATAAACTCTCTGATTATGCCTATTTTGTAGTTAAGAGAGATTAAGGGCATAGCTACTAATGACAGAGCCAGTAATCAAACTTAGATCCATCAGATGCCAACCTTAGGCTATTAACCTCATGCTACAAGCTTCTTAAGAGAATTTGGTTTGGGTGGTTTTCTGTTCCCTCCTTTACTTGTTTAGGTAAGAGAGGGTTGACTCTGTCTTTCCTGGTTCATTCGCTGATGTTATAGCATCTCTCCCACCATTCTTTTGGAAGAATGAGGGAAACCTGGAATGTCTCTGGTCAACTTGTCCCTGCCGTGGGCTGGGGAGGGTTTTATACCCACCCACCAGGCACCAGAACATCAAGGGTGGCCAGACATTTTTCCTTGCCTGCAGCAGGAAGATGCCCAAGTCAGGTGTACCACTACTGGTGTATAGACTCTTTCAGCAGCTCCTCTGAGATACTGGGTCACTGAAGAGACTCCCAGACCCCGTGATCTGTGCCCCCTTTAAGAAGCATACCTTCTCGTTCTCCAGGTCCTTGCTACTGAGATGAGAATGTGGCCCACCTAGAAGAAGGTTATCAGACACTTCAATTTTTTGTCTGCAATGCCTTTTTGTTTTGTTTTGTTTTCAATGTGCCAAGGAGTCGGGAAGCCATAGTCACAGACTTGGAAGTTTTAGGGAGGGAGCATTAGATCTGACTCTCTAGGGTGGTTTTCAAGATGAGTCCACAATTTCTTTGATACAGCTTCCCTCAAGAGGTAGAGCTTCATCACCCTCTTCCTGAGTATGAACTGGACTTGGTGACCAGCCCACTAGAGTAGACTACGGCAGAACTGATGGGATGTCACTTTCAAGATTAGGTTAGGAAAAGATGGGTTCTCTGTCTCTGTCTCTGTCCCTCTCCCTCTTGATTCAGTTGATCTGGGGGGAAACCAGCTGCTGTACTGTTAGGCAGCCTGTCTCAGATACGGAGGCCTGCCAGCCACTACATGAACGAGCTTGGGAACAGTCCTCTGAGCCTGCCGACAGCCACATGAGTGATCTTGGCAGTAGATCCAACCTCAGCCGACCCTCGGCTGACTGCAGCCCTGGTGGGCATACTGACAGCAGCGCAGCCTCAGGGACCTCAGGGGAGACCGTGAGCCGGAACCACCAGCCAAGCCACAGTCAAATTCCTGACCCACAGAAACTACAAGAAACTCTTTTTGTTGTTTTTTTAATTGCCACGTTTGGGGGTCATTTGTTTTACAGCACTTCCTTATTGTGCAGTTGGGAGAACCGAGGCCCCATTGGAACAAGTCACTTACCCATGTTCACAAATGACAAACCAGCACTTGAAATGAATTCAAATATTTTGACTTCCTGTCTAGTGTTCTTTCCTCTATATCAGAGTTCTACTTGCTCCCATTTCCCACTAATGGATGAGAGGATTTTAATCTGGAAAACTTCTGCCTATCTGTGTGCTCAGGTCTTGACGTTCTGAGGGATGTGGGCACAGCAGGGGATGCAGCAGTGGCTTAGGATTTGGTGGAAACAGAGGATCCCTTTCGGTGCTTGTTTGAGAGGATGACAGCCCCCCTCACATTTGCCCCACTTCCCAGGGCTCATGTTTTGGTTGATGTGGGAAGGTCAACCCACACGTATGAATTTTGAATTTAATACAAAACTTGCCACCCAGAAATGACTGTGTGAAGTGTAATTTGCCTGTGTTTATTTTTTATTATGAACTTAAGCAAAGTTTATGGGGGGAAAAAAAAGGAATCTGATGATCAGGCAACTTGGCTATTTACATCCTTCCAGATTCTCTTTGTTGGTGTTCTTTGTACAGCTGTAGTGGCCTGTGTGGACTATTGAGAGTTTTTGCTCTCCTCACTCAGCAAGTGTCTGTTGTAGCCCAGGCTCTGTGCGGTGGGGAGCTCGGAGCCTGCTGTGCGTGGCTGTCTCCCAGACCACCCTCCTGATTGCCCGGCTCACCCCCTCGCCTTCGGCTCCTTGCTCACAGCCCCAGCTCTCTGACCCCTTGGCTGGGCCCCAGACAGACCCTCCCCCACCCCAGCCCTCTGGCCTGTCTCACTCGGTGGGACACGATGTGTGGCAGGGCCTGGAGTCTTGGTGCTTTCTCTGCCTCCACCGTGGACTGGACTCCTCGCTCTTCATATCGCAGAGGCCTGGAAACAGTGCTGCTGAAGGCTGTGCAGTCTCGCTGCTGATGAAGGACCCGAGAGGTCACTGCTAATGACACCTTAATTTCCGTGGTTCTTTGGTTGTCAGGCCCTAGGTCCTCAATGTGTAGTGCTTGTCCACCTGTGTCTGACGCCCTGGGTGCAAGGACCGGTTAGAATGCAGGTTGCTGGGCCCTCACACGCAGTCCTTCTGAAGCTGCATTTTTGCAAGCTCCCTTGGCAGTGCTGGTACTCAGTACACTTTGGGGACTTTGGCTTTGCTCTGTCCTGTTGTTTACAATTTGGACCTTTTAAAAACTGTTGATTAAGCCTGACCTGTGATAGTGCAGTGGATAAAGTGTCAACCTGGAATGCTGAGTTTGTTGGTTCGACACCTTAGGCTTGCCCGGTCAAGGCACATATGAGAAGCAACTACGACAAGCTGATGCTTCCTGCTCCTCCCCTCCCCTTCTTTCTCTCCTCTCTCTCTCTAAAATCAACACATAAAATTTTATATAAAAAATGATTGATTAACCTGGTCTTTAGCAAACTTTGGAGAAACCACCGAAAGCAGCCCTGTTGATTTTCTGAGCCTGAGTCCTCAGCTGGACTGTGTCTCCTGCCGATCCAGTTTCTCCTTACCATCCACCGTTCTGTCCCCCATCACTCACTTCCACCTGTAGCACCAGGAGGTCAGGAGAAGCCAGGACGTTGTCTTGTTGGTCCATTGGCTTCCTGTTGGATGCCTAGGGAATGGTTTCTGAGGGGAGATAGTTCATCTTGTTCTCTGTTAGATTATGTGCAGTGTCCCCTTGGGACAGCGATGCAGTGGGAGAGCTACAGAGGGGACCCCGAGTGGACTTTGAGGGGGATGCTGCAGAGCTGAGCTTCCCTGCCATCCTCCCTTGTTGCACCTTCCCGTCTGGTGAGCCATCTCCCAGGGCTTTCAATCCACTGCTCCTCCTAAGTAGAGAAAACCATCCTGACCTGCCTGGGGTTCACACAATGTTCTTCATCCCCCTGTAAGGGTGGCCAGGTCCGCCCCTGGGCCTCAGTAGCCCCAGTTGTAACATGAGAGTTTCCAAGTAAGTGGTCTGAGAAGTCCTTTCCAGCTCTGAAATTCTGTGACATTTGATTTAGATAGGAGTCTCTCACTACCACCTAGATCCTGTCCATAAATGACCTGTGCCCCCAGAGGTGGCCTGGACCTCTGCTGTGCACAGCTTGGTCCATTCTCTTGTGAATGGAGAACAAAGGAAGGCTCCAGACCCTGAGTCCTGTGAAATCCAGCCAGACTCAAGCATCAATCAATCAGAGGGGAGACGAAAGCTGGAGGCGGCTCAGAAGTATCGTGGGCTGCAAATATGTCTGCAGATAGCTGCTCACTGCTACACCCTAACTGCCCTCCAAGGAAGCCTGAGGCCCCTGAGCAGCAGCCAGCTCCAGCTTTGAGGTCTGGAATGTCTGGATTCTCCCCCAAACATTTCCCCTAACTCCAGGCCCCCTGAGGAAGAGCCCCACCAGTTACAGAACCCGGGGAGGGTGAACCGTGGGAGATGAGATCGGAATCTAAACAAACCCTGCAGGGAGGACCGGAAGTTTGACACAGTCGCTGGCCTGAACCACCAGCCCTAACAGCTGTTCTCCCCATGTGACAGACGGACTCAGCTGCAGCCTGGAAATACCACCCTGGGTGTCATCTGTGTCGCCTGCCACCATCCCTCCCGCCCACCCTTGTCTGCCCTGAAACCACAGGCCTGATGGCTTCCATGTGCTGACACTTGGGGTCTTGTGAGACATCAGTCAGGACAGTAATTATTGTACACAGCCCACGATGACCTTTCCCTGGTGTCCCCTGTCACATGCACATCCCTTCCCTCTCCAGTTGCCCAGACTCCATGACAAGCCCTTGCCGGCCCAATCTTCTACACAGGCCCCAAGAAAAGAAGACACATTGAGAACGGGAGCACGCTGCTTTGTCACCTTCCCTCAGGCCCCCAGTGAGGACAGACGGCCCCATGAGTGAGATAAGCAGGTTTCTCAGATTCTAGGGCCTTTGGTCCCACAAATGAAACTGTTCCATTGATTTGAAACTGACTTCCACTGGAGACTGATCCCATAAACCCTGACTCGATGCCTGACAGCAACGAACCTCAGGGCAAGAAGGATGCACAAAGCTCCTGTGAATGGGAGAGAAAAGTAAGGGCCTGATCTGACCCCAAGGACCAAGATGGGGCCAAGGGGTGTGAAAAGTTGACTCTCTCCCCTCAGAAAAGAAGATGATCCAAGAAGAGATGGTCACAGACATGTCATCAGGGCTGTGATTGATGAGGAGCTTTTAGCTCTACCTCTGCCAGTCATGGGCTGGGTGACCCTGGGCAAGTCATGTAACAATACCGGGTCTCAGTTTACCTATTTGTAAAATGTCAGAATACCCTGATTAACAGTTGAGGGCTGTCCCGGTATTTATGTTCTATGTTTTACTTCTGTGAGTGTCCAGTTTCCAAAAGGATCTGTCTGAGGAGCTGATGGCTGAGGAGACAAGAGGAGGGGTCTTGTCGTGAGTATGAGAGGGGAGGGTGTCTATGGCCATATCGCCCTGAAATAGCACCGTCACGTCCGAGAGGGCAGGGTGAGGACTGTCTCCTCTGGTCCGCACATGGGGAGCCAGACCCAGACAAGCCAATGTGTCCACTAGCAGGAGTGCGGCTGGGCCAGGGCTTGGACCAGCTTTGCTTTAGACTTTCTGTAGAAGCATGTTGCCCTTTTCCTTCCAACGCCACTTGTCAGAAGTGCCACCCTGCCACCCCCTAACCCCTTCCCAGTGTCACAGCCACCATGTGGCCTTCCCTAAGGTCTCCAGGCAGAATCGATCATATCGCCCGCAGCACCCTGATACCCTTCTCTCGCCCCTTACTTGTCCTCAGACCAGAGACAGCCTGCCTGCCCATTGGCCCAGGAGCCCCTTGAAGGCTGGGGCTTCAACATATTGTCTTTCCTTCCCAGCCCTGGTACAATAAATGGCACACAGTAGGTTCCAGTGAGTGTGAAATTGAAGCTACTCAGAGGGTCCTTCAGCTTCAGCATGTGGGCTCCCCAGCTCTGCCACTCTCCCCCATTGCAGGCCTCAGAGGTGAGACTGTGGAACCCCCAACCCGGCCCCTGAAGCACAGGCCACGACATTTAGGAGGCTTGAGAGAAAACCCATGGTATCAGTTATGCATTAAAGGGGTCTCTCCCGTGGGGGGTCCTAGACCAGGTGTGAGAGTGGAGCTGGCATGCCCTGTGCTTGCCAGGGGAGAGGGGTTTGCTGAGTCCACCGAGGACTCCAGCCTCTGAGTTGTGTGACTGTCACCCCTCCCTATTTTCCCATGCCCGTTTTCATGTGCAACAACAGGAAGTCGGAAGAAGCCAACATGTCATGCTTAGGGTCCTTACCCTTCCTGTTAGAAGCTCAGGAGGAAGATTCACTGTGGTCCAGGTTTGCTCTGGCTCCTCGCCTGGGTGAGGCCCATGCAAGGGTCTCAGCAAGGACTTTTAGAGTCGAGTAGAATGTTATTCCTGTTTGTCCCAGGACTGCTGAAGGACCTTACAGCTCACGCAGTGAGTGAGGGCAGCGCCATTGCAGTCATGGGCTGCCGGACAGTCCAGGAAGAGGGTTGTTAGAGTCGCATGGAGCTGGTGCCCACGCTCCCTCTGTGCCCCGTGGCTTCTCCCTCCACGGCGGCACTCCGCAGGGGCCAGGTGCTCTCAGGAGGTGGCTACACAGGGTGGTAGAAAAAGCCTGGGCTTTGGGTTTGAAAAGACCTGAGTTCAAGCCCTGCCTTTTCCTTTCTGTTGCCTTGGCAATGACTTCATCTTTCTGGCTTTACTTTTATTATTTAGAAAAGTGAGGTAATAGCCACCTGCTAGGTTGCTGTCGTGTGTAAAATGAGATCATGTTGGCAGAGTGCTGGAGCACATAGTCGGTGCTCAAGAAATGTAACCACATCACTGCCCTTCCCTACCCATTAAAGGGAGGAGGGATATAGGACATGTCAGGTGGGACTGATCAGGCAGCTCCTGCAGGGTATGTGAGGTTGCCCAGGGCAAGAAGGTAGAGGGAAATATGATTTGTGGGAAGAGGGTTTCTTCCCTGTTGGTGCTACTGGGGCCTCGAGGGGCACAGGGACACAGGCCCCAGCTCTTTGACAGAATCCCAGTGCCTGGCTCCTTACCTGGCAGCCCTGTGATGTGGGGCAGCTGCGAGGACGGTGCCTGCCCCCTCGGCAGCTTGGGGCAGCTGCGAGGACGGTGCCTGCCCCCTCGGCAGCTTGGGGCAGCTGCGAGGACGGTGCCTGCCCCCTCGGCAGCTTGGGGCAGCTGTGAGGACGGTGCCTGCCCCCTCGGCAGCTTGGGGCAGCTGTGAGGACGGTGCCTGCCCCCTCGGCAGCTTGGGGCAGCTGCGAGGACGTGCCAGTGTCTGTGCATGGTGCAGCGCTCTGCAAACTGCGGGGTCATCAGTTGCACTGTGCACACCGCTGTCCTCTTAGAGAAACTGTAAGACGTTAAAGAGCCTTGCACCATGTCTTGGTTCAAAACCTTTTTTTTTTAAGCAACAGAAAAAAGGAGGGAGAGAAGTTTAAAAGAAAAAAAGGAATCAAGCCAACAACTCTGAGTTGTCAGCCAAATAGAAGTGAGTAGCAGAGATTGGTTTCCAAGGCTGTTTGCTGAGCCAAGAAGGGCTGTTGCCAAACCCAGCAGGGGCCTGAGGCCAATGTCTCCTCAGGGGGCCAGCGCCCTGCCCCCCTCCAAGCCCCGTTTCTCCCATGGGGTGTCCGATGGGGCTCTTTGGTGCTGGGTACGGAGGGTGCCTGGAGACTTTAGGCTCTGTTCCTCTGGACGGGATCTGCTTTTCCTGCTCCTCCCGGAGCCTCGAGGAAGGGGAGGAAGATGGAAAACCAGACCCCTTGCTGGGAGTGTATGAGCCTGAGGCTTAACTAGAGAATGTCCAGTGACCGCCCAGCTCTCAATCAGGGCTGGGGTGGGAGAGGCTGGGGACAGCTGGTGGGGGTGCTGGAGAGGGCTGTAGGGAGTGGCGGTGACAGGCATGGAAGGCTCGGGTCTGGGGGAGGGAGGACGGAGGGGTGGGGTGCTCCTTCTCCTGCTCTCCCTGCCTGGCTCCATTTCCTTGGCTTGAACCGTCCTTATTTCTTTGACCAGGTAACTTGTTTTCCCATCACTGTTTCCTGCCTTTCTTAGCTAGATTTCAGCCCAGCTTCCACAGCTGGCCTGGAAATACAAAGCCTTTGAGGTGGCCTCCCTGCTGCTCTTTCCCTCCCCAGTGTCCTGTCCGTCCGGGCTGTGCTCCCTGGGCTGTGCTCCCCAGGCTGTGCTCCCCAGGCTGTGCTCCCCGGGCCGTGCTCCCCAGTGTCCTGTCCGTCGGGGCCATGCTCCCCGGGCTGTGCTCCCCAGGCTGTGCTCCCCAGTGTCCTGTCCGTCGGGGCCATGCTCCCCGGGCTGTGCTCCCCAGGCCGTGCTCCCCAGTGTCCTGTCCGTCCGGGTTGTGCTCCCTGGGCTGTGCTCCCCAGGCTGTGCTCCCCAGGCCATGCTCCCTGGGCTGTGCTCCCCAGGCTGTGCTCCCCGGGCTATGCTCCCCGGGCTGTGCTCCCCAGTGTCCTGTCCGTCCGGGTTGTGCTCCCTGGGCTGTGCTCCCTGGGCTGTGCTCCCCGGGCTGTGCTCCCCGGGCTGTGCTCCCCAGTGTCCTGTCCGTCCGGGCTGTGCTCCCTGGGCTGTGCTCCTGGGCTGCCTGTCTGGGTGCTGGCCTCCCTGGCACAGGTCTCTGGCACCTTCCACAGGCTGTAGGCTGGGTGGAGGCCTTGGCACTGAGCATGCTGAGAGCTGGTAAGTCCTGAAAACCATCTGCAGCCCGGTTAGAAAGGGGTGAGAGGATGGAATTAGCCAGACCGTTTGAGGGCAGCTGCCTCCAGCAGCCACCGAAACGTCACCTGGGCCCTTTGGGGCACTGATGGGTGGGAAGGCCCGGCGGGATGGGGCTTTCTCCCTTCTGCCCTGAGCTGCTGGCTGCTTGTTGTGCCTGACATTCCCTCCTTTTACCAGGGTTAAAAGGCAGACAGAATTGGTGGGGAGGCCTGGCTCCAGGACAGGAGATGGAAGGCAGGCAGGCACTCCTGTCTTTTCCTGGGTCCTGGTGCGGTAATGGGCCCACAGACACCTAGAAAGAAGAGATCAGCAACTGTAGACACCTTGTTGTCAGCCTATTTTAAAGACTGGGAAACAGGTCCCGATAGGGGAAAAGACTCACACGCTGGCAGAGCCTGGACAGGAACCCAGTTTCTGTGGCTGCTCAGCCCTGCGCTCCTTCCAGCCCCGGCCGCCCCTCGTTGACTAAGCACATGCAGGTGCTCCAATGAGCCCAGGGAGCACAGGGCTCTGAGTCAGCTCATGGGGAAGGAAGCGCACAGAGAAGCAGGTGCTTCCTCCTCGCTGTGCCTCCCAGTGCCCGAGGATCTCCTCCTCCAACCACATTTTCCCCAGGTGTGAGTCAGGATGAGCTTTCTAGAAGAGAGTTTTGTTCCTCCAGTTTATTTCCAGGTGCTGCGATTTCTGGTAAAGCAATTATCCAGGCACATTCACGGACACGGGAGGGGGTGGGGACCTTTGGGATCAGGGAGGCACCTCACGGGCTTCTGCTTTCAGGATGAGCCGTTCCAGATTCTCAGACCCAGGTCCCTCTCTGAAGGTACACGTTTTCCAGAAGCTCTTGTTTTCTGGCTCTGTCTCCAGTGGGGAGCAGTGAGGCAGGGCATGTGGAGAGGAGGCGAGGACCTGGGGGGGGTCTGAGAGGGCATTGGGAGTGGGGGCTTCATGTGGCGGTTGTGGGGAGGGGCGAAAGGCCATGTTATTATTACTGTAGTTATTCATTCTCCCCACCCTCTGCCACCCTGCACTGCCTTGTATCAGACTGATTGCCTGGTTGCCATTTTCCCAATTCTGCCCCAAGCAATCCTTTCTGGGGACCCCCCACACACACCTTACATGATAAAGTCTAAAAATTTCCACTGCCCCTTTAGGCTTCCCTAGCTTTTTGTTGCCAGAGACCCCCAGCATTCTGCAAAGCTTCTCCCAGCCTCTGTCCTCCACGCTTTCCCTGACAGCCTTTGCAACGTCACCTCCAGCCATCTGCTCCTCCCTCCTGCCTCCCACTGCACGCACGAGCCTCCCTTCAGGCCTTGGATCCAGTGGGCACATGCCCACCTCTGCACCTGCTGTCCCTCTGCCTGAAGCCCCTTCTAACTGAGCCCTCCTACCTCCCCCTCCACCCCACTTTGTCCTGGGGAACTTCCACCTCTTTCTTAGAGCGTAACTTCCATGCCTGCTCCCTCAGCACCCACAGCCCTCTCTTCTCTTCTGCAGTTCTCTCTCCGCAGAATCAAAGACAGAACTGAAACTGTCAGGAATTTCTCCTTCTCCACGTGTTGATGAACTGCTCAAGGGCAGGCAGGCCTGTTCCTCATTCACTGTAGGCTGCCCAGTGTTTACCATTTAGTAAGCGCTTAAGAAAACATTTATTGAGTCAAAATAATCTCTTTCTTATTGGCCTGAGAGCTCCCCAAAGGCGGGACCACCGCTGCACCACCAGGATGTCCAGCCCAGTATGGGTCTCTCAGCCTGCCCACAAATGCTTAGTGAATTGAATTTCAGTGGCACTGTTATGAGGAGAAGGGAGTAATCAATGATGTTTTCTATCTCTGAACACCCCCTGCTTGGAAAAACTTCCAGGCTTTATTGGTGAGCAACCATTCTTGGTTTCAAAAGGTAAAAAGCAATTTGCCACAAGTAGAGAATGACAAATACTCAGGAAGGGAGAAGAAGAAGGGAGGGAAGCAATTATAGGAGGGGAGGGTGGGGAGAGCAGGCTGTCAACCTCAGCTCTGAGCTTTCCTTCTGCAAGTGAGCAGGAAAGCAGAGAAAAGTTATTTTCAGAAAGTCTCATCTGCTATTCAAGAGACCAAGAAAATATGATACTTTGTGCTTCTTTCCCTGTTAGGTATCTGGATCTACGAGCGTGAAGTCCCCGATTACATTGGAGGTGCTGGCCAAGGGTGCAGGGACCTTGTGAGTCACCTGAGGGAACTCCCACAGTATTCAAAACATCAGATTTAATATCTTGACACATATTCAAATCTCTGCCAACTCCAGGCTGCTGACAATTAAGAATGAAATTTTCACTTTTGGTCATTCAACCATATTAGTTAAGCAGCTGCCTGGTATCTACTCTACTATTACTTAAATTTTACTGGGAGGAGACAGATTAAACACATACATACACACATGTATATAAACAAAAATAGCAGGTTGATAAAAAAAAAAAAAAGCCTGACCTGTGGTGGCGCAGTGGGATAAAGCATAGACCTGGAACACTGAAGTTGCTGGTTCGAAACCCTGGGCTTGCCTGGTCAAGGCACATATGGGAGTTGATGCTTCCTGCTCCTCCCCTTTCTCTCTCTCTCCCCTCTCTCTAAAAATCAATAAATAAAATAAAAAAAAATAGCAGGTTTTTTTATTTTTTATTTTGGGGTTTTTTTTTGTTTTTGTTTTTGTTTTGCGAGAATTAATACCAAGCAGTGATGTGGAGCTCACAGTCAGGGAAGGCTTCCTGGAGGAGACAACTTTTGATCTGAGGCCAGCTACAGAAGCTGGAGAAGTGTATTCCAGTCCAGGGACACAGCAAGTGTGTAGTAGCAACAACTTAACTTGGCCCAAGTTCTGAAGAGGAGGAGGGAGAAGACCACCTGAAGTGGGTCAAAGAGGCAGCAGATGTCGGTGCTCTTGGTTTCTGAACCCTGCAATTCTCATGGAGTGAGAATGGTGACTCAGGAGATGGGGTTCTAGATCTGGCTCAACCACTGATTTATTGTGGGTCAGGATAGGTGCTTTCCATTTCTTGGACTCCAGTTCCTCTTGGGAAATCTGCTTCACTTTTTCTAGGTGACGTCCGACCACCCTTAACTCTGCAAAGCCATGCCATCCCTGTATATATCTGCTGTGGTACAGATGAAAACTAGACGAAATGTCATCTGCTCCATTGATGTGAATTTGTCTGAAGAAACCCAGCACCCTTCCATTAAGAGCTGCACTTTCCTGGGGGTCTGGGTTGAGCCCTCTTTTAAGATGAAGACTGCTCTTCAACTGTCATGACGCTTAGTTGCTGGCTTTCCTCGTTCCAACAGCTGGTCTACAGCTGGCCAGCTATTGGCCTGGGTCCTTGGCTGATGGGGTAGCTGGATTGAGAGGAAGCTACATGGCAGCCACATGGGGTTCCAGCCCCAAGAATCACAGGCAGCCTCTTTAGAAATAGGCCACCACCTGGCACCTTCCTCCCTCCTGACTCAGGGGGATGGGAGTGTGGATTTTGGCCAGTGAATGCCATGTACCAAACTCATGTGTGGCAACTAGGGGACCACCCAGCCCTGAGCAGTCGGCCTGCCATGTTTCAGGGTGGGTTATTTTCATGCGCGGACTTGTTTTTCCTGGCACCGGGAAGACCACAGGCTTCGTGGTGGTGAGGAGCCTCTGCAGGCTCTATTTACACAGTGAGGGGAGAGAAACACACTTTTTTGGTGTGTAAACAAAAGGTTACATGGAAACAGAACTGTTTATAACCCATTAAACTGCGTGTCCTGATAGATGTCGGGGCCGCTCCTACATGCGACTAATATGTCCAATGTGTGCAGTGCTGCGGGCGGTACCGGCAACACGCTCTGGCCATGAACTTCTGTTATGAATAAATCTCTTTGGTGGTGCCAGCTAATTAATACCAGGGAGAAGCTGGGATCCCGTGGTGAAAAGGGGTTCTGGAATCCCCAGGAAGAGGAGAGGACCCCCTAATATCCTTTGCTGATGATCCCCTTTATAGAATTTTCTCCTACCACCGTTCTGTCCAATCTGAAAACAGACACATCCAGTGACTTATGAGTTCACTGTCCACGAGTCTTCTATTTGTGTGATAGATAGCATTGTTTTCAGAAGGGTCTTTCTTAGAGTAGCCAAAGTCTGCCCTGTACATACTCATTCTGGGGCCCTATGGGGTCAGCCAAGGTCCCCGCCCCCTCGACTGCCCTGTGCTGTTGGAAGTCAGTTCTCCCGATCTGGGTTGAGCTGCCTGAGGCCCTTCAGCTGTTTCTTCTATGACCTGGTTTTGACCCCCTTCACCAGCTGTCTGAGCCCCATTACGTCCCTAGAAATGTGGCTCCCAGGTGCACTAAATAGCTGGGGAGAGGGGCAGGAGAGCTCTCCGACCAGTCCCATGCCAGGGCCCCTCTCGGGTCCACTTTGCCCATCCTGCCTGTGGCCACAGGTGGCCACAGTGGCCACCTTGCCAGCCACAAGGGACTTGGAATGGAGGCTCCTTGGGCCCAGCGTAGATGGCTGAGGTGAGCCAGCCTCCCAGCCAGGGGCCCACACTCTCCTGGGTCTTCACCTCCTCTTCATTTTCTCCCCGTGTGCAAGATGGAAGTACTCAACCGAGTCAGTAAGATTTCAGTAACAGGAATCCCTCGTGTGAGTACTGCGCCTTAGACATTTCCACAGACGCACTCACTTTAAGGCTTTGAGCACCCAGGAAGCTGGGGATTGCAAGGGTTACTGCCCATGGTAGAGCTGAGAAAACCGAAGCCCAGGAAATGACGAGACCGCGGTCTCACCGGTAGATAGCAACTCTAGCAGGGATGAGAACCCCCAGTTTCTGAGGCCAGGGAAATGCCTTTTCCATGCTCTGGAGCAGCTCAGCCTAGCAGGGGAGGTAAGACATATCCGTAGTGAGACAACTGGACATGAATCCCACGTATGCTCAGACATGGCACCCCCAGCATTGTAGCGCCGTTCAGGTCAGGAAGCAGTTGCCAAGGGAAAGAGCTGAGTGCTGTGGTCCCTCGGGCTGCGGTGCCCTGGCCCAGGGGCCGGAACCGGGGCGTGCCTGCCCGGCTGGGGCCTGAGGTGGGCCCGCTGAGGGGGGCAGTTCTGCCACTGTCCTCAATACCCGGAAGCCTGAGGGCACGAGGACTGGCCGCCTTCCCAGAAAACACAGTTCACTGCCCGCCTGTCCTGTCCTCGAGCCCAGGCCTGGCTCTGTCCCACTGCAGGGTCCGGGCAGCAGCAGGGAGGCCAGGGAGGGGAGCAGGCTTCCAGGCCTGGGAGAGCCTCCCAGTGCGACAGGGCCCCAGGCCCACCTCTCCTGCTCTGGTCTGTAAGAGAGGCACCAGTGGCAGTTGGGACACTAGAACCAGGCCCCCATCCCCAGAAACCGGGGAATCTCAGGGCTGCATGTGGCTGCGTTCAGAGCAGGAGGCCAGTCTCTGGAGAACTCCAAAGAAGCACTTTGTTTTCAGGGAAGAAGACAGGGCAAGGGTCAGCTCCCCCTCCCGGATGAGTGAGTGGTTCCAGAATGGTCCCTGTCCAAGCTGTCTCTGCCAGGGCGGGGCACGGGCGGACGGGGCAGTCACTCCCTGCTGCCCTCCTCCTCGGCTCAGCACTGCCTGGGCTCAGCACGGTCTGTGTGTGGTCAGGGCAGTTCCGGGAGAAGACTTTCTGAAGCCGAGGTCTGACCACAGTGAACAGAAGCTTTCTCCTCCTGAGGGAGAGGGGCATAAGCCCGCGGGGGGAAGGGAAGACTGACCCTGAGATGTGTGCTGTTTGAAAAAGCGGATGATCTTGCAGGAAAGCCTTGGGGTTTTTTGTTTGTTTGTTTGTTTGTATTTTTCTGAAGCTGGAAATGGGGAGAGACAGTCAGACAGACTCCCGCATGTGCCCGACCGGGATCCACCCGGCACGCCCACCAGGGGTGACGCTCTGCCCACCAGGGGGTGATGCTCTGCCCCTCCGGGGCGTCGCTCTGCCACGACCAGAGCCACTCTAGCGCCTGGGGCAGAGGCCAAGGAGCCATCCCCAGCGCCCAGGCCAACTTTGCTCCAATGGAGCCTTGGCTGCGGGAGGGGAAGAGAGAGACAGAGAGGAAGGAGGGGGGGGGGTGGAGAAGCAAATGGGCGCTTCTCCTATGTGCCCTGGCCGGGAATCGAACCCGGGTCCCCTGCACGCCAGGCCGACGCTCTACCGCTGAGCCAACCGGCCAGGGCCAAGCCTTGGGTTTTAATAGGCCCTGAACACTGAGGTTCTTGTGACTGAGGGGCAGAGAAAAAGAGCTCTCCTGCTCTCAAGATGGCACGTTGTTGGTGTCAGGGTTGGGGCTGGAGAGGGTGGACAGTAAAGTGGCCACTATTCCCTCTCTGCTGGTTTTGAGGGCGGAACACTGAAAAAAAAAACAAACCCGTGGGAAATAGAATGAAAAGACTTGCTTTCTAGTCCCAGCTCTGCTATAGACTCACTACCGGAGACTTGACTCAGTGTTCCCATCTGTGAAATGGGTGTTAAAATGGTGCTCCCTGGAAAATCGCCAAGCTATTTGGGGGTTGGGTGTGAAAAGGCCGTTTCAGCAGTGATGTGCTGTAGAAGGGGACTGAGACTTCCACCCGCTGCTGGGCCTGCCGAGACACCCTGCCTTTACCCGGCGCGGGGGGAGGGCAGCCAGTGGGACCTTGCATTGTTCCTTCCCCGCTAGGAGGAGCACTTGGCACTTCCAGAAACTGGATTCTCTGCGGGCAGGAGGAGAGGATGCAGTGGAGCAGAGCCTGTCTTATTCCACCCCCACCCCTGCCCTCACCCTACTTCTCCAGCCGCCCCCTAGGCTTCCCGAGGGCAAACGTCTGAGCAGGACCTCCCATTTCCCTCTGCCAGCCCCCACACACACACTGGCAGGCTTCCACAGGCTGAGGAGGAGGCCTGACTGCCAGGAAGGGTGGGGCTGCCAGGCATGGCCCAGCCACCGCGTGACCCTACCAGTCCCGAAAACTCTCCGAACCTTGGACCTCCGTGGACATCCAGGAACTTGGAGGGGTGTCAGTAGGGCCTGACAGGGGGACTGAGGGCGTGTGGGAAACCTCTGAGGTCAGGTTGTTGGAGACTTCCAATGTGAGAAAGGAAAAGCCATGTTTTATCCTATCCTAGGGTCAGAAGGCTCTGGGATGCACTCACTGTGTGGACAGAAATAGCCCCCCAGATGCTATACAATTGGGCCATGCATGTATCCTACCTAGATTTATTAATTTAAAAATAATAATAATAGTCAACACTTGTTGAAGAGTGTTCATTCACCATGTGCTGGGTACTTGCTAAGCTTGTTTGTTACCTAAATGAGTTCTTCAGCAGCTCAGTTAGGGCAGATGGTTGTTAATGCTCATTTTATAAATGAAGAAACTGAGGTTCAGGGGCAAGAGTCAGTTACCCAAGGTCACATAAATGCTAATTGCTGGAGTCTGGACTCAAACTCAGGTGGGTCTGGCTGATTCCAGACTTGGGTTCTTAACTTTCTAGGAAGGCAGGAACCATAGTTCACTCATCCTTACAAAATGCCTAGTACCTGGCAGGTACCCAATAAAGATATGTTGAAAAGGGCTTGATGCATTTTTTGTGGTCTGATTCTCTCCCATTATAGACTGATGAAATGACATAAAATGTGTGAAGGCACCTAGCTCAGCGGCGAGCATGTAGTAGGTCCACATAAATTTGAAGGTGAAGCCCAGCTTTCCTCCTTTCTACATCATGAATAATATTTTTAGAGAACACAGCCTCCCCTTGGGTCCCTGCCCAGGCAAGGCTGTTGAAAGCATGAGGGGCCTCAGAGGTGGGATGTGGGGAGGGAAGGAAAGGAAGAGTCTGTGACTCTCTTTGAGTCCCAGACGCCGCAGGTTTGGGAGTGGGGAGAAAAGACACCTGCTTTTTTTTTTTTTTGCTGATGTCGCTGAGGGAGCCCTCCTCCTTGGCTTTGATGGCGGAGACATGGACCGGGAAGCTGGCTTGCTCAGAACTCTGGGAGGCTGAGTCATGCGGTCTGGCCGATGTGTGTGAGAAGCACTGATTGTGTCATAGCACTGAAGGATGCCAGGGCTGGTGGGGCTTTGTGAGAGGGACAGGGGCCCTTCGGTGGGACAGCTGGGCTGACTCCAGGTCCTCTGGTTCCCATGCAGAGTCACAGGTGCACTTGGCCTGCCTCCTCATCCCCAGGCCACTGCGGACCTGGTCCTCCCTCAGGGTCCTTTTGGCTTGCCTGCCTCTTGGACTCTCCTTAGGGTGGCCAAGATAAAACTGGCCCGTATTTCCATCTGTTTAACCCTCCGTGGGCTGAGTCTCAACATTGACACAGGATCAGTCAGAGTCCAGGCAGAAAACATAACTCATTCCAGAAACCTCAACAGAGGGAAACTAGGAAGAGATGGAGGGCAGACCGGGGTGCAGGGCAACCTTGAGAGTCGCAGCCACAGGAAAACGGCACTATTTCTGGACTGAAAGGTCAAAGAGAGGAGGTGGTGTTTGCAAAACCAAGAGAGAGTCGGAGTGCTGGCAGGGGCTCCCTGGCAAGGTGGGGACCCCATAGGCGATCCTCCAGATAAAGGGGAAAGGGAGGAAAAGACTGGTTCCTACACCCCCCTCCCTCTCTCTCAGGCTCCTGGCTGAGTGGCACCTGGCAAATGTAGCATGCAGGGGTCCACCCACTGTGAGACAGAGCAGAGCAGGGGAGGCAGGGAGGGCATGGATCTGAGGGCAAACAAGCCAATTACCTGCCTAATCTGCAAGGCAGACCTTTGGAAAAGATGGCACCCTTCCAACATGGTGACCTAGAGGGTTGGCCCTGGAATATAAACTTGCTTCTGGAAATTGTCCCAGAACTCTATTGAGCACTGCAATCAGTGGTAATACCCAAACCTTTTCCTGCTGGGAGGATCTTTTTATTTTATTTTTATTTTTGGAGGAAGACCTGTTTCCTGTTCATTTTTCAAAGGACAGGGAATCTCTGACCCTTTTAATGAAGCACTAGGTCTCATGTTAGAACATGATATGATATCAGTCTTTGGGGCAGAAAGGTCTACAGCAGGCAACGAGACAGACCAACATGCACTGAAGGGGATACTAGACTCAGGATCTAGGATAAATCCTGAGGGGATACTAGACTCAGCCCTGAGGATAAGTCTCAGCTCGACAAGTCACTTACCATCTTTGAGCGCCATGTGCCACATATGTCCAATGGAGACTCTATATTTTTCAGGGTCCTATAAAAGTGACGGACAAAATGTAGGCTATAGAAAGACTTGTTCCTGTGAACACGCACCTTAACAGTAGAGTTGCTCAGCCTTGTGTCAGAGCTGGTGTTTCCCCTTGGAGTGAGCACTTAGAATTCTTGCCTTATAACCATAGAGTCAAAGACAACTGGATTCTAGTCAGCTGGTCCAAACTCTCTTTTGAAGGAGGACTCTATTCTCTAAAGTTCTTAAAGACGATCCTTTTCATCTTCTTTCCCTTATTTGCTTCCTCCTACCTACCCTCCTTCCCTCCCTCCTTTTCTTCCACAAATATCTTTGCCAAGCACTTGCTGGTTGTTGGTCCTGTAGGAGTGAGGGAGACTGTCGTGGACCCTCACAGAACTTACAGTCTAGCCCAGGGGTCAGGGGTCAGGGGTCAGGAACCTATGGCTCGCGAGCTAGAGATGGCTCTTTTGATGGCTGCATCTGGCTCGCAGACAAATCTTTAATAAAAAAAATAATAACGTTAAAAATATAAAACATTCTCATGTATTATAATCCATTCATTTCCTACCGCTCATGTTCATGGTTGTGGGTGGCTGGAGCCAATCACAGCTGTCCTCCGGGACAACACCAAATTTTTATTGGATAATGCATAATGTACATGGTCGTTGTATGGCTCTCATGAAATTATATTTTAAAATATGTGGCATTCATGGCTCTCTCAGTGAAAAAGTTTCCCGACCCCTGGTCTAGCCCTTGAAAATCCTGACAAGCAATTTCTGTTGAATCCTTCTAGTAACAGGATGCTCACTACCTAGGGGATTGTCTGCTTTTGAGAGTTAGTTTTTCCTTGTTTAAACTGAATTCTTCATCCATCTAATGCTTGTTCTGATCTCTGGAGTGATAAAGAACAAACCTAACCCCATTTCTTAATGTCGCTCCTTTGAAACGTGGAAAAAGAAACAGGCTATGCTCAGAAAATATTCTCACTCTCTCTTCAGGTTCCACCTGTGGAAGGAAAGCTGATTCTCTGTGAAATTAAATTCCTCAAGGTCATAGTGTCAGAGGCGGAGTGGGCTGTCATCTGGGTGCTGGGGCCCTCTTCCCAGTCCTCCCCGGGCTGTGGGAAAACATGTCGGGGAGACGCAGGGAGGGGCACAAGGTGAAGGTTTGCAGGTGGCGAGGGCGGCGGGCCCGTATGGAACAAGGGGTCCATCAGCCTGGAGTGGGGTGTCTGGGAGGCATGTTTGGCCACCTGCACAGGACAAGCTTGAGCTCCAGGTTTCTGGTCTGATTCACAGCTTCCTCTCTCCCCGAAGGAATCCCCTTTATAGCTCTCAAGGCCTGACCCCAGTGTCCCTGTGAACGTCGTCTGACAGCTGCACGGAGTGCAGCCTAGTTCCTGCACCGGGTGCCAGCTGGACGTGCTTGGCTTGGCGGCCAGGAACCTGGGAGCCACCTCTAGGGATGTCAGAGGAGAGCTGCAGCCGCCCTTCCGTCAGCAGGAAGCCCCGCCACAAACACTTGGACAGGAAGCCCGGGCGCTGGCCAGCTGAGCCAGCTCTGGTGTCTCCTGCGTCTGAGGGTTTGGCCCAGGGTGGAGGAAGGCGAGCCAGGTGCTGTGGCCACACTGACAGGGCCGGCGGTTGGGCTCCCCCTTGGGCCGGGGATGTGGGTTCAAGGGTGTGAGCGGAAAGGCATCATCGAGCTGGGCCAGAAGAGGTGCTTCCTGGAGGAAGGTCGAGGGAGCAGGGAACACGGTGTCTAGCAGAGCCGGGCCAGCTGGCTGAGAACATGCAAAGACCCCTTTGTGATAGTTCCAGACAGAATGTGTCCTTGTGTCCAGACCGCCAGTGTAAACCCAGACCAACCTCCAGGCTGCCTCCAGCTCCAGGAAAACACGCCGCACTCACTCCGGGTGGGACGTCCGCACATTCCCAGCTTGACGAATGACTTCTCTCAGGAGAGGACTCTTTCGTAACCTACCAAGCTGCATCGTGAGTGGATTAATAAAAAATAGAGTGCGCTCAGCTGTAGACAAAGGCAATTTTGCATCCAGGGCTGACATTTCTGCTTCTAAGTGCACCGCAAGATTACCCTCCAGGCAGTCCTTGTGCGTAAACCGCCCAAGGACGCCCAGGGCTTAGAACACTCGCGTTTTCTCACAAGTTACTCAGGTATTCCACCCCCACCCCCAACATTTGCATCTCACAAGCTGATAGTCCGGTGAGAGATGGCTGATGTCTTGGGACCAGGAGGTAAGTAGATTGGTTCAAAGTCATGCAGTTCAGCAATGGCAGAGTCAGGCCACTCTCTCATAAGAAAACTTAGATGGCTCCTTTCCAAGTGACTGAGCATCCTTTACCTCCTTCTGGACTGTGCCTTCAGGCACGGGCACAGGCCCAGCTGGGGACCTGCCCCAGAAGGGAGGGGAGTCTGCTGAAAATACCCCACTGCTGGGTCAAAGTCCGTTCTGAAAACCTCCTCCTGAACGAATCCTGCCTGTGGCTTTCTCGGCATTCCCGCAGCTTTTAATTTGTGACATTTTAATCATCTAGATTTTTCTCATTTTCTATGGCCTTGATGGCTCAGACTTGAGACCAGTGGCTGGCATGTGGCAACTTTCTCTGTGAAGGGCGAGACCGTAAACATCTTAAGTTTTGTGGGCCACTTGGTCTCTGTGGCAACTGTTCAACTTTGCCATCGGGGTGCACAAGCAGCCACAGACAACATGCACAGAAATGGGCGTGCCTGTGTCCCAGTGAACCTTTATTCCTACACACAGGCAGTGGGTTAGATTGTCCCCCAGGATGTGGTTTGCTGACCTCTGCTTAGAACTCCGTGAAGACAAAGATTGATTTGTTCTTATACAACCACAAGCACTCTTCCCACTCCCAGAACCCATGTTGCGTTGACTCTAATTATAGCTTGTGAGTAATAGGAGTTCAGCGTTAATTCAATAAATGAGTACTTGAATGAATGAGTTTGCAAATAAAAATATTATACAACTATTAGGCTTCAATTCTGATGCTCATCTGGAAGCGATAATATATAGTTGAGTATAATCTTATCGAGGGGAATTTGTAGGCCTGGTTTAAAACACCAATTGCTGCTTTCTAACTGTGCATATTTGGCTATGTAAATTTTCTTTCTCTGCTTGCCCATATGAGAGGTAGGGTGATACCTACCTCAGGGAGTTGTTGTGGGATAAAGCTTCGGGCTCCAGTGCGGGACACACAGCCAGTGCTGAGGAGATGGTGGCAATTGCTTCTGGAAGGAAGTAGTGAGACCGCTGAAAGCCACTTTGTGCTCAGGGTCGGGTTCCAGACGGCCTCAGCATCTTTCTACCCTCTGACACATGGAGAGGATATTGTGAGAATAAATGGAAAGATATCCCTTAGCTTGGAAAAATCAGGGTCCCGTAAACCCAGGCAATTTTGCAGAAGTGTCTCCATGTGACTCTCCTGCAGATATCCCAAACTTGGGGTCCAAAACAGACCTTCTCGTCTCTACCCTTCACCTCCAGAGCTGCTGTTCTTCCTCCATCTTCCCAGATCCTGTGTCAAAAAGCTGAAGGTCATCTGCAAAGACTTGCTCCCTCCTACCCCAAAACAAGCAGCCAGCAAAGCATTCATCATCCCCTCCTCTTCATGTCCCTGCCTGTTCAGGGACTCTCGCCTGTGCTATTGCACTAGCTGCTTCCAGTGGTTCCCTACTCCATCCACTCAAACACTTGGCTGTTAGGTTTAGGTTTCAGAACACAAATCTGGCACTGGTCTTGCTCAGCTTCTAAAGTCTTCAGTGGCTCCCCATTCACAGCAGGCTGATGTTTAATTCGTTAGTTACAACTCTTCATTGGTCACCGATAGTCTTTCTAGCCTCATCCCTTGGCATTCTTGCCTGTTACATGTTCTGGCTTCCAGATAAACCTAACTATGTGCAGTCTCATGTCTTGTATCTTTCATGCTGTTCCCTACTCCCTTGTCGTCACACCCCAGAATTCCCCACCTCTCTAAGACATCATAGGTCAGTCATTAAAGAGCATTCCCTGGCCTGACCAGGTGGTGGATAGAGCGTCAGACTGGGATGCGGAAGGACCCAGGTTTGAGACCCCAAGGTCGTCAGCTTGAGCGCGGGCTCATCTGGCTTGAGCAAAGAGCTCACCAGCTTAGACCCAAGGTCGCTGGCTCCAGCTGGGGGTTACTCGGTCTGCTGAAGGCCCGCGGTCAAGGCACATGTGAGAAAGCAATCAATGAACAACTAAGAAGTCGCAACATGCAACGAGAAACTGATGATTGATGCTTCTCATCTCTCTCTGTTCCTGTCTGTCTGTCCCTGTCTATCTCTGCCTCTGTAAAAAAAAAAAAAAAAAAAGCATTCCCTGGTCCTAGAGTTTTAAAACTCAGTTTTTGAAGGTATTTCACTCAGTTCCAGTTTGCAACTTAGCTCTGGGAAAATCTGTGCTGATGACATGATTAAAAAAATTTTTTGTTTTTAACTGAAAGGGAACTTGTACGTCAGATGCTTTCTACCTGGAGCCCCCTGACATCTATCAGAAAGATCCAGGCATGAGGTTTATGGATCAGCTTTCTAGGAACAAACATGAGGCTTCTGGTCCACAAGAATAATGATGTGGCCAGTAAGGATGCCATTTAATTAAATTGCTCTCATAATTCCTCTTGTGTCACTGAGCATAAGGCTCCTTCCCGAAGCATGAGCCTCCAGCGGAACCTGTCATTGTGTGACCACTTGTGACTCCAACATGACAGGCAGACGAGACTTGGCCTCCTGTAACCTCAATGGAATTGGAGTGAAGAATGAGCTCTCCAGGAAGGGTGAGAGATCACAATAGGCTCTTCTTTTACTCCTGCTGATGGGTAATAGTAGCTCTCCTTGTCATTGGAAAGGTCCTCAAGTACAAACACCAAGGGCCAGTCCTCTCTGTTCTCTACTCTATCCCCAACCCAGTCCCTAGTCTCACCTGCTGCCCAATAGGGATTGCAGACATTCTCCTGGCCTCTCTTGCTTTCCTGAGAATAGGGAACCAAGACATGGTGCCCTGCTCACTGTTGATGGAACTTTCATCCCCACCTGTTTGCATATCAGAGTTAAGTAGCCTGGCATCCCTTCTGAATACACAAAGATTTTTGTTTTCCTTTTAAGGGGTAATATATAAAGACATAATTCTTCTTAGACCTGAAAACTTGGGTGAATGCAATGAAATATTTTTCTTAAAAATAAGAACAAGACATTTGCTTTTACTTAAAATCTGCTATTACTAACCTCTCTGATGTAAAATTCCTGTTCAGTTTAGAAGCAGTGGAGTATAATGGACAGAGAATGAAATGGAAAATTTCCCCTCAATTATGAAGGGAAATTAGCTCATCTTTTTCTTATAAAAGGTACTTCTTGATACCTAACTCACCTCTACCCTGGGGCTGTTAGGGAAAACATTGCGAGTTTAAATTTGTATAGTGCTTTGAATTGTTAGTAAGAAAGTACTGTTAGAAGCATATCTTGGTTTTAGAAACTTGAAATATTGAAACCTCAACTTGTTAAACAAACAGTCGGATGGATTTTGGCTTAGTAAAATCATCCACAATATTGGAAAGATGAATATCACAATGCATTTAAATGTGATTATATTTACTAAGTTTTAGCTGAACAGATTAAGTAAACTTTCTATGTCATAAAGCAGTTAAAGGACTCTTTTAATATTGTATTGATTAGGATTAAGTTTGGGTTTATACAAGGTAGAAGTTTGTTTCTCTATCATGTAAAAGTCCAGGTGGGTGGTCTGGGGCTGACATCACCTCCCAAGTAAAAGATACCTAGACTTGTTCATTTATTCATTCATTTAATCAGTCAGTCAGCAAATATTTATTTATCACCAATTAGATAGTGACATTACAGAAGTGGGGAAAAATAGACAAAAATCCTTGGCATATCATAGAGTTTACATTTTGTTGATCCACTGTGCATTGCCTTGACCTCATGGTCTCATATGGGAACATCTCTGCCTTCTAGGCAGCAGGATGGTGGAAAGAATGAAGAAGAAAGAGGCAGAGTGCATCTAAGTAACCTCTTTTTTAAAATCAATTTTAATGGGGTGACATTGATAAATCAGGGTACATATGTTCAGAGAAAACATCTCCAGATTATTTTGACATTTGATTATGTTGCATATCCCTCACCCAAAGTCAAATTATCTTCCATCACCTTCTATCTGGTTTTCTTTGTGCCCCCCTCCCCCCCCATTACCATCACACTCTTGTCTATGTCTCTGAGTCTCATTTTTATGTCCCACCTATGTATGGAATCATATATTTCTTAGTTTTTTCTGATTTATTTATTTCACTCCGTATAATGTTATCAAGGTCCATCCATGTTATTGTAAATGATCCAATGTCATCATTTCTTATGGCTGAGTAGTATACCATAGTATATATGTACCAAAGCTTTTTAATCCACTCGTCACTGATGGACGCTTAGGCTGTTTCCAGATCTTTTGCTATTGTGAACAATGAATGCTGCCATAAACATGGGGGTGCATTTCTCCTTTGGAGCTGTTCTATGGTGTTCTTAGGGTATATTCCTAAAAATGGGATAGCAGGGTCAAAAGGCAGTTCGATTTTTAATTTTTTGAGGAATCTCCATACTGTTTTCCACAATAGCTGCACCAGTCTGCATTCCCACCAGCAGTGCAGGAGGGTTCCCTTTTCTCCACATCCTCGCCAGCACTTATTCTGTGTTGTTTTGTTGATGAGCACCATTCTGACTGGTGTGAGGTGAAATCTCATTGTGGTTTTAATTTGCATTTCTCTAATGATTAGTGACGTTGAGCATTTTTTCATATGCCTATTGGCCATCTGTATGTCCTCTCTGGAGAATAAGTAACCTCTTAAAAAAGGTTCTTGAAAGCCACATGACTCTACTACATTCCATGCAATGATTATTCACATGGTCTCACCTAAATGCAAGGGAAGCTGAGTAACATAGTCTTTCTTCCAGGGGACCACCACGTGCCCAGCTGAAAGTCTATTATCAAGGAAGAAAGGACGATGGATAATGGCAAGGGGCAGGGAACTACTGGTATCTTCTATAAATAAAACTTGTAATTTAAAAGATAATGCATTTAATTCATATATCTAAAATATTATTATTTCAACATGCAACCAACATAAAAATTATTTCTCATTCTTTTGTTTTGTTACTAAGTCTTTGAAATCCAGTGTCTCTTTTATACTTATATCACTTACATTCTCTCATTCACTCACATCTCATCTCAGTTCAGATTCTTCACATTGAAAGTGCTCAGTAGCCACATGAGACTGTGCAGCCCTGGAGCCTGGCAACCTGAGGCCTGGTCCATGGGCCAGCAGGATTGGCAACAATGCAGAGCTTATTAGAAATGAAGATTCTCTGGCCCCGCTTCAGAGGTACTAAATTATAATCTGTAATATAAGGAGATCCCTGAGTGCTTGTTTTGCACATTAAAGTATAACATACACTGTTTTATAATTCTTCTTTTTTTCTTTTTAGGTGAGAGGAGGGGAGACAGAGATAGACTTCTACATGCATCCCAACCTGGATCCACCTGGCAACCCTGACTAGGGCTGATACTTGAATCAACTGAGCTATCCTTAGTGCCTAGGGCTACGCTCTATCCAATTGAGCCACCGGCTGCCGGAAGGAAAGAGGGAGAGAAGGGGAAAAGGGAGAGAAGGTGAAGGAGGTATAGAGAAGCAGATGGTCGCTTCTCCTGTGTCCCCTGAGTGGGGATCAAACCCAAGATGTCCAAACACTGGGCTGACACTCTATCTACTGAGCAAACCAACCAGGGCCTATAATTTTTCTTTAGATGCAATTGCAATAGAATCTAATAAAAGGTATAAAGAAAAGAGAAACTACCCTCAATGAACTCTAGAATCAAGTGTGGAAACTTGTCAGACCCCCATTTTTTTTCTAACCCCATTAGATGGCTGAGAGCTTTAGAGCAGGGACAATTTTTAAAAATTGCATTTAAACAAATCAATTAAGTTTGGTTAATTGACCAGGGGAGAGACTTAAAAAACCAAACAATATAAAATTGTTGTTTATGAGTAGATTTAATTTTCTCCCCCCCTCTACTTTGCATTTTTTTTCTTTTAATTGAATATATTGGGGTGACACTGGTCAACAAAATTATACTGGTTCCAGGTGCTCAATTCTACAACTGATCTCTATACAGTGTATTGTGTGTTCACCAGTCCAAGTCCAGTCTCTGTCCATCACCATTTATCCTCCATACCCTCCTCCGCCTCTTGCACCTCTGTCCCTAGCCATCACCACACTGTTGGATTTAATTTTCAAGGCTATCCTCCAGTGCCGTGAGCATAGCTTTGAAGTACATTGAGTTTGTCTTAAGTTTGTTGCCTAATTTTTTTAAACAGCTTTATTGAGATACAATTCATCAATTTCAATTGCACAATATAGTTTTTTTGTATATTCACTGTTGTGCAACCATTACCATGGTAAGTTTGGAATATTATTATCATTCCCAAAAGAAACCCTGTACCTATTGGCCAGGACTATCCATTTCCTGCTAGCCTAAGGCGACCATTAGTCTATTTTATGTCTAGTCTATATACCATAGATCTGCCTATTTGGAGCATTTTAAATAAATGAAAGCATACCATATGTAGTCTTTGATGACTGGCTTCTTTCACTTAATCTCACATTTTCAAAGTTCACCTATATTCTAGCATGTGCCAGTACTTCCTTTTATGGCTGAATAATATTCTACAGTATGGATACAGCACATTTTATTTATCCATTTATAAACTTGTAAAGTTTTAATACAGAAGCCAGAAAGAAGAGAAAAACAGTAAGCAGGAGCTCAAGGAAATTATAGTTCCTATAGGGTTCAAAGTCACAGATTCAGAATTGAAAAAAAACCTTAAAAAAAGCACTCAGTGCCTTGCTTTCCATGTGGAAAACCTCGACATTTTGAAGTCAAGCAGGGATGAGGACCCAAGTTCTATGCTGCTCCTGCCATCATACACATCCTGGACCTCCGAGCTCTGCTCCAAGGTAACCATGGAAACAGTAGTCCCTGGTGATAGCCAGGAGAAGTACAAGTCTTTCCACCTCTGTCTTGGTCTCAACTTTAGAAAACCATTGGGAGTTCAGAGCCCCCAGGGAGATTTGGAGTTACTTCTGGAAAACTATTTTGAAGATCTCGTCATGAGAAGTTTGATATTCTGGACCTCTCTCCATTTCACTTTCAGCTACATCTCTTAATCATCAGTGAGAATGTATTAAAAACTCAGGAACCGAGTGCATCACAGTGGGGATGAACCTCACACCATCCACTCAAACAGGGGCCCAGAGAGGGAAGAGGACTTGCCCACGGAGCAGCCGGTGCTCACAGGGCACCGTCTCAGGACTCTTCCCTGACTGCCGCCTTCCCAGCTGAGTGGTAACCATCTCTGTCTCGGCTTTCCTGTCAGGTTCAAGCTCCTGGGCATGAGCTGAAGGAGGGGAAAAGGAATGATGCTCTTTTTCAGCCTCTGTCAGGGGAGGCAGGGTCCTATCTCTCACCTATTTTAGGATTCTTCTAAATTAGAAGACTGGATACTGGGTCCTCAAAAAACAAAAGGTACCCACAATGGTTATAAATCTAGTGTTCTCAAGCGAGAAAAATCCTGAAGCCCTGTCCCACCAAACAATACCAGTGTTGGCCAGTTTCTCAGGGAGGCAGCAGAGAAGTATTAAGAAACAAAAGACAAGAGAACTTTTTTAAAGGAATGTGTTCCATTGTGACTCCAGGATCCAATGGAGGATGAGCCCACAAAGAACCAAGAAAATAGGTCACAAGAGGGACAGCAGAAACAACAGGGGTCGTTTAACCAAGAAGAGGCTGAGACTGGGGAGCCAGGGGGGTGCTCCCTGTCTCCAGCCGCGGGAACAGCTGCAGGGGCAGAGGGGGTCCAGAGGGCATGGCTAGTGTTGAGAAATGGGCAATTAAAAGGAGGCAAATTTCAGGATGATGTGAAGATTTTTCTAGTAATCAGAAGTAGCCACCAAGTAATTAGAGTGACTCAGAGGTGGGGACTCTCCAGCCCTGGAAGTTTTTAAGCTGGAACACAGAAAGGCAGTCGCTCAGCCTCTGGGGCTGTGCTGTCCATTACAGTAGCCATTAGCTGCACGTGGCTTTTGAGCAAATATTGAAGTGATGATCTCTTTGATACATAGGCCAGTCCAGAAGGCTGTCCCCTACTCTGAATTTTGGAGGAGCTGGGTCCCATTGGCAGTTTCTTCTCCCAAACTCTCCAGTCAGGCACATCATGCCCCTTCCTCAGGGAAAAGGGTAGCTGGGCCTGTCTCTGCCAAAGCTATCAGTATAAGGAGTTGTATAGGCGAAGGATGAAGAACTAGGTCTGTCCAGGCTCTAGCCTCTAGAAACTGTCCACTGTCCACTGTGGGAGATGGAGAGACTAGGGTTAGCCACTGGACACCTGGTAGGCTTCTGGGCAAGCTACTCAACCTGCGTAAACTTCGTTTTCACCCCAGTACTGGTGATGCCCACAGGAGCATGAGACGTGACTACACAGAGAAGGGCACATTGCCTCGCTGAGCGCATGCCAAGTGCTCGACATAGAGCAGCTATTGTTTGAGTCCTTGACCACAACACGTGGTGTAATGTATATACGACATCATGCAAACTGGGCAGTGGGGCCGGGCTTTTTCCTGTCTCATACCAACTGCCCTGCTATCTGAGTTACAAAATTATGGGATGTCAGAGCCGTTAAAGTTCCCAGATACCATCTTGGCATATGGCGGGTTAGGTAACTAACTGCTCTGTGAGAGGGGAAGTGAGGCTGCAGGGAGGAAGAAGGCTGAGGGAGGGTGGTAGGTAACACGTGTAACTTCTGCCTCCCTCTCCCCACCCTTGTCACCACTGCTTCCTAGACCTCGTAATTCCGGAAGGCAGTCTGTCTGACCAGAAGGCAGGAAGTCCGCCAGGCCCACTCCCATCCTGGTGGCGGCTGGTTCTATTCTCAGGCCCTCAAGGACCACACACCCTTCGGGCTTGTAACACAAGCTCAACTGCTCCCTTCAGGGCTGGGATTGGCCACAGCCTCTCTCTTAGCTGTTTATATTTTCCTGGTATTTTATTACTTTGTGACAACCTCAGGTCATCTCAGGTTCCAGTGGAGCTATTTCTGCCCCAGCATCTGGAAGAGATAAGAAGATATTTTTGTGATTCTTTTTTTTCCCCATTTATTTTTTATTTCTTAAATAAAAACTATTAAGTTTAATATTTTAATGCAAATCTATTTCAAACTCCAAGTATGTGATAATAAAAGAATTTATTTTTATGAAAATATTTTGAATAACAAATCTAGGATGCAATCAAGAGAATATATATTAGAAAATCAATTTTTATCTTAAAATAAATGTAATTGAGCCAAAGTTCCCTAGCTTTGAACCAAAAGTGTGATATGTTTATTAGATTGAATCCTTGTCTCTGTGTATTGGTATTTCTCTAATATCCTTTTTGTATGCACTAGTGCATAATAATTTGCTATAGGTAATTCTACTCCTTGGAGACTGATAGAAGAAATTAGACTTTTTTATTTGAAGAGAAGAGAAATATAGGCAGATAAGGGTGAGTGTGCTTACAGTTCAAGTTCAAAGCACAAATGAAAAGCAGCTGCGGCCTGACCTGGGGTGGTGCTGTGGAAAGTGTTTGATCTGGAATGCTGATGTCTCTAGTTCGCAACCCCGGGCTTGCCCAGTCAAGGCACGTTTGAGAAGCAACTACTACGAGTTGAGTAGATACTTCCTGCTCTTCGTCCCCACCTTTAACTCTCTTAAAAAAAAAAAAAAAAAAAAAAAAAAAAAAAAGAACAGCTTCAAAGCTGCAGTCAGAGAGCTGAGTTCTTTTTTTTTTTTTTAATTTTTTTTATTTATTTATTCATTTTAGAGAGGAGAGAGAGAGGAAGAGAGAGAGAGAGAAGGGGGAGGAGCTGGAAGCATCAACTCCCATATGTGCCTTGACCAGGCAAGCCCAGGGTTTCGAACCGGCGACCTCAGCATTTCCAGGTCGACGCTTTATCCACTGCGCCACCACAGGTCAGGCAAGTTCTTATCTCAGCTTTGTCAGAATTGAACTGAAAATCTCCACAGGTCCCTCCCTCTCGGCTACCTCTTCTCCAGTCTTTTAAGATGGTCTGCTCTGAGCCCTGTGACCAAGGACAGCACTGGGATTAAAGGAGAGGCACTGACGCCAGTGCCCTGTGCCGTGGTGAGTTGTCAGAGCAGCTCAGCCCCCACCAGGAAGTAGGGGTGTGGGAGGGTGGCATTCCTGCGGCTAATCAGCTAATCATACATAACTTCCATCCTGTAGTTCAGTTGGGTGTGAATCTCCCCTGAGTTATGAGCTTCTAGCTGCTTTATAGCAGGAAGAAAAATTCAGATCCAGTCACACTAGGTTTGCTTCCCACACTGTCCTGTTCTCTGATTGAACAGGATGCTCTTGGTGCAAACTTTTGAAACTTCCCTATTCACATGGAGCTCATCTCAAAAAGGATGAGCTTTGACAGTGAAAATATTCTTTCCATCTTGGGTTGGCTGTTTGTTCTCATTTATCCCAGGCCCTAAATTTTAACTGTATTTGTGATGTCTGGGTATTTATTTTAAGTAGTCAGCCTGGACTTCATCAACATGGCAGTCTTTCAGGGAATTCAGTTAGAGGGCTAATGTCTGAGGTTTCAAAGAATGTAAGCTTTAAGCCTTTGACCTACGCTCCAGAAAGGTAAAGATTGGCACTAAAAGTTGCCATCTTTATGGGGAATATTAAGCAAACGGGGCTTCCCCTAATACAGCCAAAAGACCCAGCAGCTCCAAGTCGATGCGGTGAGAACTCAGTGAGGCCCAGTGCCATTTCCATCACTAGCGTCCCCCGCTTTCTGCTGAATGTCTACATGCTCCTAGGAGAACATTATTGAGCACTCACTCTCTGACCAGTCATGCGCGAGAGCTGTGGGGGACAGACCTCACATATGAATAACTGTATTAGTGTGAGCGCTGGCTCCTTCTCCAGTTTTTTCAGCCCTGCTAGCTTCATCTAGAGCAGGGGTCAGGAAACTTTTTGGCTGAGAGAGCTACATATTTTAAAATATAATTCCATGAGAGCCATACAACGACCCGTGTACGTGATGCATTATCCAATAAAAATTTGGTGTTGTCCCGGAGGACAGCTGTGATTGGCTCCAGCCACCCGCAACCATGAACATGAGTGGTAGGAAATGGATTGTCATACATGAGATTGTTTTATATTTTTAATGTTACTATTTCTTTTATTAAAGATTTGTCTGTGAGCCAGATGCAGCCATGGAAAGAGCCACAGCTGGCTCGCGAGCCATAGGTTCCCGACCCCTGATCTAGAGGGTTCCCACAGCTGGGCCTGGCCAGTCCATGAGCAGGAGGGCACTGGCATGGGTTTTGCTACCATAGTCTCAGTATCTGAAGCATCTAGAATGAGCTGATGTCCAGCCTTTAGCACTCCAATTCCCTTTAAGATGAGAACTCTATCTGAAACCTGACTCTTTGGAGCTGGAGCCCAGGCAGCTGGTTAATCTCTTGTCACCTTCTTAAAGCTCCCTGTATCATCAGCTGGGGTTCTGCTCCAGTCTGGATGGCCACCAACTCTCACCTCGCAGCCTGACTTAGATGCTGGGCATTGCTGCTGTCCCATTGGTTCTACAAACAGGCAACACCAGAGCAGGCTTATATTTCCCTAGCCCCTCGTCTGCTTCCATTTGGGTGCTTTCTCCCCTACAGGCAAGGGCCCTCCCCTACTCAGCATCCAGATAGAAACCTAAGAATCATCTTAGACTGTTCCCTCTCCCTCACCACCATCATCCAATTAAACCTGATGGTCTGTCTCTCTATCTCTGTTTCTCTCTGTTCCCACTGTTGTAACCTTAGCTGAACCCGCATGTATTTGTCTTTCTCACCATCATAGTGTCTGCACCCAGTGTAGGGCCTGTCAAATGGTTGCTTGTAATATTTATTAAATCAGTGGAGTGCTCCCTGTAATCACTGAATGAAAGAGTGAGTGGGATTCCATGCCGATCTCTCTGGTCTCATCTCTCCCCTCGCCCCAGCTTACTCTTTACCTGACACCCATCCTGAACTCCTGTCGGCCCCCTGTATGTCCACCTCTTCTGGAAGCCGTCTCTTCTTGTCCTCCTGTCTGAGTGAGATGTCCCCTCTGTGCCCCAGAGCACCGTATGACCAGCCTGTTTCTACAGAGCATGTATCCCATGTCATTCGCTTGCCTGCTTATATATCTGTTGTTCTCACTTGCCACTAAATTCCCTGAAGCAGGGCCTGGTTTTTACTAGTCATTGGATGACCAGCACTCAGCACATAACAGGTGCTCCTTAAATATCTGTTGACTAAATAAAGGTCTAGAAATACCTGCTTCTGTGCCTAACCACTTGCCTCTTTCATGCCTCTCCCGGTGCCCCCACCCACCCATCTGGTCACTTTAATGTGTAGTGAGGTGCTCAAGCCTTGAAGCCAGTTTCCCGTGGGAGTTTGTTTCTGGCCGTGGGCATCATTCATTCTGTTTCTTGCCCCACCTTGGTCACTTGGTACAGAGTGTCCTGGCCTGCTCAGTGGCATGTGCTTTGCTGTTTTGACCTCCCGGAGACAATCCAGTGCTGGTGCCCTTCTCTGACATTTCTTGACAGGTTTCTTGTGGTATTTTATGCCAGGCTGATCCCTGCACTGGGCTGTGAACCCTTGGAGCAGGGGCAACACCATATTTGTGCCTGGCCACCCCCCCCACACCCACAGCACCCAGAACAAGGGCTTGTTTGTACATAGTAAGTTCCCCGAAAGGGCAGGTGGTGGACTGATCGGAAGCTGGGGTGAGGCGAGGAGGGGCGGGGCTCTGGGCATTATTAGGTTGACCAGAGGGAGGGAGGGAGGAGAAAAGGAGAGATGTTTCTCACCACAAGTGTGGGAGAAGGAGGAGAGACCGCGGCCGGAATGACAGGAGAACCAGGGTGTAGAGAGAGGGAGCCGGGTGAGCGGCGTAGCTGGCCTCAGTGCCCTAGTAGACAAGCTCAAGGCCCCCCGGGCAGCTGCTGACCAGGGCACTGCCCGGGTTTCCTGGGCAGCGGAAAGCCGCAGGGCTGTGCGTGCTGGAAGGAGCTACATGCGCCTCTCCATTTGCTCCTCGGCCTCCTCCCCATGTGATGTAGAGGACTTCTCACCCTTTTTATCAAGGTAAAAATCAAGTCAAAGTGTTCTATGTCCCTTCTAAAAAAGATGTCAACCGAAAGTTAATCATCTTTCTCACGTCACCACCACCCCTCCGGGCTACTTCTCACATCTGAGTGCAGCTACATTAGCTTCCCTGGGTGTTCACCTTTGCTATCTCATTTAGATCATCACAGCTGCCACTGTTGACACTTCAGAGCTGAGGCCACCGGAGTTCAGAGAGGTGGAAGGACTGACCCCAGATCACACAGCCGGTCTGGGGACGGAGGGAGCTTGCTCCGCAGTTTCTCTCAGACAGCGCTGGCCAGGGCAGAGCCCGAGTCCGTGGCAGGTACTCGTGTAAGTGTGTCCACCTCAGTCCTCCGTGCGCACCTGGGTCTGCGGCTGTGCGTGTCGGGGTGAGTGGACAGTCTGGTATGTGCCTCTGTAGGTGTGGAAGTGTGAAACTGTGCTGGGAGTGTCCTTGGAGTTGAGCGCGTGTGTGAATGTGGCCTGGGCGTGGACGCACGCGTGCATGCAGGCGGTCCGCCTCCTGCTCAGATGTCTTGGCCGTGGGTTTCACAACTGAAACCCAGCTGCGCTCTGGCCGGGAAACATCCGCTGTGGAAACCTAGGAGGAGCTGACAGTCCCTAAAGAGGGGTTACACATGCTGCCAGCAAGCGCTCTGGCCCATTGCCTAATTCCCTGCAAATGCTCTTGAAATCTGTTTCTAATTTGGACTCTGCCTTCCCCTGCCCCCACCCAACCTCCCCACTCTCCAAACTTGCCTCAAACCAGAAAATTATGCTGAATAATGGCTGCAGAGCGAGGGCGGGGGGCGGGGGGGTGATAAAGGTCGCCAGCGGGCTGTCGGAGGGTGTAATAATGTCACATTTTAATTTACGTGGGGAACAGCGCAGGAATCAAAACCAATAAATTTGGGCGGCCCTCGCAACTCCAGCCAGCGGTAACTCCTGCAGGTCATGCCACTTGCAGGGAAGAAATCACTAACTGTCACAGCGCACAGTCCACTGGGCTTGAGAAAACCCATGTGCGTCTGCACATGCAGATACAGCACACAGGCTCTCTGTCGGCAAGGGGACTTGCGTTTGTGCAGACTTGCAGCATCAGCAAGAATCTCTCCAGTTGTCTGAGCGTTCCCCAGATGTGCTGGGTCTTACCACTCTAACAAAATATGTCTTCCATATATTTTACAGTCTTGTGAAATACTCAACACCAGTGTGACCCAGATCCATGGGAAAGTGTATACAAAGTAAAGTGAGAAGAGCTAAAAGCAGAGTTGTATGTACACATTGATGACTGCTCCGCAAAGTTTATTTACATGCAAGAAAGGGGGTAAGGGGCTGCCGGGAGACAGCTGTTGGAACTGTGTTCGCGTTGAGGGGTTGGGCTTGGGATTTGAGATACAAGTGTTTTAATAGTTCATGTGAACTTAAAAAGAAAACATGCATGCTTTGAAGGCAAGAGACTTGCTCTACTGACAGTTTATGGTCCTCTGCAGACCAATGGAGCCCAGAGGTTGGCCGTCTACAGATAGTTCCCCACAGCGCTGTGGGTCCAGGCAGCAGAGGAAGCTAGGAGCAAGAGAAGGCCATGGGTTTTCAGTGTCTGGAGGTCTTCGCAAGGGAGGCCATGGTCATGGAGATCTAGTGGGAAGCTCAGTCCCTTGAGCATCTTGAGAGTCTGCAACTGATGTGTGCTCCAGGGGCCGCGAGGGGGCCTGGCGGGCTGCCCATCCCTCAGCTGGCTGTGCAACTGCAGGAAGGTGCGGCTTGAAGTCCTAGGGGCCACCCCCTAGAAGCCACAATGCTGTCAAGGCTCTGGAGCTCACGCTTCTCCATATGTCTGGAAAGGAAGACTGGGAGAGGGAGTTGGGGGGCGGGGTTGGAGAGAAGCTGTTCTGTGCTGAATGACACCCCAAGGACTCCTGTTCCCCTTTCCCAACCATATGACCAGACAGCAGCCACCAGGATGCGCTGAGAAGAAAGGGGAGGAGGGTCCCACGCTCCAGTTGTGCCTCGGCACCTGCCTCCTGTGTCAGCCTTCAAGGCACTTCCCTATCCTATCTTTTTCATTTTTAAATTGTTGTCATTTATTTAGTTGTGTGTCATGCTAGTGACTGTGTGTATGTCAAAAGCTTCATTTAATCTTCAGAACACACCTGCAAGGTAAGTGTGACAGAGATAACTAACTTTCAACCGAAAGTGAAGACTTCCTTTTCTTTAAGGCTGAGTTCCTGCTGGGACATAACTGCTCATCCAGGGATCAGTTTTCAGCCCCCTTTGTCATCAGTTACAGCCAGAGGACTGGGGTCTGACCTGTGCAACGTGAGCAGAAGTGAGTTGCTCTACGATGGAGCCGGGCCTTGAAAAACCCCCAGGAAACACTCCCTAAGCTCTATCCCCCTCTGCCTGGTTGAAATAGGGCAACCTTGGAAAACCTTGGGAGCTGCAGATTTAAAATGGCAGAACATTTGTCAATAGGTGTGTGGAGAAAGACTGTCTAGCCAGTATGTCCTGAGCAAGAAATAAGCTTGTATCCTATTGTTTCCATTAGACTTTCTGGAGTTTGTTATAACTGTGAATCTCTTCTATATAACGAACTAGGAATTTTTATTCCCATTTTACAGATGAGGGAACCGAGACTCTGAGAGGAAAATAAATTGCACAAACTCACATCTTCAGTAACAGCAGGGTCACGATACAAGTCTAGGCGTTCCTGGTTTCATTTTCTAGTGAGTTTCTCTTAGTGTGTCCCCAGAACACTGTTAAAATAACAATGCCTCCAAACTTGCATGCTCAAATAACTTTGAGAAAAGCCAATTTAAAACAGTCAACAGGTTCCTTTCCACAGCTCTTTTTGGGATGTCAGCATGCTAATGACCATTGAGATTCACCACCAGGCATGAGCACGCAGGGTGCAACGTTTTCCAACTTTGTGAGATCACAGGAGCCTCTTCTACACAGAGCTTCTTGTGAGACTAGTGCACTTGGAGTATATATACTTTGGGAGAAATTGAATTCCCGTCTGTTATGGGTTGAATTGTGTTTTCCCCCTCATCCTTCCGGCACCAAAAATAAAAAGATACTTTGAAGTCTTAGCCTCAGTACCTCAGAATGTGACCTTATTTCCAAGGTCTTGGAAGATTTAACCAAGTTAAGATGAAGTCTTTAGGTGGGCCCTAATTCAATGTAACCGGTGTTCTCGTACAAAGGGAATGTGGACACAGAGACGGACAAGCAAGAGAGAGGACGTGAAACCCCAGGGATGCATATGGAGAATGTCGTGTGAGGATGAAGTGCCACAAGAGGCATCAGCTGCCAGGGAACACCGAGGCTCTCCAGCGAACTCCAGAAACTGGCAGAGGCCGGGAAGGGCTCTCCCTCAGAGCTATCAGAGGAGGTGTGGCCTTGCCAACACCTTGATCTCAGCCTTTCAGCCTCCAAAACAGAGAGAATACAGTTCTGATTGTTTTAAGCCACCCGTGTGTGGCAGTAGTCCTGGGACATGAACACACAGCCTCCAGCCGCTTTCAAGACCAGAGTTTCTTGGCAATGTTATCTTATGTATAATCATTCAAATGACAAAGTGAGGCAGCTTTGGTTTACCAAAACACAGCTGGAGGGAAAAGAACAGCGGGGGGGGGGGGGGGGGGTAGGCAGCAGCTAATGAGCTGCCCTTCTCTGCATCCCACTGGGTTGCTCGACTTCGCTGTGCAGAGCGGGCTTTTCTGTAAGGTGGGGGAGACGAGGTTCATGCTAGCTTCATAGGTCAAGGGCGGGGTTACATAAACTGACAGTCCCAGAATATCTATACTAGTACCTGGCAGATAGCTAGAGCCTGTTCTTTTAAAACGATACAAGCAGGATTATATGCTCATTTTAAAGACAGGCGTACCGTCATTTGAATCCAAACTCTGTTATTCACCAACAGTGTGACTTTGAGAAATTTGTTTCATCTTTCTCAGTCTCAATTTCCTCATCTCTACAATAAAGAAATGCCTGTTGTGAAGGGAATTTTCAAAAAAAAGGCAAAATCACTAGTCTCAAAAGGAAGACAGATGAACATATGGGAAAGATTTTATTTAACTTAGTATTAATAAGTAAACTAGGGAGATGTTACAATTGGCTCAAAGGAGAATCCAAACAAAAGTCTCATGTAGAGATCTGACATCTTGAAATTCATTTTCTCATGGACAGAATGGCCTGGCTTTTACCCAGTGTGGGGGTGGTGGCGGTGAGCTTGTCTGTGTCCTCAATCAAAAATCCCTGTGTGTCCTTTGTCCCCTACAGTGCACAGAGCTGCAAACTGAGCTCCAGGGCTCAAATCATGTAACTGGAACACTGTGCTCTAAACAATACACACTTTTGTCTTAGAGACACCCAGTAATTTTTCTTGCTTATTCCAAATTTTCTTACAGTTTCTTGCATATTTATATGTACAGAATTGTAAAAAGATAGATGAATATGTGAAAAAAAACCAAGTTGCTGAATAAGGTCTGATCCTGTTTTCCTAGAAACAAACAAGCTGTGTGTGTTTGCGTATATATATAGAATGTTGATTAAATATAGACAAATGTCAGAAATAGTACACAGGTCTGAACACAGTGCCAAGTGCCCAAGGCAGGTTGGTGATGGTAATGGTGGAGGAGGCTTTCACGACTTAACTTTTTAAACTTCTGCATTGTTGGAATAAAAACAAATGTCTACTTCACAGTGTATTGTGAGTAATGGATGTCTCAATGAGAAATGTCTGTGATGCTTGCTGCAGTGCCTAGCATTAAGGTAGGTTTGGTTATCATTATTCATGTATATTCAATAAGCCCAGAGCACCTAGGCTTATTCTCAAGAAGTTGAGAAGAAATGATGAAAAAGGACAACCACAGTGCTGCCCAGGGAACTTTTCCCTTTGCGAGAAGTGAGGTTTGAAACCCTATACTTGTGTTTTGGGAGACACTTGTGTGTCCCTGCCTTCTGAGGATTGGAGGAGGCCTCCTTCTTGAGTTACAGCCTTGGGGTGGCTCTTGTCACTTACATTTCCTCAGCCCTGCTCACAGCCCCGCTCAGTGTTTGGCTGTGGTGAGCTCACTGACCACAGGGGCAGGCCTAGCTGGGCAGGAGGAGGCCATGGTCTAGACCAGGCGTCCCCAAACTACGGCCCCGCATGTGGGCCCCTGAGGCCATTTATCCGCCCCCCACTGCACTTCCAGAAGGGGTACCTCTTTCATTGGTGGTCAGTGAGAGGAGCACTGTATGTGGTAGCCCTCCCACGGTCTGAGGGACAGTGAACTGGCCCCTTGTGTAAAAAGTTTGGGGGCCCCTGGTCTAGACAGCTATAGTGTCTAGAGCAGGGGTAGTCAACCTTTTTATACCTACCACCCACTTTTGTATCTCTGTTAGTAGTGAAATTTTCTAACCGCCCACCAGTTCCACAGTAATGGTGATTTATAAAGTAGGGAAGTAACTTTACTTTATAAAATTTATAAAGCAGAGTTACAGCAAGTTAAAGCATATAATAATAATTACTTATCAAGTACTTTATGCCGAATTTTCGCTAAGTTTGGCAGAATAAATCTTTATAAAACAACTTACTATAGTTAAATCTTTTTATTTATACTTTGGTTGCTCCGCTACCGCCCACCATGAAAGCTGGGACGCCCACTAGTGGGCGGTAGGGACCAGGTTGACTACCACTGGTCTAGAGTTTGACCCAGAGAGGCACTATTTTGATTGTTTTTAATGTAAAAACTAACTTACTCCTCTTAACCCTGTAACTATTTTATTAACTAACCCCCAAACTCATTTATTCTTCTCAACAAGTCTGTGCAGTCGTTGAGTAAAGAAATGTTTTTAAAGTTTGCTCGCTTTTATTGGGGCAGTGCCATTGTGTACAGATTGCCTTCCTGCTTGGGAAGGGCAATTGTTTGCTGGAGAAAGGGTTTTTCTCCCCAGCCTGTTTTGCTAGCAGAGTAGAGTTCGAGGGTGAGGCGGGAGAATGAGTCCGGGTTGTGGAATCAGACACTGAGTTGGGGCTTGGGAGCTCTGATATCCACCAGTCTTGTTTGAGTGGGGACTGCTGAGGCTGGTGGGGTCCTGGGATGGGAGGAGGGGAGGTGGCCTTCCCTGCTTATTTGCTCGTCCTCTGTTACGAGACTAATAAAAGGATTGGCCCGCCACTCTCTGGCTCCACAGTTCCTTTACCATCTGCCCGACTCCAGTAAGGACCTGCATGACGACTGCCACGGCCAGTGGCTTTACAGCAGTCAATACTAATAGCACCATCATTCAGAAAAAGGGAAGCAGGCCCAGATGTCACCACAATATTTGCCAGAGAGAGCAGCCCTGTCTCTGGAAGTCCTTGATTCAGGGACTCCTAGGTTTGTATCAAAACCATACTCTGATATATTGCATTCTCACTCTGATTGAACTTTCATGATCTAAAACTAACATGTCAACTATAAATTCTTCTTCTGTCTTTTAGGAGGTTTGCCTGCTAGGCAGCCACGAACCTCTGGGTTCCTCACCTCCAGGTTTCCTTGTGGGTGTAAGAATTGTGAGTTCTTATCAGGCTAGTTCAACAAGCCAGCTTTGGGGAAATGGCCCATCTGCCTGGAGCCCTTTGGCCTTCTGGAAAATAACAGCTGCCCGCTTACCTTGCTTACCTTTCTCGTGATGCTAGAGAACCACAGAAATGCTTTTCTATAAAAACATCCGTTAGGCGCTGTTTAGTCCCACCACTTTATAAAATACCTACTTTTCACCCCACCTACCTGATAAAACTAGGTCACCCTTCCCCAGATCCTAGAGTTGGGTTCCTCCTACCCAGCCCTGAGGCTGTGGTTAAAGCCACGAGTCTCTTTGTTTCATCTGCAGAACTAGGATAATGATATTTGCATCATCTAGGGGCTTCGCTTGTCTAAAACTCTTTATCAGAAAAAGGGAACTAATAATACCTCATGTAGGAGCTTCAGCAGCCAAACCTCAATGTTCTATGGTGAGCCAAATGTCTTTGCCCCAGAAACATGAAGCAGGTACCAGGGGTCAGGGGATTGGAAAGTGGCAACAACCTGCAGTGGCAAGACCAGCTACGTAATTTGCTAGGCTCACTGCAAAATGAAAATATGAAGCCCCTTGTTCAAAATTATCAAGAATTTCAAGATAATGACAATAGAGCATTAAACCCAAACATGGTGTCCTTCTAAGCTCTAAATTGTCCCTGGCAGTCGGGGCCCTCATTGGCACTTCAGGACTCATGTAAAACACTTTTATAAATGGCATGGTTTTGTAAAATGAGACCAGCTTAGCTGGGTTGTATATGATGCTACTTTCTTTTTTTTTTAATTCAGCAGCATAAATTTTACTATTATTTATTTATTTATTGTATTTTTCTGAAGCTGGAAACGGGGAGAGACAGTCAGACAGACTCCCGCATGCGCCCGACCGGGATCCACCCGGCACGCCCACCAGGGGCGATGCTCTGCCCACCAGGGGGCGATGCTCTGCTCCTCCGGGGCGTCGCTCTGCCGTCACCAGAGCCACTCTAGCACCTGGGGCAGAGGCCAAGGAGCCATCCACAGCGCCTGGGCCATCTTTGCTCCAATGGAGCCTTGGCTGCGGGAGGGGAAGAGAGAGACAGAGAGGAAGGGGGGGTGGAGAAGCAAATGGGCGCTTCTCCTATGTGCCCTGGCCGGGAATCGAACCTGGGTCCCCCTCACGCCAGGCCGACGCTCTACCACTGAGCCAACCGGCCAGTGCCTATTTTTTATTTTAATTGAGATAAAATCTCATTAGTTTCAAGTGCACGAAATAGTGACTCAATATATGTATATATTGCAAAATGGTCACTACAATAATTAGAGTCAACATCGATTATCTCACATAATTACAATTTTTTTTTCTTGTGAGGAGAACTTTTACAATCTGCTCTTTTAGCAATTTCCAAATATAAGATACAGTGTCATTAACTATAGTCATCAAGCTGTGTATTGTATCTCCAGGACTTATTTATAACTTCAAGTTTGTATCTTTTGACCACCTTCACACATCCATCCCCTCAACCACCCACCCCCACCCCCTGCATCTGGAAACCACCAATCTGTTTTTTGTATTTATGAGTTTGTTTGTTTTTTAAGATTCCACATGTAAATGAGATCACATGGTATTTGTCTTTCTCTGTCTCATTTATTTCACTCAGCATAATGCCATCATGGCCCATCCATGTTGTAGCAAATGGCAGATTTTCTTCTCTTTTATGGCTGAATGATATGATACATATTCTTTATCTATTCATCCATTCATGGACACTTAGGTCATTTCTATGTTTTGGCTTTTGTAAATAATGGTGCAGTGAATATGGGGATGCAGGTATCTTTTTGACTTAGTGTATTTATTTCCTTCAGATAAATACCCAGGAATGGAATTGCTGATATGAGATAATAGAAAAGGTATATATTAGTTTCTGCCCTTGGTTCCTGACCAAACGCTTAAAACCCTTGTAATTTCCTAAGTGATAAGAACACTAAGAACACCTCTTGTTCTAATATTTGTCTTTGGCCCTGTCCCTGGCACAGGACTCATAAAACCCTTGTAAATTCTTAAGTGATAAAAGCATTAGAAGCACCTTTTGTTCTAACGAGGTGACTCTGAGTAGGCTCCTGAATGTGGGCTGGTCACCAGAAAGACCAAACCGTGGTAAAAAGTTTGGAATTTTCACCCCCGTCCCTCTCCATCTTCCAGAGAGGGGAGAGGGGCTGGAAGTGGAATTAATAATTGATCATGTGTATGGGAGGACGCCTCCATAACATCCCTTCCACAGGGTCAGAGAGCATCCAGGTTGGTGAACACATCCATCCTCACCAGGAAGGCGAGACACCCTCACTTCAAGGTGACAGGACCTTCCTGGACCTTACCCTCTGCATCTTCCATGGGTTATTCATCTATATCTTTCATCATACCCTTTAATGAACTAATAAATGTAAGTAAGTGTTTCCCTGAGTTCTGTGAGTCACTCACAGAATTGAGCCTGAGGAGGGGGCTATGGAACCTCCCATCTGTAGCCAGATCAGACAGAAGCTATGGATAAACCCAGAACCTACTACTTGCAACTGACATCTGCAGTGAGGTGAGAGTAGTCTTGTGGTTCTGAACCTGTGGGACCTAACACTGTCCCTAGGCAGACAGTGTGACAATTGAGTTAAATTGTGAGACACTCAGCTGGTGTGCAGGGAGTTCCTTGAAGTGGGGGAAAAACTTCCCCACATTTGGGAACCGGAAGTGTCGAAGTGAAGTGTTTTATGTGAATAGGAAAGAAGACATACAGGGAAGAAGATCACCAAGTAAGAGAGAACTGGGCTTCTCCCTACAAAAAAAAAGAGTTTTGTTTTAGTATTTTTTTTTAATAGCCATCCTCACAGGTGTGAGGTGATACCGCTGCATTTTTTATTTGCATTTCCTTGATGATCGGTGCTGTTGAACACCTTTCCACATACCTGCCGGCAAGCTGTATGCTGCTACTCTTAATTGTGGCTCCACAAACTCTGAACTGTGGAATGTTCCAGACAGCCGTTACAGTGAGAATAAACAACGAGAGTCCAAGGCGGGAGTCTAGGAGTGTCTGAAGACCACAGCATGGCAATAATGGCTTTGCACAGTGATGGTCACCTCAGTTGAAGGGATGGGAGCAGGTAGAACAGGAAAAGCATGTTTGGTGATTTTGTCACACAGGCAGACTGTAGAAAGTAAAGCTCCACAGGAGCTCCTTGGCCTCTTCGAGATGAAGAGAAGTTAGGGTGAGACAGCATTGCAGAGTCAAGTTAGAGAAGATTGAGAAACAGTGTCTTTGAGTCTTTGAAAAACAGCAATGCAAGGAGAAACATTTGGTTGATGTTTTCCAATATAAAAGAGAACTGGAAATGTGAAATGACAGATGGAGATGAGATTTCTTTGAGAACTCCCAGCAGAATGAAGGTTCCGGTGTACCTGCCTTCTTCCACTTCCCTGGAGCAGAGAAGTTGGCCACCATGTGGGCAGGAGGGTCTGGAGTGTGCACCAGGCAGTTTTCCACCCGCTACTTCTGCGGGATCTCAGAAACACTCCCTTCAGAACACTGAGGGAGAAGAGACCTCCCTGCTCCCCAGCCAGGGCCAGCGGCACCATTCACATCACCACTGAGAAGCCATGCCACAGGCTCCAACAGGGTTCACCCCCCCGGAATTGTGTAGTGTGGCTCAAACTTTTCCTCCTCAGGGTTCGCTGGGGCATTCTCTAAAATAGTGGCTTTCCCCTGGTGGTCTTGTGTCCCCTGCTCTGGTTACGTTGGACCTTCTGTGTTCTTGCCTCATTTCCACTTCTTCAGGCAATGCCCCAATGAGCTCCCATTAGGGGCCGGAACCAACTTGTACCCAAATCACTTCAACTCTAGCAAACAAGACTTGGTCAAATCAAAAAGTTACAGCCCTGGCCGGTTTGCTCAGTGGTAGAGCGTCAGCCTGGCATGCAGAAGTCCCGGGTTCGATTCCCAGCCAGGGCACACAGGAGAAGCGCCCATCTGCTTCTCCACCCCTCCGCCTCTCCTTCCTCTCTGTCTCTCTCTTCCCCTCCCGCAGCCAAGGCTCCATTGGAGCAAAGTTGGCCTGGGCGCTGAGGATGGCTCTGTGGCCTCTGCCTCAGGCGCTAGAGTGGCTCTGGTCATAACAGAGCGACACCCCAGATGGGCAGAGCATCGCCCCCTGGTGGGCATGCTGGGTGGATCCCAGTCGGGCGCATGCGGGAGTCTGTCTGACTGCCTCCCCATTTCCAACTTCAGAAAAATACAAAAAACAAACAAACAAACAAAAAATCAAAAAGTTACTTAATATAGTCCTAAATGCTTATTTACTCCTCTAGTCTGGCAATTTTTTCACCCTGGCTCGATGGTAATTCACTATGATTATAGATGAAAGGTTGAGGATTGCAGTGAGTGAGAGCACAGAACCTGCAGCCAGACAGCTGGAGTTCAAATCCCACCTCTGCCAATATTAGCTGTGTAACCTCCAGCGTGTTACTTAACCTCTCTGTACCTCGATTTCCTCATCTGTAAAATGGGGATAATATTATGGACTTTTGAGTTATATGAGTTAATCACAAGAAAAGCCCTTTGTCATGTAACGTGTTATTATTATTGAGTAATATGATTAATTAAATAAATATGTATCATTATTATTATCAGAGATCACCTCTCTGGTTTCTCAGTAGCTCTGCTACATTACAGTGGGATAATTTTTCTGTCTGTGACTGAAATGTTCAGTATTATTACTATTTAAAATTAGCTTCCCAATTGACTCTAAAGTCCCTATCTCATGCCTCCAGATGAGGAGATTTAAGGATTTGAATTTGAAGATTCTTTCTGGATTGGAAAGAAAAATGAAAAAGGAAGAACTGATTTCCTTCATGTAGTTGGATGCTTCCCAGAAGCGTTGCACCATGGCGAGTTGCCGACCTAGAGTGTGACAGGTGGAATTCTGGGATGGTAAATAAAACGATAGAAAATGAAGACAATTCAGTGTGTTTCCACCGGGGCATTTGATCTGACCAGAGTTTCTTCCAGAGCAAATGAGACCAGAGTGAGTCAACACCTGTCACGACATCATTAGTGTCACTGCCTGAAGGGCAGCCACTGCAAGACGGAAAGGGAAATAAACAGTAGTGGAGGAGGACACACTAAGGGCAGGTGCAAGCTTGGGGACTGCATCGCGTCATGCCACTTTAGACATGACAAGAGGATTTTTTTTTCAACCTAGCAGAACTTGAAACAGGACAGGAAACAGCTCCTTGCTTGTAAAGATGAAGTCCTGGCTAGCCTGAACCGGGCGGGTCTGGACTCACCAGAGCTGGAGCTGTGTACGGTCCACCTGGTCCTCTGGCCTCCGCCCCCCTCACTGCGACCCCTCCCCCACCTTGGAGGGGCTGCCTCGGGAGCATCAGGCCCCAGGCAGAGGGAGGCGGACTTATCCTCACGAGGCTAAAGCTCTGATACGCTAACTCTCTACAACAGTTATGAAATTTAAAAAATAATACATGTCATTTGAAGGAAGCTTAGAAAAAACAGAAAAGAAGAAAACTAAAGAATAAATTCTTCAAATCTAACTACCTATAAACAACATTTGTTAAAAGTTTGTTGTGTTTTCTTCTAGACTTTAAAAATAAAAGTTTAGTTGTCATTATATCTCACTTAACATTATTTTATAATTATTCTGCCTTGAATTAGAAAATTTTGTAGACCTAATTGAATGGGTGTATAATATTCTATCAAAAAGGCTTACTATGTTAATTACAATTCTTTTATTTTAAAAAGGCATTTTTAATATTTCTCTTTTTACTAGCATAAACGTTGCAATGAATAATTTTTTAAATTACCGCTTTATTGAGATGTTGGAGCCGACGCCACCTATTCCTTTGGGGACCCCTGGACCAGCTGGAGCGAGACTCCGGCATTGAGATACAATTCAAGAACCATACCATTTACTTTTTAAAGGTACACTTGGCCTGACCTGTGGTGGCACCATGGGTAAAGCATTGACCTGGGATGCTGAGGTTGCTGAATTAAAGCCCCAGGCTTGCCTGGTCAAGGCACATACAACAAGAAATCAGTGAACAACTACAGTGAAGCAACTATGGGTTGACATGTCTCGCTCTCTCTCCCCTCTCTCTCCTGTCTCTGTAAAATCAATAAATAAAATCTTTAAAAAAATGTACAGTTGAGTAATTTTAGCATACTCATCGTTGTATAACTATCGTACTAATTCTAGAGAATCTTTATTACTCCCCAAAGAAATCCATACCCAGTTCTCCCTTCCTCTACTCCTAGAAAACCACTAACCTACTTTCAATCCTCTGGGCTCACCTATTCCGAACAGTAAACAGAACCATATAATACATGGTCTTTGGTGTCTGGCTTCTTTCACTCAGCATAATATTTTCAAGGTTCATTTATGCTGTCGCACGTATCAGCATTGCATTTCTTTTTGTGGCCACATCATATTCTACTATATAGACGTATCACATTTTGTTTATCCATTCGTCAGTTGACGGACCTTTGGGCTATTTTCACTTTTTTGGCTATTATGAATAATGCTGCTATGAACATTCACGTACAAGTCCTTGTGTAGGCATATATTTTCAATTCTCTTGGGGATATACCTGGGAGTGGAATTGCTGGCTTATATGAAAACTCTGTTTAAGTTTTGAGGAACTGCCAAACTGTTTTCCAAAAGTGGCTGCACTGCTTTACATTCCTACTGTCAATGCATGAGATTTTCAATTTCTTTTCATATCAACACGTTATTTTCTGTGTATTTATTTTTTGCTGTTTTTTTTTTTTTTTTTTTTAAATTTTCCTCTTGAGAGAAGAGGAAGAAAAAAAGAAGGAAGGAGAGAAACATCAACTCATTGTTCCACTTAGTTGTTTCATTAATTGTGTAGTCATTGATTGCCTTTTATACATACCCTAACCGGGGACTGAACCCGCAACCTTGGTGCGCCAGGATGTTGTTTTATTCACTGAGCCATTGGCCGAGGCCCCTTGGTTGTTGTTTTTTTAACAGTCATTCTAGTGAGTATGAAGTGATTACCTCATTGTGATTTTGACTTAAATTTTCCTGATGACAAATGATATTAACATCTTTTCATGTACTTATCAATCATTTGGATATTTAACTTATTTAAGAAATATCTATTTAAATTCTTTGTTCATCTTTAAACTGTGTGATTCTTGTTTTTATTATTAAGCTGTACAAGTTATTTTTATATTCTGGATAAAAATCTCTTATATGTGCAAAAATGCAAATATTTTCTTCCATTCTGTACATTGTGTTCACTTTCTTTTTTTCTTTTTTCTTTTTTTGTATTTTTCTGAAGTTGGAAACGGGGAGAGACAGTCAGACAGACTCCCGCATGCGCCCGACCGGGATCCACCCGGCACGCCCACCAGGGGCGACGCTCTGCCCACCACGGGGTGATGCTCTGCCCCTCCGGGGCGTCGCTCTGCCGCGACCAGAGCCACTCTAGCGCCTGGGGCAGAGGCCAAGGAGCCATCCCCAGCGCCCGGGCCATCTTTGCTCCAATGGAGCCTTGGCTGCGGGAGGGGAAGAGAGAGACAGAGAGGAAGGAGGGGGTGGGGGTGGAGAAGCAGATGGGTGCTTCTCCTGTGTGCCCTGGCCAGGAATCGAACCCGGGACCTCTGCACGCCAGGCTGACGCTCTACCACTGAGCCAACCGGCCAGGGCCTCACTTTCTTGATAATGTCATTTGTTGTACGAAAGTTTTAAATTTTGATGAAGTCCAATTTATCTGCTTTTCCTTAGGTATTCTTTTGTTATAATGTCTAAGAAATCATTTCCTAGGCCAATGTTGCAAAGATCTATAACTGTGCTGTTTTCTAAAAGTTTCATAATTTTGGCCTGACCAGTGGTGGCACAATGGATACAGTGCTTTGACCTGGGATGCTGAGGTCCCAGGTTTGAAACAACAAGGTCACTGGCTTGAGTGTGGGGACACTGGCTTGAGCATGGGATCATTGACATGATCCCAAGGTCACTGGCTTCAGCCCAAGGTCACTGGCTTCAGCAAGGGGTCACTGGCTCTGTTGGAGCCCCTTGATGAAGGCATGTATGAGAAAACAATCACTGAACAACTAAAAGTACCACAGCTTTGAGTGGATATTTCTCATCTCTCTCTCTCTTCCTGTCTCCCTCTCTCTCTCTCTCAAAAAAAACAACAACAAAGTTCCCTAATTTTGGTTTTTATACTTAGATCTCAGAGTCTGTGTCTCATGAAACGCCTAGGATTATTTTCTCGAAAAGAATTGACTCAGTTAAGTGGTATAAAACTTTTGATGTTGCTAGATGCATATTGCCAGATTGTTTTCCAAAATGGTTGTACATAATGTACTTGCCTATTAGCAAGTTTGAGAGAGCCCACTCCATTGCACAGTATGAATCTTTTTAAACGTCTTTATTATTCTTGTTAGACTGATATAATCAAATTTCAGCTTGACTTGCCCACTGTGCCATCCACTCTTTTCTGACTCTTTTGTAAGTGTTAAGATACTTAGCAATGAGTAGAGTCTTTATTGTGTGTGTTGCTAAAAGTAATGTCTAAAAATTGAGATAGTCATAAAATGATTTATTGCATTGTTGAAAACAAACACCTACTGAATAGCTCCTTTGTACAAAGTGCTATCAAGGGCAGGGGAGAAAAAAGGATGTGAAAGGGACACAAAGATGAATGGTACACAACTCTAGCATGTCCAGGGCTCATACCCTGGCCCTACATGAAAAGCTTTTTATATTTTGAAGAACATGCTTAAAACCAAACAGCAGACAAGATGTCATTCCTACTGCATTGATGAAGAAATCAGCTCAGAGAGAAAATAACTTGCCCAAAGTCACATGGTTAATGAGGTAGTAAGTACATCATTCAACTAATATTTATTGAATACCTGCTATGTGCCAGGCACTGATTTAGAGAACTATTATCAGTGTGAACAAAGAGCTGGCATTCTGTCTGCTGGCATTCTCCCCTCTGGTTGAGGGGAGACAGACATAATCAATTCAACAAATAGATAAAGAAGAACTTCACGGGTAGGGTAGAGGAACAGCTTGATTAGAGTTCTCCTGAGAAATATATATATACTGGTATTTGTTTGTCATTTGCTGTCAGACATATATATATATTTGTCTTATATATTTGTTATAAGAAATCAGCTCATGCGCTTATGGAGACTGAGAAGTCCCAAGATCTGCAACAGTGAGCTAGGGACCCACAAAGCTGACAGTGTAGTTCCAGGTAGAGCCCAGAGGCCTCAGGACGAGGAGAGTTGATGGTGTACATTCCTGCCTAAAACCTGGGAGGTCAAAATGCAAGAAGAGCTTGTGTTTCAGTTTGAGTCCAAAAGCTGGAAAAGACTGCTATCCTACTTCAAACAGGCAGGAGAAAATTCCCTCTTACCCAATGTAGGGTCAGCCTTTTCATTCTATTCAGACCTTCAACTGATTAGATGGCGTCTACACACATTAGGGCAGGCAATCTGCTTTACTCGGTCTACCAATTCAAATGCCAGCTTATCCCAAAACACCTTTACAAACAAACCCAGAGTAATGTTTAACCAAATATCTGTGCACCCTATAGCCCAGTCAAGTTGATGCAGAACGTCAATCATCATACCTAAGGTTGATGAAGACCTCGCTGAGGTCTAACATTTAGGCTAAGAGTGTGAATATTTGAGAAAGAGTTTTCAACGTAGAGGGAATAGCAGGTTCTGAGTCAGAAGGAAAGGAAGCTGGAGATGGGGGAAGGACTAGATGGTGTGAGGTTCGTAGATCATAACTAAAAGTTTGGATTTTATTCTAAGTAGAGTGGGGAGGCATTGAAGTGATATCAGAACAATAAAGATGATGAAATGAAAAGGATATGCTGTGTGTGTGTGTGTGTGTGTGTGTGTGTGTGTGTGTGTGTGTGTGTGTGTGTAGTGGGAGAGGAAGACCAGCTGCAAGATCAAGGTGATGACAGCTTTAATTAGGGTGGTGGCCATACAGACGATTGTCAGAGGTTGAATTAGGGTGGTGGCCATACAGGCGATTGTCAGAGGTTGAATTAGGGTGGTGGCCATACAGGCGATTGTCAGAGGTTGAAGTAGGGTGGTGGCCATACAGGTGATTGTCAGAGGTTGAAGTAGGGTGGTGGCCATACAGGTGATTGTTGGAGGTTGAAGTAGGGTGGTGGCCATACAGGTGATTGTCGGAGGTTGAAGTAGGGTGGTGGCCATACAGGTGATTGTCAGAGGTTGAAGTAGGGTGGTGGCCATACAGGCGATTGTCAGAGGTTGAATTAGGGTGGTGGCCATACAGGCGATTGTCAGAGGTTGAAGTAGGGTGGTGGCCATACAGGTGATTGTCAGAGGTTGGTCATGTTATGGATGTAGAGCTTATAGAACTCATTAGTGGACTGAATGTGAGATGAGAAGATATCAGATAAATCAAATATTTCTCGTAGATTTTGGCCTGAGCAACTGGACTAATGGTGGTACCATTTATCAAGATGGGAAATGTTTCCTGGCGCTTTGGGGTGAGGAGTGGAGTTTCGCAGAAAATGAGAAACTCTGTTTTGGCCTCATTGAGTTTGTTTATTTTGACTAGAACCTAGACCTTCTAACCAGAACAGTTGTTTCTCCTACAATGCTACCATATTTATCCATTCAAAATATATTTATTAAGCACCTGTGTACAAAGCTCTGTTCTAGATGCTAAGGAAACAGCACTGAACACGCCAGACACAGCAGGGGTGTTATTGCCAACAGTGCCTGACATCAGAACTAGCAACTCTTTACTGAGACTCTGTGTGTGCTGGGCACACTGCAGAACACAAAATGAGTCAGAAACACCCGCGACTTGCCGAATGCTTTCAACCTAGTTGGGTACTTTAGACAGAAAGACAGATAAATAACAATTGATAGCCATAAAATAGTTTAAAATGAATTTATTGCATACCTGCTATATTCCAGGAATTATGCTAACAAGTGCTGGAAACACAAAGCTGAATTAAGATGCAGTCCTGTTCTCCCAAAGTGTACCTTCAAGTGGAGGAAAAACTAAATGACTTTAGTCCAATGTGGTCAATGCAGGGCAACATGAAAGCACACAGAAGCTTAGCAGAGGCTAGTGGAGAGGCTACGTAGAAAAGGTAATAGCCTGACCAGTGGTGGTGCAGTAGATAGAAGATTGACCTAGGACACTGAGGTTCCAGGTTTGAAACCCTGAGGTCGCCGGCTTGAGCACAGGCTTGCTAGCTTGAGTACAGGGTCACCGGCTTGAACGGTGGATCATAGACATGATCTTCTGGTCACTGGCTTGAGTCCAAAGGTTGCTGGCTTAAGACCAAGGTCACTGGCTTGAGCAAGGGGTCACTGGCTCAGCTGAAGCCCCCACCCATCAAAGCACACATGAGAAGCAATCAATGAACAACTAAAGTGCCCAACTATGAGCTTGATGCTTCTCACCACTCTCCCTTTCTGTCTCTCTCCTTCTCTCTCTCTCTCACACACACAAAAAGACAAGAAAGAAAAAAAATAAAAAGGAAAGGTAATAACTCAGTCGAGTCTTAAAGAATAAGTCAGACCAAGAAAGAACAAAAGCATTCCTTCATGAAGGGAGAGGACCAGCCCTGGACAGTGAGCTGCTGTAGAGTTTTTCATCAGAGAAGTAAATGGCTGGCCTGGCATTTTATAGCTTCGTGTATGTAGATAACTGGTGGTTGACATGGGGGGCAGGGATAGAGTGCTGGGGGGGGGCACTGGAGGCAAGATGTAAACCAGGAGTATGTGGCTAAGAAGGACATTGAAGAGAGAAAAGATGGGAGCTGGAAGGAGTGGTGGGAGCTGAGAAGGACTCAGCATGGGGAGTGCTCTGTGAATCTGCAGATCTGGGTGGTCAGGTCGGCTCTGCCAGGGAGGGGGCACTGGGAGGGGCACTGGGAAGGGCTGGAAGGGAGACTGCGGGGACTTGGACTAAAGGAAAGCAAGAGGCTGGCAGAGAGGCTTCAGGGAGGTGTGTGGTCCGTGACAGCAACCGGCAGGAACTCCCCTTCACTATTTAACATCTCATGACGTCATGTAATCCTCAGGGCAATGTTGTGGGTTAGGCACAACACCCCATTTCAAAGGCAAGGAAATGAAGGGTCAGAGAAGTTGAGTGATGTGTCTGAGGCCAGACACTGCACAATGGTGTGGGTTTTCATCTTGTCCTTTATCTTCCCTGGTGCAATGGGTTAGAATGCAAACAGCGCCAACCCGAGAGAGACCCTTGGCTTTATAAGTGAAGGCTCAAGGAACAAGAATGGTGGGGAGGCTGGGCAGAGATGGCAGAGTTCCTGCACAGAACGCACCGCTTCCAGCCCAACAGCCCCTCCCAGTGCTGGGAGTGCCCTCCCCCATCCCCCGAGACTTGTCTCCTGCCTTCCCTGACCCCGGCAGGCCTGACAGCTGTCAAGCTCATCACCTCTGAGATCAGAAAGACTGGAAAGTAGACATTAGTGGTCGTGAGCTGAGGAAACACACAGAAGAGCAATTAAAGTGGGCGCATGGTGGTAAGCTCGCCTTTAATGGTTTGCAGCTGCAGAAAGCACTGCTTCCCCCTTCGGGTTCTGCCCTGCTGCTGGGGCTGCCTGTCTGTATTTCGCATCCTGACCAATTAGATCCCCATGTGTGCTGCAGGCGTGAAAAAATAGAAAGTGAATAATCCTTCATTTTCTGCATGGCGAGCGGCTTTGATCCTCTCAGTGCGCGGTGGCCCTGTTCCATCAGAAGTGCATCCCTTCTCGGTTTCCTTTTTTTTCAAACCCAGTTTCCTTGTCTCAAAATGACATTAACCTCCATCCAGAGACCTGTGAAATGACAACAATTCATCTTCAGACCCTTGTGATCAAAGCTGGGTTAGGTTTTTTTCCCCCTTCATTTCTCTTTTAAACTTTTGCTACACAGTCCCTCTTTTCTCACATTGGTTGGCTGCCAATGTTTCCAGGCTGAAATCAAAAGGAATAGTCTATTAATATCAGGCTGCTGCAACAAGGCCACCATTGTCTGCTCCATTTCACAGTACCTATGGTCTTTTGGTGAGAGGAGAGATTGTGAACCTGTGTGTATGTGATTGTGTGAGTGTGTGTTTAGACTAAGCAGTTTCAAAAAATGAGCAGGAAGAGAGGAGTTAATAACCCTGGTTTATTTCAAATGTGTGATAAATCTCCATGGCTCTGGGGAGTTTGGGGGGTGGGTATGGTGTTGGTGTCAGTGCAGAGGAGATGGAAGCAGACTAGTAGGTGGGCGGGTGAAGCAGTGCAGGGGTGGTAATAGTGACAGTGTAGAAGTGATGGAGGAAATGGTGGTGTTGGTAGAGGAGTGAAGGAGGATGTAGGGAGGGAATATTAGAGGGGTAATGTAGTAGTGATGATGGAGAGAACAGAAGAGGAAGTGAAGGGTGAGGCCATGATAGTAGTGGAGGCAATGGTGGTGAAGAAAATGGAGAAGTGGCAGGTGGTAGTGATGGTGATGGTGATGATGGTGGTAGTGGTGGAGGCAGTGGAAGTGGTAGAAGGATAGTAACAGTAGAGAAAGAGGAGTAGAGTAGAAGAGAATATGAAGAGGGTAGAGGTGGGGGGTGATGGTGGAGGTAATGGTAGAGGTGATGGTGGTAGTGGAGGTGATGGTGGTGATGGTGGTGATGGTGGAGGTGGAGGTGATGGTGGAGGTGGAGGTAGAGGTGGAGGTGGTGGTGGAGATGAAGGTAGTGGTGAAGGTGATGGTGGAGGTGGAGGTGGAGGTGATGGTGGAGGTGGAGGTGGAGGTGGAGGTGGAGGTGGTAGTAAAGGTGGAGGTGGAGGTGGAGGTGAAGGTGGTGGTGGAGGTGGTGGTGGAGGTGGAGGTGGAGGTGGAGGTGGAGGTGGAGGTGGAGGTGGAGGTGGTAGTAAAGGTGGAGGTGGAGGTGGAGGTGAAGGTGGTGGTGGAGATGGTGATGGAGGTGGAGGTGGAGGTGGTGGTGAAGATGAAGGTAGTGGTGAAGGTGATGGTGGAGGTGGAGATGGAGGTGATGGTGGAGGTGGAGGTGGAGGTGGTAGTAAAGGTGGAGGTGGAGGTGGAGGTGAAGGTGGTGGTGGAGGTGGTGGTGGAGGTGGAGGTGGAGGTGGAGGTGGAGGTGGAGGTGGTAGTAAAGGTGGAGGTGGAGGTGGAGGTGAAGGTGGTGGTGGAGATGGTGGTGGAGGTGGAGGTGGAGGTGGAGGTGGAGGTGGAGGTGGAGGTGGAGGTGGTAGTAAAGGTGGAGGTGGAGGTGGAGGTGGAGGTGGAGGTGGAGGTGGTAGTAAAGGTGGAGGTGAAGGTGGTGGTGGAGGTGGTGGTGGAGGTGGAGGTGGAGGTGGAGGTGGTAGTAAAGGTGGAGGTGGAGGTGGAGGTGGAGGTGGTGGTGGAGATGAAGGTAGTGGTGAAGGTGATGGTGGAGGTGGAGGTGGAGGTGATGGTGGAGGTGGAGGTGGAGGTGGAGGTGGAGGTGGAGGTGGTAGTAAAGGTGGAGGTGGAGGTGGAGGTGAAGGTGGTGGTGGAGGTGGTGGTGGAGGTGGAGGTGGAGGTGGAGGTGGAGGTGGTAGTAAAGGTGGAGGTGGAGGTGGAGGTGAAGGTGGTGGTGGAGGTGGTGGTGGAGGTGGAGGTGGAGGTGGAGGTGGAGGTGGAGGTGGAGGTGGTAGTAAAGGTGGAGGTGGAGGTGGAGGTGAAGGTGGTGGTGGAGATGGTGGTGGAGGTGGAGGTGGAGGTGAAGATGGAGGTGGAGGTGGAGGTGGAGGTGAAGGTGGTGGTGGAGGTGGTGGTGGAGGTGGAGGTGGAGGTGGAGGTGGTAGTAAAGGTGGAGGTGGAGGTGGAGGTGAAGGTGGTGGTGGAGGTGGTGGTGGAGGTGGAGGTGGAGGTGGAGGTGGTAGTAAAGGTGGAGGTGGAGGTGGAGGTGAAGGTGGTGGTGGAGGTGGTGGTGGAGGTGGAGGTGGAGGTGGTTGTGGAGGTGGAGGTGAAGGTGGAGGTGGAGATGGAGGTGGAGGTGGAGGTGGTGGTGGAGGTGGAGGTGGAGGTGGAGGTGGAGGTGGAGGTGGAGGTGGAGGTGGAGGTGGTGGTGGAGGTGGAGGTGGAGGTGGAGGTGGAGGTGGTGGTGGAGGTGGAGGTGGACGGTGGTGGTGGAGGTGGAGGTGGAGGTGGAGGTGGAGGTGGAGGTGGTGGTGGAGGTGGAGGTGGAGGTGGAGGTGGAGGTGGAGGTGGTGGTGGAGGTGGAGGTGGAGGTGGAGGTGGAGGTGGAGGTGGTGGTGGAGGTGGAGGTGGAGGTGGAGGTGGAGGTGGTGGTGGAGGTGGAGGTGGAGGTGGTGGTGGAGGTGGAGGTGAAGGTGGAGGTGGAGGTGGAGGTGGTGGTGGAGGTGGAGGTGGAGGTGGAGGTGGAGGTGGAGGTGGTGGTGGAGGTGGAGGTGGAGGTGGAGGTGGAGGTGGTGGTGGAGGTGGAGGTGGAGGTGAAGGTGGTGGTGGAGGTGGTGGTGGAGGTGGAGGTGGTGGTGGAGATGGAGGTGGAGGTGGAGGTGGAGGTGGAGGTGGAGGTGAAGGTGGTGGTGGAGGTGGTGGTGGAGATGGAGGTGGAGGTGGAGATGGAGGTGGAGGTGGAGGTGGAGGTGGTGGTGGAGATGGAGGTGGAGGTGGAGATGGAGGTGGAGGTGGAGGTGGAGGTGAAGGTGGTGGTGGAGGTGGTGGTGGAGGTGGAGGTGGAGGTGGTTGTGGAGGTGGAGGTGGAGGTGGAGGTGGAGGTGGTTGTGGAGGTGGTTGTGGAGGTGGAGGTGGAGGTGGAGGTGGAGGTGGAGGTGGTTGTGGAGGTGGAGGTGGAGGTGGAGGTGGAGGTGGAGGTGGAGGTGAAGGTGGAGGTGGTGGTGAAGGTGGAGGTGGAGGTGAAGGTGGAGGTGGTGGTGAAGGTGGAGGTGGAGGTGGAGGTGGTGGTGGAGGTGAAGGTGGAGGTGGTTGTGGAGGTGGAGGTGAAGGTGAAGGTGGTGGTGGAGGTGGAGGTGGAGGTGGTGGTGGAGGTGGAGGTGGAGGTGGAGGTGGAGGTGGAGGTGGTGGTGGAGATGGAGGTGGAGGTGGAGGTGGAGGTGAAGGTGGAGGTGGTGGTGGAGGTGGAGGTGGAGGTGGTGGTGGAGATGGAGGTGGAGGTGGAGATGGAGGTGGAGGTGGAGGTGGAGGTGAAGGTGGTGGTGGAGGTGGTGGTGGAGGTGGAGGTGGAGGTGGAGGTGGAGGTGGTTGTGGAGGTGGAGGTGAAGGTGGAGGTGGAGGTGGAGGTGGAGGTGGAGGTGGTGGTGGAGATGGAGGTGGAGGTGGAGGTGGAGGTGAAGGTGGAGGTGGTGGTGGAGGTGGAGGTGGAGGTGGAGGTGGAGGTGGTTGTGGAGGTGGAGGTGAAGGTGGAGGTGGAGGTGGAGGTGGAGGTGGAGGTGGAGGTGGTTGTGGAGGTGGAGGTGAAGGTGGAGGTGGAGGTGAAGGTGGAGGTGGTGGTGAAGGTGAAGGTGGAGGTGGAGGTGGTGGTGGAGGTGGTGGTGGAGGTGGAGGTGGAGGTGGTGGTGGAGATGGAGGTGGAGGTGGAGGTGGTGGTGGAGGTGGAGGTGGAGGTGGAGGTGGAGGTGGTGGTGGAGGTGGAGGTGGAGGTGGAGGTGGAGGTGGAGGTGGTGGTGGAGGTGGAGGTGAAGGTGGAGGTGGAGGTGGAGGTGAAGGTGGAGGTGGAGGTGGAGGTAGAGGTGGAGATGGTGGTGGAGGTGGAGGTGAAGGTGGAGGTGGAGGTGGAGGTGGAGGTGGAGGTGGAGGTGGAGGTGGAGGTGGAGGTGGAGGTGGTGGTAGAGATGGAGATGGTGGTGGAGATGGAGGTGGAGGTGGAGGTGGTGGTGGAGGTGGAGGTGGAGGTGGAGGTGGTGGTGGAGGTTGTTGTGGAGGTGGTGGTGGAGGAGGTGAAGGTGATGGTGGAGGTGGAGATGGAGGTGGAGATGGAGGTGGAGGTGGAGGTGGTGGTGGAGGTGGAGGTGGAGGTGGAGGTGGAGGTGGAGGTGGAGGTGGAGGTGGAGGTGGAGGTGGAGATGGAGGTGGAGATGGAGGTGGTGGTGGAGGTGGAGGTGGAGGTGGAGGTGGTGGTGGAGGAGGTGAAGGTGATGGTGGAGGTGGAGATGGAGGTGGAGGTGGAGGTGGAGGTGGAGGTGGTGGTGGAGGTGGTGGTGGAGATGGAGGTGGAGATGGAGGTGGTGGTGGAGGTGGAGGTGGAGGTGGAGGTGGTGGTGGAGGAGGTGAAGGTGATGGTGGAGGTGGAGATGGAGGTGGAGGTGGAGGTGGAGGTGGAGGTGGTGGTGGAGGTGGTGGTGGAGGTGGAGGTGGAGGTGGAGGTGGTGGTGGTGGTGGAGGTGGAGGTGGAGGTGGAGGTGGAGGTGAAGGTGGAGATGGTGGTGGTGGTGGAGGTGGAGGTGGAGGTGAAGGTGGTGGTGGAGGTGGTGGTGGAGGTGGAGGTGGAGGTGGTGGTGGAGGTGGAGGTGGAGGTGGAGGTGGAGGTGAAGGTGGTGGTGGAGGTGGAGGTGGAGGTGGAGGTGGAGGTGGAGGTGGAGGTGGAGGTGGAGGTGGAGGTGGAGATGGTGGTGGTGGTGGAGGTGGAGGTGGAGGTGAAGGTGGTGGTGGAGGTGGAGGTGGAGGTGGTGGTGGAGGTGGTGGTGGAGGTGGAGGTGGAGGTGGAGGTGGAGGTGGAGGTGGAGATGGTGGTGGTGGTGGAGGTGGAGGTGGAGGTGAAGGTGGAGGTGGAGGTGGAGGTGGAGGTGGTGGTGGAGGTGGTGGTGGAGGTGGAGGTGGAGGTGGTGGTAGAGATGGAGGTGGAGGTGGAGGTGGTGGTGGAGATGGAGGTGGAGGTGGATGTGGTGGTGGAGGTGGAGGTGGAGGTGGAGGTGGAGGTGGAGGTGGTGGTGGAGGTGGTGGTGGAGGAGGTGGAGGTGGTGGTGGAGGTGGTGGTGGAGGAGGTGGAGGTGGTGGTGGTGGTGAAGGTGCTGGTGGAGGTGGTGGTGGAGGTGGAGGTGGAGGTGGAGGTGGAGGTGAAGGTGATGGTGGAGGTGGAGGTGGAGGTGGAGGTGGAGGTGGAGGTGGAGGTGGAGGTGAAGGTGATGGTGGAGGTGGAGGTGGAGGTGGAGGTGGAGGTGGAGGTGATGGTGGAGGTATAGGTTGTGGTGGAGGTGGAGGTGGTTATGGAGGTGAAGATGGAGGTAGAGGTGGTGGTGGAGGTGAAGGTGATGGAGGTGGAGGTGATGTTGGAGGTGATGGTGGAGATGGAGGTGGAGGGGAAGTAGTGGTGAAGGTGATGGTGGAGGTAGAGGTAGTGGGGAAGGTGGTGGTGAAGGTGGAGGTGGAGGTGGTGGTGGAGATGGAGGTGGAGGTGGAGGTGGTGGTGGAGGTGGAGGTGGAGGTGGAGGTGATGGTAGAGGTGGAGGTGGAGGTGGAGGTGGTGGTGGTGGTGGAGATGGAGGTGGAGGTGGAGGTGGAGGTGATGGTAGAGGTGGAGATGGAGGTGGAGGTGGAGGTGGAGGTGGAGGTGGAGGTGGAGGTGATGGTAGAGGTGGAGATGGAGGTGGAGGTGGAGGTGGAGGTGGAGGTGGTGGTGGAGGTGGAGGTGGAGGTGGAGGTGGAGGTGATGGTAGAGGTGGAGATGGAGGTGGAGGTGGAGGTGGAGGTGGAGGTGGAGGTGGTGGTGGAGGTGGTGGTGGAGGTGGTGGTGGAGGTGGAGGTGGAGGTGGTGGTGGAGATGGAGGTGGAGGTGGAGGTGGTGGTGGAGGTGGAGGTGAAGGTGGAGGTGGAGGTGGTGGTGGAGATGGAGGTGGAGGTGGAGGTGGTGGTGGAGGTGGAGGTGGAGGTGGAGGTGGAGGTGATGGTAGAGGTGGAGATGGAGGTGGAGGTGGAGGTGGAGGTGGAGGTGGAGGTGGAGGTGGAGGTGATGGTGGAGGTGGAGGTGGAGGTGGAGGTGGAGGTGGAGGTGGAGGTGGAGATGGAGGTGGAGGTGGAGGTGGTGGTGGAGATGGAGGTGGAGGTGGAGGTGGTGGTGGAGGTGGAGGTGAAGGTGGAGGTGGAGGTGGTGGTGGAGGTGGAGGTGGTGGTGGAGGTGGTGGTGGAGGTGGAGGTGGAGGTGGAGGTGGAGGTGGAGGTGGTGGTGGAGATGGAGGTGGAGGTGGAGGTGGAGGTGGAGGTGGAGGTGGTGGTGGAGATGGAGGTGGAGGTGGAGGTGGAGGTGAAGGTGATGGTGAAGGTGGAGGTGGAGGTGGAGGTGGAGGTGGAGGTGATGGTGGAGGTGGAGGTGGAGGTGATGGTGAAGGTGGAGGTGGAGGTGGAGGTGGAGGTGGAGGTGATGGTGGAGGTGGAGGTGGAGGTGGAGGTGAAGGTGGAGGTGGAGGTGGAGGTGGAGGTGGAGGTGATGGTGGAGGTGGAGGTGGAGGTGGAGGTGGAGGTGGTGGTGGAGGTGGAGGTGGAGGTGGAGGTGGAGGTGGAGGTGGAAGTGAAGGTGGTGGTGGAGGTGGAGGTGGAGGTGGAGGTGGAAGTGAAGGTGGTGGTGGAGGTGGAGGTGGAGGTGGAGGTGATGGTGGAGGTGGAGGTGGAGGTGAAGGTGGAGGTGAAGGTGGTGGAGGTGGAGGTGGAGGTGGTGGTGGAGGTGGAGGTGATGGTGGAGGTGGAGGTGGAGGTGAAGGTGGAGGTGGAGGTGGTGGTGGAGGTGGAGGTGGAGGTGGTGGTGGAGGTGGAGGTGATGGTGGAGGTGGAGGTGGAGGTGAAGGTGGTGGTGGAGGTGGAGGTGGAGGTGGTGGTGGAGGTGGAGGTGATGGTGGAGGTGGAGGTGGAGGTGAAGGTGGAGGTGAAGGTGGTGGTGGAGGTGGAGGTGGAGGTGGAGGTGAAGGTGGAGGTGAAGGTGGAGGTGGAGGTGGTGGTGGAGGTGGAGGTGATGGTGGAGGTGGAGGTGGAGGTGAAGGTGGAGGTGGAGGTGGTGGTGGAGGTGGAGGTGGAGGTGGAGGTGGAGGTGAAGGTGATGGTGGAGGTGGTGGTGGAGGTGGAGGTGGAGGTGGAGGTGGAGGTGAAGGTGATGGTGGAGGTGGAGGTGGAGGTGGAGGTGGAGGTGGAGGTGATGGTGGAGGTATAGGTTGTGGTGGATGTGGAGGTGGTTATGGAGGTGAAGATGGAGGTAGAGGTGGTGGTGGAGGTGAAGGTGATGGAGGTGGAGGTGATGTTGGAGGTGATGGTGGAGATGGAGGTGGAGGGGAAGTAGTGGTGAAGGTGATGGTGGAGGTAGAGGTAGTGGTGAAGGTGGTGGTGGTGGTGGTGGTGATCATCGTGGTTGTAGAAGTGAGGGTGGTAGTGGTGATGGAAGTGATGGTGATGGTGGTAGAAGTGATGATGGAAGTGATCTTGGTGGCAGAGGAAGTAGAAGAGGAAGTAAAGGAGTAGAGGGGAAGGGAAAGTAATAGTGGTGGAGGGAGAGATAACATGTGAGCAGAGTTATTAAAAATAAGAACAAGCTGCTGTCCTTGCTTCTGTCACTCTGTCCCAGTGGATCCCACATGCTGGATGGAAAGAACCAAAGCTTCCCAGGAATCTCGGTGTCACCCAGGGGTGTGCAAATCCTTTTCTCCTGGGTATTGGGCAGGTTTTGGGTGGTGGTTATTCCCAGCTGAGGTCTATTTGAACAGCTCTTGTTGGAAGCAGCTCTCCCTGGACCAGTATCACATTAGTAAAGCCGTATCGTCACATTCATGACATCCATCTATAACAGTGTAGCCTTCTTGGAGTGGTGGAAAGAGTGGAGAGAGTGGTGGGCTAGAGATTACTTGGATCATCCAAATAAAATAATTTTAGGGCTCTTGAGTGACTGCGTGGTTTAGTAAGAAAAATGAACTAGGGGTCTGGGGCCTGGGTTCTAGCTGTGCCTTTGCTGGCTATTGCCATGAATGGGCACCTCTCCCTCTCACTTCCCAAGTCTCTCACTGTGTGGAATAAAATTATTGAATCAGAAATCTCTGCCCACTCTAGCACTCTATTTCTATTGTGGAGGAATTAATGCAATCATTAATTTGCTTGAGTTCCATCCCGACTTTTTGAGGATGAAGTCCTATTTTCCATTTCTTCTGACTGGTGCTTTCCTCAAGGTAGAGCAGAATGGTCCTTAATTTACCTTTGTGAACCTTGGTAAATGGTGGGCCACACCACCAGGGCAGTTATCCTTAAGGTACGGCCAGACAAACCCATCTCAAAATCAGGCTGATTCTTCCCACACCTGCCTTAGAGGAAAAATCACAAGTTTTGATGAGAGGATTCCAAATTGGTCTGATATCACCTCTGAATCCATATTGCCAGCGTGAGAAACACAAGTCAGAGCCTCAGGACAAAGCCAGGTTCTCCTGAGAGCAATGAGTAAGCACTGCCATCCCCTCTGGAAAGGCTGGGAGAACAGGGGCAGGGAAGGCCGCGAGGCAGGCAGGGCGATTCAGGTGTGCTGCTGCTGGCAGTGGGTCAGGATAGTTGCTGGGGGTGATCTTTCCCACCAAATGACAAAACTGTCCTTGTCAGGATATGGCACTGTGGCAAGAACACCGGATAACTACTTGCACTGCAACTTACTTTTTTTTTCTTTTCTTTTTTAAAGATGTATTCATTTTTAGAGAGGAGAGAGAGAAGGGAGGAGCAGGAAGCATCAACTCCCATATGTGCCTTGACCAGGCAAGCCTGGGGTTTCGAACCAGAGACCTCAGTGTTCCAGGTCGACCCTTATTCCACTGCGCCATGGCAGTTCAGGCTGCAACCTACTTCTAACACCTTGTGCACATCACTTCCCCTCTCTAGACCTCAACTTCCCCGTTCCCATTGTAACGGGAAGTAATAATGTCAGCTCCCACACTGCCTTGTGGGTAAAAACACTGCAAACTACTCAATACTTTACCCGTGAAAAGATTTTTGTTTCTATAGCTCCCCTTGACTTTTGACTTGGCTTGATGTGCAAGGTAAGAGAAAAGGTGAGCTGAGTGGGAGCTCTTCTGACACACCTGAGCAGTCTGCAGCCATCGCTAATTTAATTACAGATCCTCAACAGAGAGAGCAGTACTTAGGCATCTATAATTGAAATACTCTCTGAGGTACATTGGCTATAACCATATATAATTAGCCAGTTGAAGAGCCAGACCTTGAAAGGAGGAGACCCAGCATTTCCTGAGTATAGACAACATGTCAGGCCGGGTGCTTTTCACAGGATGATCGCAGTAAAATCTCGTAAGGTAGAAATTATTCTTATTTTACAGGTGAGGAAATTGAGGCTTGGAGAGATTAAGTAGCATGCCCAATGTCAGAGAGCTGAATCAGAATTCAAACCCAGGTCTGTCTGGGTCTCCACATGTCACGTTTGTATCTTGCCAAAACAAGTTGAACTCTTCCTCCGATTGATTTTTTTTTTTTTTTTTTTTTTTTTTTACAGAGACAGAGAGTGAGTCAGAAAGAGGGGTAGACAGGGACAGACAGACAGGAATGGAGAGAGATGAGAAGCATCAATCATTAGTTTTTCATTGCGCGTTGCAACACCTTAGTTGTTCATTGATTGCTTTCTCATATGTGCCTTGACTGCAGGCCTTCAGCAGACCGAGTAGCCCCTTGTTGGAGCCAGCGACCCTAGGTCCAAGCTGGTGAGCTTTTGCTCAAACCAGATGAGCCCGTGCTCAAGCTGGCGACCTCGGGGTCTCGAACCTGGGTCCTCTGCATCCCAGTCCGACGCTCTTTCCACTGCGCCACCACCTTTAAACGAGGCGGTCGGGCCCGCCTGGCTCCGGTTCTTTGGCATTGACACTGCCTTCTCAAGGCTAGCTCTCCTGACTGGGACTCATCCCCAGGGAGGGGCGTAGAAATGGGTCAGAGAAACCTGGAGTACTGTTTCCCAGCGTCCATTCTCACCTTCACCAGCAAAGGGAATCTAAATGTGCTTCCCCAAAATAAAAAAATGCAAAGAAAAAAAAGCATTTTTGTACAAACTCAGAAGGGAAGGAGCTTTCTTGTTCTTGGTTTTGTTTGCTTGAGAGCAAGCCCAGGACTGCTCACAAGCTTTGTTAGGGACCACAGTAATAGTGTCTGCGTGGCTGGAGCTGGTGCTGACACTCAGAGGTGCTTAGCGAAGGAGCAGGCACATCCTCTTTGTCTCCCAGGTCCTAAGACCATCCCGATTCAGAGTGATCCAGAAAAGAGTATGTGATGCTCAGGCACTTCTGTTTAAAAAGGAGATGGAAGCACATATCTGAGTCTGGGTTGTTCCCTCTTATAAACATGCTCTTCCGCCTGCTCTTCCTCAGCTAGAACCTTCTTATCTTTCAGATCTTAGTTTAAATGCTACCTCCTCAGTGAAGCCTTCTCAGATGAGCAGATCCTAAGGCTATCTCTCACAGCACACCACCCTTTCCCTTCAAAGGTACACTAATCACAGTCGGTAAGGACACATTTAGTCATACCAAATGTTACGCAAGTAACACCACACCAGATCATTAGACCCACGAAGATGGGCACCACCAAGACTGGTCTGTATCTTCACCAATTTTACTGAGTCCGAGCATATGGCAGGATGGATAGGCAGGGGAGAGTGGTTAGAGTAAAGGCGTTTCATGCTCGAAGGGGTGAGCTCCATGGGAAATCTACATCTATAAAAAGAAGAGAAGACCCAGTTCTAAGCAGCTTAAACAATAAGGACAGATATCATAGCACCTAATGAGGAGCCTCATACTGGTACTTCCAAGATTGTCACAGTGACTCCCTAATGTCATCAGCAAGCTTTACCAGAAAGCAAGAAATTGGAGGGTTGGGGTTAGGATAGTCCGGTGTGTGGACAACAGCTGTGTTCACTGCACTTCCTGGTGTAAGCCCTGGAGACCCCACAGTGGGGACTGGACTTGCAGACAGTAGGATTAAGAAAGAATATAGCTTGACCATGGCCGGTTGGCTCGGCGGTAGAGCATTGGCCTGGCGTGCAGGAGTCCCGGGTTCGATTCCCGGCCAGGGCACACAGGAGAAGCGCCCATCTGCTTCTCTACCCCTCCCCCTCTCCTTCCTCTCTGTCTCTCTCTTCCCCTCCTACAGCCGAAGCTCCATTGGAGCAAAGATGGCCCGGGCGCTGGGGTTGGCTCTGTGGCCTCTGCCTCAGGCGCTAGAGTGGCTCTGGTCGCAACAGAGCAACGCCCTGGAGGGGCAGAACATCGCTCCCTGGTGGGCATGCCGGGTGGATCCCGGTCGGGCGCATGTGGGAGTCTGTCTGACTGCCTCCCCGTTTCCAGCTTTGGAAAAATGGAAAAAAAAAAAAAGAATATAGCTTTTTACTAATTAAAGAAAAAGTTTGGGTTGTAATTGTTCCCTGGTTAATTGATGTAATGGTAGCTTTCACAGTTCAGAATACTAAGTAATTCAGTAGACATCTGCTATGGAATTAGCCCCATGTCCATGCAGCTTAGAAATTAGACTTGGGCCCTTTTCTTGGAAGACTAAGTTAAAGAAGTCCCTGTGCTGACACCACTAAGGAGTGTCACCTATCCTGTTGAGAAGAACTAGGAGCCTTCTTTTTCCATCCCTATACCCAGCCTTGGCCTAAGTTTTCCTGCTAGACTTCAAAAATTCCTCCATTATTATATATGCCTTGGGTTGTAGGTCTGTCTGCTTATTTGGCATCTCCACTGGATTTTCTTTTCTTTTTCTTCTTTTTAGCATGTGAATGAGAGGGACAGAGGGACAGGGAGAGAGATAAGAAGCATCAGTTCTTTGTTGCAACACCTTAGTTGTTCATTGATTGCTTTCTCATATGTGCCTTGACCAGGGGGCGCCAGCAGAGCAAGTGACCTCTTGCACAAGCCAGCAATGTTTTAGGCTCAAGCCATGACCATGGGGTCATATCTATGATCCCATGCTTAAGGCCAGCGACCCTGCACTCAAGCCGCTGAGCCCGTGCTCAGGCTGGCAACCTCAGGTTTTGAACCTGGGTCTTCTGTGTTCCAGGCCAACGCTCTATCCACTGCACCACTGCCTGGTCAGGCTCCACTGGACTTTCTAATAAATGTTTTGAACTCAATGTTCCCCACTCTACAAATCTGCTTTCTCCTAAGTGTCATATTGGGAAATGTACCACCATTCATATACTCAAGCCAGAGTCTAGGAGTCATACTTAGTTCATCGCTGTCTCCATTGCCCACATCCAATCCATAAATAACTCATGTCAATTCTAGCTCCAAAGTATTTCCCAAGTCCAGTCACATCTCAGAGTCCCCACTGCTCCCAGCCTGTTGCTGGACCACTCCCCTCTCATCTGGACCACAGCACTAGCCCCTAGTTTGTCCTCCTGTGGCCACTCTGTGGGCAGCCAAGCCATTTTAGTCATTCTGAAATGTAAAAAGATCATATCACTACTCCACTTAAAAACTTCCTATGGCCCTGGCCAGTTGGCTCAGCGGTAGAGCGTCAGCCTGGCGTACAGAAGTCTCAGGTTCAATTCCTGGCCAGGGCACATAGGAGAAGCACCCATCTGCTTCTCCACCCCTCCCCCTCTCCTTCCTCTCTGTCTCTCTCTTCCCCTCCCGCAGCCGAGGCTCCATTGGAGCAAAGATGGCCCGGGCGCTGGGGATGGCTCCTTGGCCTCTGCCCCAGGTGCTAGAGTGGCTCTGGTCGCAACAGAGCGATGCCCCGGAGGGGCAGAGCATCGCCCCCTGGTGGGCAGAGCGTCGCCCCCTGGTGGGCGTGCGGGGTGGATCCCGGTCAGGCACATGCGGGAGTCTGTCTGACTGTCTCTCCCCGTTTCCAGCTTCAGAGAAATACCAAAACAAAACAAAACAAAAAAAAAACTTCCTATGGCTTTCTGATGCTTACAGAATGAAATGGAATCTTCCTCCACGGCCTACATGAAGCCTATGTAATCTGCCTTCTGCCCACCTCACTGCTCACGAGCTTTGCTCACTATGCTGCGGGAACAGGTCCTCAGGACTGTCACACAGTGCCTTCCTCTGCTCGAAACACTTGCCTCAAAGGCTCTGCAGGCTGGCCTTTTCTCATGACTTAGCCTTAACTTAAATATGTCCTTCTCAGGGAAAGTTTTTCTGATTCCTAATCCAAAATAGCCCACTCCACACCTCCTGTCTCTAACTCCTTACTGTGTTTTCTTTTTTTCGTATCACTGGTCACTGTCTGAAACTATTTTATTTATTGGTTTACCTTAATTATCTGTCTTCCACAGTAGAATATATGCTTCATAGGGCTAATATTGCTTATGCTGCACCCCCTATACTAGAAGAGTGTCCATATTTATAGGTACTCAGTGAATATCTATTGAACAAGGACAAGTTTTAAAACCTTTGAATCTCATTAAAATATAAAACTCTTTGCAAGGAAAAAAGAAAGCAATATTTCTTTTTAGGTGTTGGGAAGACTGAGACCCTGTAGGGAACAGATGGATGGTACCAAAATATAGTTAGAAGAGGTCTAAGATAATATTGTGATGTGTGAACTCAAGACCATACAGGAAGGATAGGAATGCTGTGTGGACAGGTGGTCCAGGGTTTGGTCTTGGCCCGTCCATCCATGACAAATTTAGAGACTAAGATGCTAGAATCAAGGAGAGGAGCGTTGCTTCAAGTTCTGCTTGAAGTCCTTGGGATTTTTCCAACCAAGTTTGGAATCTTAGGTGAGTTGTTCAACTCCTCTGGGCCTCAGCTTCTCAGGGCATGGTGCTGGATGATCACTAAGGTTTGGGCCAATTATGATTATTCCATGTTCGTTTAAAGGCTCATTCAGTAAGTATTAATTGAGCACCTACTGTGTTCCAAAAACTGTGCTACATGCTAAGTGTAAAGCAAAGAACAAGGCACAATCCCTTTCCTCATGGAACTTCTAACATAGAAGACAGAGATGAAGCAGATAGTCACACACACAAACATGTCATTACAAATTGCGTTGGGAAAGGAAAATGCAATGAGAGTTTGTAAGTGAGCACCTTGTGGGAATTGTAAGCTCACATAAACCTACTCCAAAGAAAAGTTCAAGCTTTGTGGTCTGAGATGGGGGGCTCAGGGGGGGCTTTGGGGAGAGTTTCTGGCTGAGTGATTGGCTGTGTGCTCTACGTGGGGGCAGAGGCTTCTCCATCACAACGATGGATTCCACTGGTCCTTGTACCTGGCATGTGGGTCCTCCTGGAGCTGGTGGGTGAGTTCAGTGGGTCATCTCTGGGCTGAGAGTGGGCTGGGGGGAGAAGGTTCTCTGCAGTGTGAAGAATGGCTTTCCTCTGGGCCTGATGAGGGTGAAACTTGGCATTTTCACCTTTGTATGCCAATCCCCTGCCCCTGCCTGGCCTGGCCACGTTCTCACTGACAGGCATCAGATAGAAGTTTGAGATAGAAGGACTGCCTGCTCCCCTCTTTAGTATGTGATTTTGTGGTAGGTATGAATCTTAGCACCTACATTTATTTGTGCAAGAAATACTGCTTTCTTTTGTTTAGAATTATCGTAAGTCCTTCTCTGTGCCCCCATCATTACTAGAGTCCACTCTCCCCAGGAGGCCCCAGGGGAGGCTGGGGGTCCCTGAGCCCGCCCAGGTCTGTCCTCCTGGTACGCCATGGGCTGTCTGGAGGAGGCTCTGCGGCCTCCTGAAGGGCTGAGACTGCACAGGGCTCCAGAGTCCTGTGTCCAAGGCTGGGAGAAATTTCTCATCACTCTTTTCTCCTGGGCTACATTGAAAGGTCCCTCTAGGACACCTGGCATCTGTCTGTAATTTGGCTTCTACAAAAGATAGCAAAAAACTTGATTTTTAGGCTTTTTTTGCTTATTGTTCTACAAAAACACCTGAGGCAGGCCTATCCATCTACTTGGAAGGCTTGTGAAATTCAGGAAAAATGCATACAAATTAATACTTTAAAAATGATCCCGCCATAAAGCTAGGGCTTTGCCATTAAAAAAAAAATCTGCATTTGTCTGAGTCCTCACTTTCCCTGGGCAAATCACCATCTCTTTCAGCCTCATTTTTCTCATCTGTAAATTAGAGAACATCATAGTAGAGACTCCTTCATGGAATTGTAATAAGGATTAAATATGGATTGCATGCAAAGTAGGCCAGTGTCTGGCACAGGGCAAGTATTCGACGAATATTAGCTACCATTTTAATAATATATGACGTTAGCTCTGGTTATAAAATATACTGTTAACTTTTATTTCCTAGCTTAGTGAATGTGTGTGTGTATATGAAGGTTTTGTGGAGAGAGGTGCTCTAAGCTCTCCCCACCTTCCCCAGGCTGTGAATGGGGCTAGGCCGGCACTGTTGTTCATGCTCGTTGAAGAAAGCAGATGCAAGTCTGGTCATGACTTCTTCCATCGACCTTCTTGTCAAACTCATAAAGAGTGATGATCTCCCCTCCTCAGAGGTCCCCACTCACTGTGTGGCAGCTTTTGAATCATACCTCTCTTGTTCAGACAGAGCTTTTCCTTCCCACTACCCCTCCTTCCCTGGCAAAATATTACAAGAAAATATCACTTATACTAAATTTTCTTATAAACTTACCTTTAGGGAACCCATTCCCACCCCCGGAAAGTCTAGGAGACTGGCTCCTGATTGTGTTTTTCCTAAGGCTAAGTCAAATTTTTATTTGTTATGGAAATATTAAATCTTTTTTAAAAGCAGCCTCAAGTCTTTGAGACCAGCACCGACTTGGTCTGTGCCCACGTGCTGATGACAGGCGGGTGCAACCAGAAGGATGTCAGGGCTTCTCCTGATGAGCAGGGCAGAGGGGGGAAGGGAGAGAAGGGAAAAGATGGGTGTTTCTGGACTGGAGATGGCAGAGAGACAGGGAGAGACAGACCCGTGAGATGAGAACCTAAGGGGGAAAAATAGGACAAGGGCAGGTCGCCTGTGTAGTTTTGGGAGAGTTCAAACTAAGAAAGTATATTTAAATATGAGAGAAAAAGTGTGTGTAAGAAAAATGGCTTTAACAGACAATTTGTACCTTTAAACATTAAAAGCCAGACCCAGTAAATTTCATTCAGGAATTAAACACAATAGTAGAACTGATAAACTGGGTAAAAGTCACTTTTTTCTGACTTTGAGGCATTCTATGGATTTGAATAGATTGTCTCTGTATGTATTTTCTACACTTGTAAGAAACAAACAAAAATGACCTTATGGGTTTTGCTTGTACTGTTTTTGAGGGTGAGATTTTATTTAATGCCTGGAATGTGTTAAGTGTTTGGTAGAAGTTTTATAAATGTTTTTGAATCAACTCTAGAAAATCCTGTGTGGGAGATATTCTTTTCGTTCTTTTCCTTCTCTCTTTTTCTTTATTTTCTTTCTTTCTTTCTTTCTTTCTTTCTTTCTTTCTTTCTTTCTTTCTTTCTTTCTTTCTTTCTTTCTTTCTTTCTTTCTTTTCCTTTTTCTGTTTTGCACTTGAACGGAACTGAAATAGTCAAATGGCAAGCATGTTATTTGTTTTTTAACACTAAGTTGAAAAGGGTTGTTAATGTTTTAAACAAAAAAAATTCAAAGTGACTTTGATAAATAGATGGTCAAAAGAAGTTTAACAGGAATAATTTCAATAATTTCAAAACCGTACAGTTAAGGAAAACAGAATTAACTCTAGCAGTCAGTTTAGTGTGTCAGCTGGAAATTGGGAAGTACTCAAAAAATGTTTCTTAGAATGAGTTTGACACTTCAGTTCTGATCCTGTTTTTTAACAGAGAACCTAAAACCCATTGGGGGTTCTTAGACCAACAAAAAATTGGGGTGGGGGCTATTTTTCTACTCTCTGGACGTAGAAAGTGAGGCTCAGTGTGCTTCGGTAGCTGGTCTAAAGTCACGTGACCTCTAAGTACAGAACCTGGGATTCAAACTGGGTCTGACTGAGGCTTATTTCCCAGTGACGTCCACCTCATCCGACAGGGACTCACGGTTATCTTTCGAATGCTCTACCTCCTCTCCTGCCTCCAAACTTCCATTGTTCACAGAGCGGAGCCAGCTCCCCAGGGTCTCCTCCCAGTACCAGCTGCATCCACTCAAGACAGTGGCCTGCCCCCCTCGCCCCTGACTTTTCTGCACCTCCCCCTCTCCCTCTGAACAGCCCGGTATCCTTGGGATATTTCTTACCTGACAGTCTCCCAGTGGTGTTGTTAACCCCTTGACAACAAGCTCGTTTCATATTTAAAATTAAATCGGCCAGTGACTTTTTAATTTTAGTTTTTATATTTATCAGAGTTTCACAAGCACATAGTTTGGAGAGTCAAGTAGTTCTGCAGGCATTGTCTTTAACACGCTTGTGTTTCTGCTCTGATTTTTCAGTTTTCAGCATTAGCTCTTGAGTTCCCACTATGAAAGGTAAATCCAGCTCTTTCCTCCCTGCCTTCGCCAGCCCCCCCTTCTGTACACGTCTCTCCTAGTCCACATGCTTCCAATATTTTTATACACTAATGTATTTATCACAAATCCCATTTACAATGTTAAAAAAGAAAACTCAACTGAGTACATTTTAAAGATCTTATTGGTTTTTTTTTTCAATGATTCATGAATCAGGCAGGATCCAATATAGCATATAGAAAGAGCTCCGAGGAGCTGTTTAGAATGAAAGACTTTGGCAGAAGGGAACGGAAATAGGAAGCAATACTAGAAAGGCTGCTTTCAGTGATGGTAGGGGCCACTAGCCAGATTATGTTACTAGGGCTGATCAGGTAGTTCCTGATGCACTGGTTTAAGATTCTATTTTTGGGATAGCAGGAAACTGTACTCTAGTCTTGGTTGGGTAGTATGGGGCTTAGCATAAGCAACTCCATTTTGGGCCAGCTGTTTTCTTATTAACAAAGGTATAAAGCTATAAATTATATTTATAACAGAGCCCCTCAGTAAATTGTGATTGCTTTTCTTTTTCTATAGTTAGTAATTCTTATTTTTTTTCATTTGCTTTGTTTCCTTTGTAGGAAGCAATAAAGTTCAAACTCTTTGCCAAAGATCTAAATCTCCCCCCCCTCGCCCGCCAGTTATTTGGGTTAACATGTTTTATCAAAGTCATCTCTGTCCATAAGCTTCTCCTGGAGCCCTTCCATGAGTAGTGGGGACCACTGCCCCGCCCCCGCCTGCTGTTTCGTCATCTTCCTGCAGCGTCCTGGGTTCTCTTCACTGATCTTCTCCTCTTCCCTACATCCCACGTCTTCCTCTACTCAGTTTACTGGTATATGTGAATAACTCACTTTCCAGTAACCTTATGAGGAAGGAGGCATGCAGTCATGCTTTTTAAAAAAAATTTTTTTATTTATTCATTTTAGAGAGGAGAGAGAGAGAGAGAGAGAGAGAGAGAGAGAGAGAGAGAGAAAGTGGGGAGAGGCAGGAAGCATCAATTCTCATATGCGCCTTGACAAGACAAGTGCTGGGTTTTGAACCTGCGACCTTAGCATTCCAGGTCAACTCTTTATCCGCTGTGCCACCACAGGTCAGGCAGTCATGAATTTTTAATCTTAGCATCCCCAGTGTTTTGAAACATAGGGGTTCAATAAATGGTTATTAAATTAATAAAAATATTAAAAAAGGAGAACATCAACAGAAAAAAATTATCATAAACCTAAGAGATAAAAGAAAAACCATAAATCTTGATAATCTGATGTTTAAATGACCAAAACTTTTAATTTGTGATTTATATAAGTAATAATGAGAGTTCGCAAGAACACCTGAATTTAGGAAACTCTTCTCATCTTTTCGAAAGGCAGTCTGGCACCTGTGAAAGCATATAGGCTAAGAATGAGTTACTTCCACTTTTTGTCTCTTGTTCTTTGTCCTTCAGAAATAGGGATGGTAATACCTAACTACAAAAACTGCTTTGTTGAATGAAACTAATGATTGCTGAACACTTTCACCTGTTATACCATTAAAATGTCATTTAAATGTAATCCTTTGTATGCAAAATACCTAGCTCAAAGCCTAGCATTTTGTAGCACTTGGCACATGAAATGGCTTCCCTTCTTTCTTCTCTTAAAAACTCAGGGCTCACTAAATTGCCACACACAACAATATCAATTTTGTTGAAAATAGTTATATAACAACTTAGATTTGGATTCAAATATTATATGATGGCAATGATCGTGGTGAAATGCCAGTTTCTATTCCTGGTCCTCACAGCAATTTCCTGTGTAACCTTAGGTAGGTCTCTCCCCTTTCTGAGCCTTAGTGCTTTCTTCTTAGTAAAATGTGGGGCTGCATGGATGGTGACTAAGGTCCCCCTCTCCCACCCCAACTCTGTCCGGCTATGCTCTTGTTCTATGAAATGCCCTTCCCAGGATAGACTCCACCCAGCTGCAGTGAGCACAATTTGCCTGCAAGATAGGTGCTATCTCTGCCCCTGGCACCAGGTTTGTACTGACCCTGGGGCCCCTACTAGATGTCCTGAAGTTGACTGGGGAGAAGAAGCCATTATATTCTTCTGCAATGTAATGCAAAACAGATCCGGCCTTGGCTCTAGCCAACACCAGGGAAGTGGACTTCATTGTAAAAGCTACCTTGTCAGCCTCATGCCGGGGTGATTAATGACTCTTTAATCCCACAGCAGAATACCTGACAAAATACGCCTGGGCCAAAAAGGCAGAACAAACCTAATTAGCCTGGTCGACCCACTCACAAGGTGTGGGTTGCTAAGGATCCCAACAGCTTGGAGAGGAAGCCTCTCCCTGCCTCTCCCCTTTAGGTCTGTGAAAGAATCAAGTGGCCACAATGGGGAAGGGACTCCATTAAAAGGAGGGGGCTGACCAATGAATAAACATGCAGGTTACCGTGTTGATATTTCTCTGAATGCCATTCTGAAGTGGGGTGCTTGGGGCCTCGGAGGCCGGTGCCCCTGGTATTGTGCTGGGGGAGGGACTGGCCATTTGAAGTCAAGGTGAGGACATACTGGGGGCAGATGGAACCTGCTTTGTTTGTGAAAGAGTTTTTCTGCTATTTATGCTAATGAGTGGGAAACACTTCTCAAGCATTTCAGATGATTCTGTAATGAGGCCCGGCAGAATGTGCCAACATTGTTGGCCCAGGACAATTTTAAACTCCCACTTGCCACATTAGCAGCCCCTTTCTTTACATGAAGGCCCTTGGAGGGTGAAAGAGGACAATGAGGGAAGAGTGAAAACATCACAAAGAGAGGCTTTTGTTTCGCGTTCCTTTGAACCCTCTCAAAAGCCCGGTTTCAAGGGGTGTGTTGGGCCTGCCTTTCAACGTTACTGAACCCAGAATCCCCTGTTGTTTAGCAACATAGAAAGCTGACCTTAATTGACTCCACTTCTGAGCAGCCTTTGTAAATCACTCTGCCCTGAGTGAAATTTCCTGATGGGGTCTGCATGCGATATACATACACCAGGGGTATATGGGAGTATCAACATGCCAGTGCAATCCACAGCCTTCACCTGTGTACACTGATTATCAGCATACAACCCCCCATTCAGCTGAATTCTCACAAACACCCTACCTCTGGGTTAGGAATCATTCGTCTGGTTTTACGGAGAAGAGAATCGAGGTGCAGAGAAGTTAGGTGACCTGCCCAGAGTCACACATCAAGAAAGAGTCAGAGCTGTGACCAGAGTTTAGATGGCCCTGACTTTTCTCACTCTTTCACGGTGGTCCCAGGGATTGGCAGTCATGTATGTGTGCATGCCAGACAGATATTGTCAAGGATGAGTTTCTTGAAGACGTTATTTTTTGGAGAAAGAAGGGCACCAGTAGATTATGGTGATATTTTGAATTTCCCGCTTAATTTCTGATCATGACAGCACTTCTCTGACGAGCCTGCTCCTTGCACTGTAGTCTGGCTGTGCCCAGCTGCTCTGCGCCCCCTTCCTGCCGCACCCCCAGACACCCAGCTCCAGGCACATGGCTGTCGAGTGGAGCGGTACTGGGTGTTCATTCCGTCTCCCTACAGGACGGGGCTTCTCTGAGACTCATTAGTTCCAGGTGTGTTGTGAGGAAGGCGGTCCCACCCCAGAACTCATCAGGAAGTTTGGCTACAGGCCTGAGAGATATGTTAACACTCTCAAAGCCTCTAGACTAGTAATAATCAGAATTGATTTCTAACCAGGGCGGGCTTCATGGACATATGTTCTCCTAGTGCAGTTTCCCAGGACTCTGCGCTTGGAAGGGCTCTGTGCTTGGTTTAATACTCTGCTATCACACAGTGCATTCTCCATGCCTCAGGAGCACAAAACTCCCGTGGGCCCACAGAGCATGGCGTTCAGCGAGACTCACAGCGAGTTATTGTGCTGTGTCTGTAACTGAGTAAGCAGGGAGCTGATGGCCCCAAGAGCCCATGCTTTCTGTTCAACCCAGAATGCAATAATGCAGAAAGAAGACAATGGCGTTCTAAGAACTGTGCTTGACCAAAGAACCCTCATATCTTTTCTTACTCATGAGATTTTCCCGTATTAGCCATCGTTCGCACTGAGAACAGTGACAGAGGATGACGGTGCAGAGGTAGGAGGATTGCCTGTCCTCTGAGTGGCCTCATCAGAAAGCTAAAGGCAGAGCACTCAGAGAATGTGTGTGTGTTAGTTACAGAGTGAAATAAACAGAGTTGTGTTGGTGTTAAGCAGCACTTCCACTGTTCTGGTGAGCACATAAAACACATGCGTGTGTGGCTACAGAAGCAAAATTCTGTAATTTTAATGATTCTGTGTAGGAGTTAAATGGTCTCATCTTTGCATTTAAAACTGGCATTGTACAATCTAAAGATGAATGGTAACACTCATATGAATAATTAAAAAAGTTTTAAAATTTAGAATGATATTAAAAAGCAAATGAAAACCACCATGACAAGTTGAGAGAGAGACCAGAGAAAAGAAAAGCTTTTATTTTAGGATTCCTAATCAGAGGCGGATTAAGATCGGTTGAGGCTCTGGGTGCAGAAGAAAATATTGGGCCCCTTACATTAGAAAAAAGAGTAAAGTTGGGGTTTCACGCAGCCCTTCAGAAGTTGGGGCCCAGGGTACGCTCCTGGTGTGCCTGCCGTTAAATCTGCCTCTGCCCCAATGGCACTTTTTCTTGCTTTTTTTCTTTCCTTTTCTTTTTTTTTCTTTTCTTTTCTTCTCTTTTCTTTTTTTTTTTTTTTTGTGTGTGTGTGTGTGTGTGTATGTGTGTGATAGAGACAAAGAGAGACAGAGAGAGGGACAGACACTGACAAAGACAGACAGACCAGAAGGGAGAGAGATGAGAAGCATCAACTCCTTGTTGCGACACCTTAGTTGTTCATTGATTGATTTCTCATATGTGCCCTAACCCGGGGGCTACAGCAGACCAAGTGACCCCTTGCTCAAGCCAGCGACCTTGGGCTCAAGCTGGTGAGCCTTGCTCAAAACAGATGAGCCCGTGCTCAAGCTGGCAACCTCGGGGTTTCAAACCTGGGTCCTCCGTGTCCCAGTCTGACACTCCATTCACTGCACCACTGCCTGGTCAGGCTCTTCTGCTTTTTGAACAAAGAGTCCCACACTCTCATTTTGTACTTGGTCCTGCAGATTATGTAGATGGTCCTGTTTCTGGCAAAAGACATGTGGAAATGAATATTATGTGTTTTAAAAAAAAATCTTCTGTGGTCACAGATCTCACAATTAACTCAAAAAGAACTACTCCATTAATGGTGCCATTCTTTGCATTTTATTTGGGGTTTGTGGAAGGCTGGTGCACAGTGCTGCATCGCTCTGTAGGCAAAGGGTGGTGTGGAGAGGGCACATGGATGCTACCATGGGAGCATGGAGAAGCCCTAATCCACAGGCCTCTGTTTTCTTAACCTGCACAGTGGAGATAACACATGCCTTGCCCATTTGTTAGGGGTTCCAGGAAAAGAATGGATGTAAAGATGTTTTGCAAAAGTTAAAGTGTTGTATATGTACAAATTATAATTTATAGTACTATTTAAAAACCACCAGTCATGGAGTCATGGAAATTGCTGTCTTTGTTCCCTCTGATTTGCAAATTAATTTAAAATAAATTTCTATCAAATACGAATCAATTTTATTCATTTTCTCTCTTTTAAACAAATACGTTAATAATTGTTTAGACGATAGTATGAAACTTCAGTATATTCACAACTTTTTCCTCTTGTAGTAATATAATATATATCAGTATACATCAATGTTTTCTTCTTCTTCTTCTTCTTCTTCCTCCTCCTCCTCCTCCTCCTCCTCCTCCTCCCCTTCTTCTTCTCCTTCTCCTTCTCCTTCTCCTTCTCCTTCTCCTTCTCCTTCTCCTTCTCCTTCTCCTTCTTCTTCTTCTTCTTCTTCTTCTTCTTCTTCTTCTTCTTCTTCTTTCCATTTTAAGTGAGAGGAGGTGATATAGAGAGACAGACTCCCGCATGCACCTCGACCAGGATTTACCTGCAACCCCCATCTGAGGCAGATAATCTGCCCATCTGGGGCCATGCTCCAACTGAGCTATTTTTAGCATCCAAGGCAGAGGCTCCACGGAGCCATCCTCAGCACCTGGTGCTCAGACCCAGGGCCGACATGTTCGAATTAATCAAGCCATGGCTGCAGGAGGGAAAGACAGAGAGAGTGAGAGAGAGAACGGGGAGGGGGAGATGCAGATGGTCTCTTCTCCTGTGTGCCCTGATGGGGAATTGAACCCGGGACTTCCACTCTTCAGGTAGACGCTCTACCACTGAGCTAGCTGGCAAGGGCCACATCAATGTTTTCAAAGGCCAGAGTATTTTGGCCAAAGTAAGGAAGTTTTATTTTATGAAAAAAACAAAAACAAAACAAAAAGTAGTTTATACAGTATTCTATGATTACACAGTTGTTAAACCTGTGTATAGAAAAATGACAAGGAAATAAACCAAAACCTTAACAGTTAGAAAAATAAACAACTGGGAACAGGAGACAGATGAGCCATAATGACATTGGGCCCTCGCATAACATGGTGTACTGTTTTTATCACTCAGTTTAAGTAACTTCTGGAGTAAAACATGTTTCTACAAATGTAACAGCTTCTCACAGGCAAAGTCTGATTGGTTAACCTGCTGAGACTACAGAGACTGTGATAATCTTATCCCTTCAATACCAGCATTATAAATAGGTCTCTGACATATATAAAAAATGGCAGACTAATACAGTAGAATAATGATAGTATTGGGAAGGAAAGCATTTTTGCCTTGTGACATTAGAAAAGCAACTCCTCTCAGCAGGGGCCTCAGTTTCCCCATCTGTCCTTGAGGTAGAGTAGACCATGAACCTCAAAGGGTTATCTAGCACAAAGTTCTTTGTTTTGACGGCTTTGATGTGGCTTTCAAAGCCTTAGTGCCAAAGTCCTCCTTGGGACTACCTGAAGTGAGGTGATGGGTACACGTGGAGACCCCTGGCACGGAGAGGTCCTGTGTCCCGAGGTGACACAGCAGATCCAGGCTCTGGAACACCTGTTCCGAGCCCACATCCAGCCTGTCGCTCAACTTCATCTGCTCTTCTCTGGATGGGACTCATTCTCCCAGGCTGGGAGGCTCCTTTCCCAGTGCTCAGAGGAGTAGGTTCAGCCTTTTCTCTGCAGGTGGTCAGACCGTCTCCCCAGCACATCAGCAAAGCAGGTGACCCATGAGTGTTTGTTGAACACTGAATTATGGTTCCATAATTTATTACTCATTGTATTTCTCCTTTTACACTGCAAGCACTCCAAAGATGTAGGCTCATTAAATTCATCCCACTCTTTCCATAGTCCCTAGTGCACCCACAGGGCCTAGCACATAGTAGGAGCTCAGCAGGTTTGAGTATACCTGAATGATGGCCAATACCCACTTTGCTGAGATAGATATTCTTGCTCATGAAGGCCCCAAGCTGCCTTGGATCAGTCCTGGTGTATACCTCCAGCCCACCAAGGACAGGAGTCAAGATGTAATTTCTGCTTTCTGGGGAAGATGTGGATAGCCAGGAACTATCAAGTTCCAGAAACTCTTTCCTGTCTTTCTTCACTTTGCAGTCTTGTTTGAAATGGCATTTCGAATACACCCTCTAACCTAGCAATAAAAAATTGTGTAAGGCCATTCATAGCAGCTACATTCATAACAGCTTCAAACTGGAAACAACTCAATATCCATCAGCAGGAGGAGGGGCAAACAAAATCCATTATCCTTACTAGGAAATACTACTCAGCAAGAAAAAGATGCAAAAGACATGGATGAACCTCAAAAGCACACTAAGAGAAGAAGCTAGGCACAGCGGACCGCAGACTGGATGCTCCCGTTTAAACACAGTTCTAAAGCAGACAAAACTGATCCAGCGTGATAGAAATCAGAGCAGTGGTTGCCTGGGGGTGGGTGGGGATGGGCTGACTGGAAAGAGGGCACGGAGGAACTTCTGGGGTGATGGAAATGGTCTATGTCTTGACTGGGGTGGTGGTTACACATGTCAAAACTCACTGATCTGCATGGACACTTACAAATCTGGACATTGCATTGTTTGCTAAATTAACCCTCAATGAAACCCCCACCATGTATGTGTGTGTGTGTGTGTGTGTGTGTATATATATATATTTGTGACAGAGACAGAGAGAGGGACAGACAGGAAAGGAGAGAGATGAGAAGCATCAATTCTTTGTTGCGGCATCTTAAGTTGTTCGTTGATTGATTTCTCATATGTGTCTTGACTGGGTGGGGTGTACAGCAGAATGAGTGACCCCTTACTCAAGCCTTACTCAAACCAGATGAGCCCACACTCAAGCTGGAGACCTCGGGGTTTTGAACCTGAGTCCTCCGCATCCCAGTCCGACGCTCTATCCACTGTGCCACCGCCTGGTCAGGCAACTCCCATAATATTGGGAGCTGATGTTTTTAGCCTTTCAGTGGCTGTTTGCCTCTCAGCTCAGACACCGAGAAAGCGAGCTGTGATTCCTGCAGCTGTGGCCATGCCGTAATTTCCACACATGCACCTGGGGCAGCCCTGCACACGGCCCATTTCTCATCCAGGCACTTTGCCGGCACTTCATGAACGCCTGTCTCTCTCTGGGCTCTCTTGGGACTCATGAAAGACACTCACCCTTCCTCCCTTTAGCACTTCAGATGTCAAGTTCTCTGCATTTTCTCTTCTCCAAGCTAATCCCCAGGTTTGCCATCCATGCTTCGCTGAACGGGATTTTCGAACCCTTCCTCCTCGTAGTGTCCCTCCCCTGGCTATGTTCCAGATGCCCAGGGTCCATTCAAAGGATTCTCTGAACACTTTGGCAGGTGAGCTTGACTTCTCCCTCCGAAGTGATTTCAGCAGGAGGAGCCAGGCTGTGAGCCAGCCTCTGAATGACTCACTCAACAGGTCAAACTTTTTTTTTAAGGGAAAAGAGAAATGAAAATGTGGTGGGAATTCCACAAAGGCCCCTGTGAATGATTGACATACATTTAGGCAGACAAGGCATTTGTGTGATGCCAGGGGGCTGATGCACTAATAGATAGAATTTGTAGGCTCCCAAGGAGAGGTTAAAGAGGGGAGCACAGATTCCTTTGAGCCCACTTGGTGCTCCCATGTCATCCATCCCAGCCTTAATCAAGTTATCATATCAACTCAGTGTCTCCTGGACCCCAGCTCTCTGGCTGAATGAGGAAAAAATTTGCAGACAAATTCCGAGCAGCAGGAAGTTGGTGCTCTCCTGCTAGGCTGGATAAAAAGTACCTGTAACCTCTTCAGGCCTCCTTCCTGCTCCTGCTGGGAGCTCACTTCAAGTGGCTCCCTTATTTGATTAGGCCTCTCCGGGCTTCTCTGGTGTAGGTATCCAATTCACTGCCGTGTCCACCAGCTTCCTAAGAGGCAGCAACAGAAACATTAGAGTTACTCTTTTGTGAAATTATGGGGAAGCCGAGTGGGCTAAGCGCTGTGATGTGTGTGTGCAAGAATGAGAGAGAGAGAGAGAGAGAGAAGAGACACACAGATGTGCATAAAGAGAATACCGTTCGTTAACAAATGTGACATTGATTTATATGTGCTTCCTTTAGTCACGGAACAACTGAGTGACATCTCCAACTTCTCACGATATAAAAAAGAAGAAGAGAATAAAAGACCTTTGCCTAAGTGCTATCTATCATTATTTTTTAGTATTTGCAAAAGCTTCTTAACATGCATAATTTATAGCCAATGGACCAAATTTCCATATTATGGATTTCTTTGCTTCATGACTATAAAATTCAAATTATAGTGCTATATATGATTTGATAGCAAGAGTATGAATTATGATGATCCTTGTGTTTTCACACAGGAGTATCACTGGGCTGACGTGACCTGTTGGTAGATGCGTGTATATTCATCTCTCCTACGTGTGACTTTATGAGTAGAAAGAGAAGAGGCCATGTGCCTTGTCAGCCTGTGCTGCCTCTAGATTGTCTTTTTTCTTTTATTTGTTTCTTTAAAAGGGGGGGGGGGCGACATGTTTCTCCACACAATCACTAAAAAACACAAAAACTTTGCAAGGCAAGGCCATATTGTGTATTCATTTCAGGAAATGTCAGTCTAATCAAGGAAAATAACGTTCACATCTCTTCATCTTCAGGTGCTTGAGACAGATGTGAATCTGGTCCCCAAGGCGTTTTCAGATCAGCCTGAGGCTCCAGGACGACTTCAGCACAGAGCCGAGCGGTTGGTGCTGAAAACTCAGGATGAAATGGGACTTGCCGGGGCGAGTTGAGGACAGTACTGGGCTGGTGAGAAATGGAGAAATGGAGTTATCATTCATCTATTCATTCCCCCGGGGAGAAAAAAGGAAACACACTCTCCAAACTCAAGATGCCTATTGATTTATCCCCTTTAACAGGCAAGACACTTGAGAACCCAACGTCTTGGGGCTCGTTAGCGATTTTTATTGAGAGAAGAACCTCCCTGGCGAGTTCCCACAGCGGCTGGGAAGTCAGAGGCGCGGGCGGGGCGGCGCGGCGAGGGACCGGGAGCTTTTCTTCTGCGCCATAAAGGCCTTCACAATGTCCGCTGGGGTTTCAACGGTTAAAGAGACCTCGCTGCACAAAGGGGCGCGCCGGCTGTAATCGGGAAATAAATTTGATTTTCTGAATTCTTTGGCAGCTGGTGACAAAAGGCCAGGTATGGCGCCGCGGCGGGGGTGATCTTTGCAGAAGGCAGCCGCACGGCGGGGGCGCACGGGCCCGGGACGCACAAAGGCGACCGTCCTAGCACCACAATGGCCGGACGAGGGCTCCGCTTCCAGGGGCCCGGCCGCCTGGGCACTCGTGAGCCCCCCAGCCGGCTTCCCACCTCGGCCAGCGGCCCTCCCAGGCCGAGGCCATCCATCTGCACAGGGGCTGAGTGCAGGGGACACCTCGTGAAATAGCAGGGACGTTTCACTCAGTCTTAAACCTGGAACTCCAAGGGCCTTCTGCTGGGGCCACAAGCAGCAGGAGAATTTTAAAACTTAAATCAATTCCCCGTGGAACAAAATGTTTTAAAATTATTTTTCTAACAAATGACTATTATCAAGAATATATAGAGGATTCCACACTCAAGAATTAGAAAACAAGCAACCCGAGTTTCAAAATGGGCAAAAGACATCGATTGACACTTGACCAAAGTGAGCATAGGGATGGCAAGTAAGCAAATGAAATTTGTTCTGTATCATTAGACATTAGAGAAATTTAAGTGAAAACCAAAAATATCATTCCACATTTAAATGAAAGAAAAGAAAAGGAAAGAAATGTACAGAAACTCCTCGCCTAATCCAGCCTTTGCTGGGGTTTTGGAGGGGTCGTGAAACATCAGTCTCCTGCAGTTTCCCTAACTCCCCCGGGCTCGGTGAACAGCAGTCCCCTCTTTACCTAGAGGATTCTATTTCATCAGTTCCTGTAAGTTCCTTGAAGGGCCAGGGTAGGTCTTAGTCTTTCTTTGATGACAAAGCAGAAGTGCCACCTGGAGAAATGGAGCTGCTAGGCCTCCAGGGGCAGGAACCAAGCTTCAGCTGTTCATTCAGAAATATTTACTGAGCACTACTCGCCCCCCCCCCCCCCCGCACTGATTTCAGAATATCTTTCCCTCCGTGGGCCCCTGCCACATCCTGCTCCTGGGTCTGCTGCAGAAACAGCACCGGTCAAGCTCTCCCGGAACAGAAAGTGTCCGGCTCCCCCACCAGCCGAGGCGGTGCTTGCCTTAGAATCACAGACAGGCTCCCCTCATACTCTGTGCGTGTGGGCCCTGTTTCCTCAGCACCACTCCGGAACGTTCCTGCAGCCGTCCCCTCAGACACTAGCCAGACTTTGGTTCCGTTTCTTTCATACTCAAGATGAGGCAGCCTATAATGTCAATTTTATTTGTAGAAGATGTCAGGATTCCAGAAAAGCCGGCTTGAAAACATGTGTTCAATAACATACAGCTCACCATGTCTCTTTCACTGTGTCTGAGCAAATCTGGACCTAAAGTGGAGCCCAATATCTTTAACCACTAATTAAAATACAAGTGGCTATATATATATATATATATATATATATATATATATATATATATATACACACACACACACACACACACACACACACACACAGAAATGGGGCTTCCCTGCTAGATTAATTCTTCCTCAGGCTTAATTCATTTTGGAAGATCTTGAACCTTTCTTGCTGGCCTAACACTATCAAATTGTCATACCAAAGTCTCTTGCTGAGTGTCCTTAAGACCCTATGTAAGAGGAGTTCTCTTTTTTGCTGGAGCCATCTTATTTCAGGTTGATCTCTAATTAAATTCAGTGTAAAGTGGGACCTGTGTGTGAATGTGGACCCATGTGTGTGAGAGTATGGTGTGGGCAATCAGCAGTCAGAAGCCTGGAAATGAGCCTGACCAGGCGGTGGCGCAGTGGATAGAGCGTCGGACTGGGATGCAGAGGACCCAGGTTCGAGACTCCGAGGTTGCCAGCTTGAGCGCGTGCTCATCTGGTTTGAGCAAAAAGCCCACCAGCTTGAACCCAAGGTCGCTGGCTCCAGCAAGGGGCTACTCGGTCTGCTGAAGGCCCATGGTCAAGGCACATATGAGAAAGCAATCAATGAACAACTAAGGTGTTGCAATGAGCAATGAAAAACTAATGATTGATGCTTCTCATCTCTCTTCGTTCCTGTCTGTCTGTCCCTGTCTATCCCTCTCTCTGACTCACTCTCTGTCTCTGTAAAAAATAAATTAAAAAAAAAATTAAAAAAAAAAAAAAAGAAGCCTGGAAATGAGGCCGGATTCAAGGAGAATTTAAATATAGAACAAGGGTCCTAGGAGTTCTAGAAAAATAAGTTATTCTCAACCCAGCACAGTGACAGCAGCTGACAACATCTTTATCTATGCCATAATGGAATGGTCTCATGTGTCTCTGATAGCATAAGATTATAATTATTGTTCTCATAGCAGGTCAGGTATGAAGGTACGGCTGCTCCATTGTGTTAGTTATCTATTACTGTGTAACAAACCTCCATAAACTTAGTGGCTTCGAACAACATAAATTTATTTTATTTTATTTTTTTAATTGATTTTAATTTATTGTGTTTTCATAGATTCTAGTGTTGCCCCAAATGCATCCCCCCTGCCCTGTATTTCCCTCAACATCTCCATTGAGCCCCTCTCCATAGCGCCCTCCCCCCTTCCCTTCAGGTCTCATAGTTTCTGTGGGTCAGGCATCTAGGCGCAGCTTAGTGGAGTCCCGTGTTTCAGGGTCTCACAGCCTCTCATCCAAGTGTCAGCCAGGGCTGGGGTCTCATCTACAGCTTGACTGGGGAAGGATCTACTTTCAAACTCATGTGGTTGTTGACAGGATTCAGTTCTGAGGACTGTTGGACTGAGGGCCTCGGCTCCTGGTGGGCTATCAGCCAGGAGTTCATTGCCTCTCTATATGGCAGCTTACTACATCAAAGCCAGCCAAAGAGCTGGTCAATGAAGAGAGTCTGCTAGTAAGATGAATGTTACAGTCTTGTATAATGTAATCATGGGAGTGACATCCCACCACTTTTGTCATATTCTATTGGTTAGAAACAAGTCACAGGTCCTGGGTGCTGGCTCAGTGGATAGAGAGTCAGCCTGACATATGAATGTCCTGGGTTTGATTTCCAGTCAGGACACACCGAAGAAGTGGCCATCTGCTTCTCTCCTCCTCCCTCTCCCCTTCTCTCCTTCTTCCTCTCCCACAGCCAGTGGCTTAACTGGTTCAAGCATTAGCCCTGGTTGCTGAGCTCAGTTGGTATGAGCGTGTCAACCTCAGGCGTTAAAAACAGTTCAATTAATTTGAGCATTGGCTCCAGACAGGGGTTGCTGGGTGAATCCCCATCAGGGCACATGCGAGAGTCTATCTCCTCTCCTCTCACTTAAAAAAAGAAAAAGAAAAAGAAAGAAACAAGTCACAGGCACTGTCTACAGATGAAAGGAGGGGATTACACAGAGTGTAGTTATCAAGAAGTGTAAACTATGAGGATCGCCTTCGAGTCCATCTACCACAGTTATTTCACCCACAACTAAACTGAGGCCCTAAAACAGGGGTGTGCCCTGGTGATAATCTCAGTGAGTTGGTGTAGGGGTGAGACTCTTGTGTACGACTTCAGTTCTGTCTGTGATCTTTCCCCTACAGCAGTGGTCCCCAACCTTTTTTGGGCCACGGACCGGTTTAATGTGAGAAAATATTCTCACGGACCGGCCTTTAGGGTGGGATGGATAAATGTATCACGTGACCAAGACAAGCATCAAGAGTGAGTCTTAGATGGATGTAACAGAGGGAATCTGGTCATTTTTTAAAAATAAAACATCGTTCAGACTTAAATATAAATAAAACGGAAATAATGTAAGTTATTTATTCTTTCTCTGTGGACCGGTACCAAATGGCTCATGGACCGGTACCGGTCCACAGCCCCGGGGTTGGAGACCACTGCCCTACAGCACACCTCCATACACAGGTTTAGCATTTGGGAAGCCTCTGGTTCTGAAAAGCAGTCCTTGATTGCTGCCACATCACTACCACCCCCATGGTCACTGTGGTGCTCCACTAAGGAACTCAAGGAACAAAAGGCCCCTGATCCCTACAAAATATCCTCTAACCAAAACTGTAGAAAGAGTTCCCTTTCCAATTAAATCAGAACACTTTAAGAATCTCAGGGCTGGCCCTGGACAGTTGGCTCAGTGGTAGAGTGTTGGCCTGGTGTATGGAAGTCCCGGGTTCTATTCCCAGCCAGGATGCTCAGGAGAAGCACCCATCTGCTTCTCCACTCCTCCCACTCTCCTCTCTCTCTGTCTCTCTCTTCCCCTCCTGCAGCCAAGGCTCCACTGGAGCAAAGTTGGCCCAGGCGCTGAGGATGGCTTCATGGCCTCCGCCTCAGGAGCTAGAATGGCTCCAGTTACAACAGAGCAATGCCCCCTAGTGGGTTTGTCGGGTGGATTCCTGTCAGGGTGCATGTGGGAGTCTGTCTGTCTGCCTTCCCGCTTCTCACTTCAGAAAAATACAAAAAAAAAAAAAATATCTCAGGGTTTCCTAGTTTCCCACTGCCACCCTGCCCTAACTCCTTTTAACAGATGAGAAAACAGGTGTAGGCAAGAAAAGTGATTTATTCAAGCTTACACTGATACAGCCGGGTTCGCTTTCTTTTTAACACACTGAAATCAATCACAGAGAATGCATTGGCTTCAGTGACTGAGCATGGGAAGGGAGGGCTGGCTCTCTGTGTCAGCATGCAACTCTGGGTCCCCAGCTCAACACAGACCCCAAGACCAAAAGGAAGATGATTAGATATAAACAACAGTCTTAATCCCAATAGGTCATGTTGACTCTTGAGGGAAAAAGTTGCTGAGCTCATAAAGTCTGGATTGCAAAGGCTGCTTACATAGTTAATTCCCAAGGCACCACCCATCGTTGACAGACACAGCACAGTGTAGTTGACACCTGAGCTTTGCCTCTGGGATTTCAGTAAGGTTACAACCCACCTCAAGAGGTGGCAGTTAAGTCTGTTTTGACATGAAGTGTGTGTGTGTGTGTGTGTGTATTTCTTTCTTCTGAGTCCAAGCCTTTGTCTCCCATCCTCTCTGCACTAAGAAGAAAAAGTAGTATTTTCTGACCTCTGGTTGCTGCATTTAGTAAAACAGGCTCCCAGCAAAGTTATGAACAAGATTTCCTCCCCACTAATGCACTTATGAAAGAAACCTCTGGCTGCATTCACCTTCCATTATTCCCAGAGAACAACAGAATGAAGAAATGAAATGGTGTAGTGAGTTCTATGCCCATTCATCTTGAGTATAGATGCCCTAAGTGTGCTGTTTGCTGGCTCTGAAGAGCTGAAATCATTCCATATATTGGGGTGGCTCAGAGAATAGGAAGAAGTTGCTCTTGGGACTAGGTGACCTGAGTAGTTCTGATCTAACCATCAAATAATTTGGAAAGAGATAAGAAAAGAATATTTATTTTCACCGTAAAATGATCTCTTCTGTCATGTATAACTAATTTGGTGGAAAGGTGCCCATTTTAAGTAAAGTCCACATGAGTATTAGAATAAAGTAGATTGGCTTCCAGGGCCCTTTAAACTCACTGACCTCACCATTTTCTGAACAAGGACAGTCACAACTGTGTCCCTTTGCACATGCTGTTCACTGTACCTAAGAGTAGCTTCCACCTCCTCTTTCTAACCAGCTTCCTTTTACTCACCTGGTAGGGTCCAGCTCAATCATCACCTCCTCTGTGAAGTCTGCCATGGTTCCTGATCCCCTGCTCTCTTTACCATGCTCAGAGGCAGTCGCCTTCCCTCTGGATTCTCAGCCCTTCTTGATAGCTCTATCTGGACAGTGACCACATCTGTGCCGGGAGACTGTGATAACATAACGGTAGAGATTTCATCTTGTTCATTTTCATTTTTGTAGACCTTGCAGGACTTCCCCAGTTCACAATGGCACAAGTTTCATGGATGGATGAGCTGGGAAATTGCTTTGAGGAAAAACTCTTTAACTTGATTATTTTAAATCTTTGTTAACAAATTGCCTACTAGCATTCAGCCAGATGTCCAACAGGACTGAAATGACAGAGACCTGCTACGTGCAAACAAGTGTACTTTAAAGAAGACAGAGACTTCCAGGTACAAATGAGCACAAATGGAATAGAACACTCTTGAAAATCAAAAGGAAATTATACTCCTACTGTTCCATATACCTAATAATTTTCTAAGCTCATTGAGCAGTCAGTGTATCCAGACAGTATGCTGGGAGTTTTACAGAGACCATCATAAAGTTCGTTTGAAGTAGGTCTTATTGTGCTCATTTTTCAGATGAGAAAACTGAGGCACAGAGATGAAAGGAGTTGCCCTAGGTCTTCTAGCTAGTGACAGAGGCAGGTGTCAGAGCCTGAGCTGTCTGCCAAACCTCTAAAGCAGCAGTTCTCAACCTGTGGGTCGCGACCCCGGCGGGGGTCGAACGACCAAAACACAGGGTCACCTAAGGCGGGGTCGCGACCCACAGGTTGAGAACCGCTGCTCTAAAGGATCGCCAAAGCTTTGTTCCGGGTATGCACTGGCTATACTTGAACATCTACGGCCCATCAGTTCCTGCTCCTGGTGCTTTCAATACACAGATGTTACTGCCCTTGACTTTCTCTGAGGAGGGGTGGAGGTAGGAGCTTAAACAAGCACATAGTTATTTTAATGCAAGATGAAATGAAAGTGTCATAAAGAGGCACTGCATGCTGGGGGTAGGGGGAAGTATGCCACATCTGGGGAAGGACCAGGAAGGGCTTCTTGTAGCAGCGGGTGGCATGTCAAGTGAGTCTTAAAGGATGGGGAGGACATCAGCAGATCTGTGGGGATGGATCCGGACTGAGGCTATGGAGGAGAGAACCATCAGGGCCAGGTAGGAACTGTGGGAAAAGAGACTGGAAGGGAAGGTGGGACCAGCACTGCCCTGCCCCCTGCACCAACCCTGGGCTCTCTGCCAGGAGGATGCGACCAAGCTGGTAAGCAGGGCCTGGGCTATTTTAAATGAGCAAAGAGAGCCTGCACTCCAGGTGGACGAAGCACAGTTTAGTGGGCCTGAAGCTCTAGTTTAAACTACTAGTTTAATGTTGCTGTTAAATGAATTCCAACCTGTCCCTTCTTTCTGAATTTCTGTCCTTCTATCATCTCTGTAGGCTTCTAACAATCCTCTACTCCTACACCCACACTTCCTACCCATCCCTATTACCTTCTAATTTTAATTTGAGAGTTTATGGGAACTTCTAATTACCCTTCATATATTTGAAAGTAGTTAATAACTTGTCACCTCCCCCTTGGTCAGCCCTGCTGAGAGCTCCCTGCCTCCATTCTGTGACTGTCCTCTCAGGCCTCCCTAGTTGCTCCTCTGTAGCCCCGTAGTGCTCAGCCATGGAATCCCAAGTTTTAACTACCACACGCATGGTCCTTTGGGCCTCTCTCAGCCTAAGCAAACATTATTAAAATCCCATTGTCTATAAAGTTAGTAGAAACGCATTTATAAGAATCCACTTGATGGCTTTGAAATGAGGAACCATCTGAAAGTTCAGCCAATATGGTGTTCATGGGAAGGACTTGATCTACCATCCCTGGAATAGGTTATCCTTCACCTCTGCCTCATTGTGTCCGATGGTCGTAGTCACCATCCAGTAAGGAGCTTGGCATCTTCCTGCCTGCCTTCCTTCCTTCCCTGTGTCATTAGCTGGAGCAAACCCAAACCCACTGGAGCAGCTGAGGCCACACCTCAGGAATTCGGTTCACCCGTTCTCCCCTTGGCTCTGTGGCGTCTGCTCACTCATGCCTCCCACTCCCTGGGGCTTAAGGAGATTGTACAGCCATCCAAAACATTCTTTGAAGGGGGTGCTTTGCTTATTCATCTTTGGATCCACTTAGCATGGTGCCCTGCACACAGGAATCATTCAGTAAGTGTTTGTTGACTTGCTTCTTTTCAGTTCACTGGACCTCATGGACTTGGAATCCACTCCCCAGCACTCCTCTGGCTGTCTCGCCCTTGAGGGCAGGCCCAGGAATCCTGGCTCCTTCGTCTGGCTTTCTTTGTGGGTCTTGTTCCTGACACTGTAATCATGCGCTTAGCTCCATTCTGAACCTCCTCCTCCTTACCATGTTCCTCTAAAGCTATCAAGCCTACACCTTGACTCTCAAAATGGACGCAATGGTCCTTAAAATACCTTTCAAACTCCAAAGTGCTATGCAAATGTAGAGAATATGACAAGTATGATGAGTTTTCCTTGAAGAACCATAATAATTAAGGAAGTAATAGAGTGATGAAATAAAGAATGACTTTAGCCTGACCTGTGGTGGCGCAGTGGATAAAGTGTCAACCTGGAAATACTGAGGTCGCCGGTTCGAAACCCTGGGCTTGCCTGGTCAAGGCACATATGGGAGTTGATGCTTCCAGCTCCTCCCCCCCTTCTCTCTCTCTCTCTGTCTCTCCCTCTCCTCTCTAAAATGAATAAATAAAAAATTAAAATTAAAATAAAAATAAACTTTCCTTTAAAAAAAAAAAAAGAAAAGAAACAGATTTCCGCCTGACTAGGCAGTGGCGCAGTGGATAGAACATCGGACTGGGATGCCGAAGACTCAGGTTCTAGACCCCGAGGTCGCCAGCTTGAGTGTGGGCTCATATGGCTTGAGTAAAGCTCACCAGCTTGGACCCAAGGTCGCTGGCTCAAGCAAGGGGTTACTCGGCCTGCTGAAGGTGTGTGGTCAAGGCACATATGAGAAAGCAATCAATGAACAATTAAGGCGTAGCAATGCTCAATGAAAAACTAATGATTGATGCTTCTCATCTCTCCGTTCCTGTCTGTCTGTCCTTGTCTATCTCTCACTCTGACTCTCTCTCTGTCTCTGTAAAAAAAAAAAAAAGAATGACTTTAACATACAGACAAGGCAAATGGCAATAAATTGATTACAGTAGTCTTAGAATAATCATCTTTTTGCTTAACAAATATTGATGAGAGATATCTTGTATTTTGTTTTTAGTTGGAAAATAAAATGGATTTCTTTCATCCACTTCACTTCCTCTACTTCCAGAAGCCATTTGAGAAACATACAATCAGTCATCAGCTAGGAAAACAGAAAAAATTTGCATATTGGCCCCAGTTTTAAAACTGTGTGACCACTTCCCCTTTCTTGACTATCTGTTTGTAAAATGAGGAGGTTAGAAGAGATAATGTGTCAAGTCTCTTCTGGCACATATAGTCTATGGCTTATTGAGAAAACCAAACCATCCTCTTTGATTTCTTACAGGACTAAGTCCCTTTTCCATGGGTCTTTTTTTTGGGGGGGGGCACCCACTGATTGCCATCTTTTGTTTAAGTATAGTTTTCTCTGAGTAGACCATGAGCCCTCCCAGGTCAGGATGGTGTCTTGTTCTGCTTTGCACCAACCCAACACAGTGCCTGGCACATAGCAAATGCTCAAAAATACTGTCAAATGAAGAAGTCAGAGATGCTGAAGACAGGTGATTGGGTCAATGAGTAAACAACACTGGTAAAAGAAAGGACTTTACTGGGAGAAAAATATTTTAAATAACTGGTCTGAAAACATTCTTCAGGGGTACTTTTCCATGTCACCTGAGGTTGTGGCTAGGAAAGGCCAAAAGGCTAGCAGATCTCCATTGTACATGGCATTTTCAGTTTGGTTTAGTTTTCTGAGTTCTTTTAGATTTTGCTGGTGTCTGCCTGACACATTTTAACATCATGAGCAGCTTTGCAGACAGAGCTTTGCCATGTGCACTTAGTCATTTATTCAGAAATGCTGGGGTGTTGTAGTTCATCATTCCACCCAAGCTAAGGTAAGTAATGTCACCACATCATTTCTTATGGGGAAAACTCAGTCGTTCATCCAGATGTTTTGTCTGGATAATGTTTTGTCTTCTAGGAGTAAATATCCTAACCTCAGGACATATATATATACACACACACATGTATATACATTTGTGTGTATATATACATATATAAACACACATACATATATGTGCATATACATACACCAAGGTCCAAGAAAATCCTGAAAAGATACACAACGTTGAGACTGTGCCACGATGGCTGAGTTGGGGAGCTGACTGGTTTCCCTCCCATCAGAATGACTACTGTAGTCTTAGTTGGGTCACCGCTTTTTTAGGGCAGCTTACATTACTGTTGAATTTACTTTCCCTTGTAAAAACTGAATTTCATACACAGGACCATTCAAATGGAAAATGTTGTTGAAGGATGCTACAGTTTTGATAACAGCACGGTGTTGAATGCATCGGAATCCCTAGGCCTCACCCCCTCCAGGCCTGGAAAGTGTTCTAGATGATACAGGGTCAAGGTCTATTGGCTACTGTTGTCCTAGGCAAAGAGGTTCAATTCCTGAACAGATTCAGTGGGCAGAACGTATTCTGTAAACCCAAGTCAAGAGCTTGGAAAATGGCAAGACAAGTGCTATGCCTTGCTTGGCTGAGCAGATAGAATGAAAAGAATAAATAAATAAAAAGAAGATGAAGACCAATGTAAAATTCAGGAATAGATAAATAGAAAGAGGAAAAATATTTTATTGCTCTACAATTGAAGAAATGTACGATTCAGAACTTACAGACTCATGCAAGTGAGTTCAGGCCTCTGGTTATATAAATATAACTGGTTATGTAAATAAGGATCAGTGAAGGGCAAAGACTGTCCAAGATCACACAGCTAGTTAGAGACCCACCTGGAGTTGGAACCCAGCCCTCCTGGCCTGTGCTGGTAACAGGAAGGACATCATATAGTCTGCCAAAACTTATTTTTACTAAGATCATCTTTGTTTATTTAAGGCCAGAGAGCCAGAGAAGAAAAAGCAATTTAATGAGTTACGATTCACCAATTGGCCCTCAAGTTCTTTTTTACCTTTATTTTTCTGAGTCTTGCCAGAGAAATAAACTCTAATCTACTTGTTTTATGAGAAGAATCTATAAGAATGCCTATCTCAGGTATCACCACAGCAACCCTTTAGAGAATAAAGTTTTATCCCAATCTGTTCTTTTTTTTTAAAGTATTTTTTCAGTCTTTAAACATAAGACAGTTCAAACATTTCTTAGGTAGCATATGCTTCTTGATTTGACTGGGTGCCAAATAACATTTTGAGAAATTAACTACTGTATTCTCATTCCCCGCCCATCCCCAGCAGACACACACATCTGGGATTTCCTTTTGTCCAAGGGGCCCTTCCTCTCTAGTCCAAACAGCTGGGGTCTAATCTCATCACTCACTGTTTCCAGGAAAAGTGTGACAGTGAATTCAGTGAGCCAAGACTTCTCCCTGTCACCAGGGAGTAGCAGGGGACAAAGCTGAAAGAGTAACTAGGGTCAGCTTAGGAAAGCTTTAAATGCCAAATGAAAGAGTTTCTTCTTGATCCTATAGGCTGTGGGATGGCCAAGGAAGTCTTTAAAGGGGAAATACCATGATCAGATTTAGATTTAGTTTAGAAAAGACTGGTTGAACTGTGGAGATTAGGGGCAGCAGAGAGTTGGGAGACCAATCACCAGGCAGTTGGGATTGTTGGGAGAGTGCTGATGGCTTGACCTTGGGCAGTTCCACAAAAGATAAAAAAGAGATGGATTCAAGAGGGGACAAGAAGATAGAAAGGAGGCTTGGAAGGATCTGGCTATGATGAGCGGTGATTAGAGCAAGCCATGAGGTCGGGGGAGGAAGAGAGGCAGGGGAGGTGGAGGAACGTGAGAATTCTGACCTGTGAGCTGCGGGGTGTGTCGGGGAGGAGGGGAGGAGGGGAGGAGGGGGAGCGGAGAGGTGTGGCAGCATGTGGGGCAGTGGGGGAGAGGGAGTGACGAGGTCTGCATTGAGTGCATCAAGTTAGAAGCTTGTGGGACAGGGAAGTGTCCTACAGGGAGCTGGGCACGCAGGTCTGAAGTCACAGAGGGAATAAAGCTGAGCATGCAGCTTACAAGCCAGATGGCGATAGAAGTCATGGGCATGACGCTCAGACAAGCTTATGCCTAAATGAATGTCCAACACCCTAACCAGAGTGTCTTCATCCGAAGCACTGTTGCTGTATTAATCTTCCTAAAGCACAACTAAGACTTGATTACCCTTCTGATGTGCACAACCTTCGGTGGCTTTTTAAATGAAAAATGAAAGTTTCTGTCAAGGTCCTTCATGATCTGGCCTCCCTCTGCTCTTCTAGAATTATTTCCTCTGCATGCAAATACAAATACACTCCTTATAAATTAAACTGTCTTCTCTTGAATGTATTTTAATTCTCCAGCTCATTCTCTTTTGTCTGCTTGTAATGTTTCTTCTATCTCTTCCTGTTGAAATCTTACCAGTTCTTCAAAGAATCAAAGGAAAATCTTTTCTGGTCACCTCCATAAGTGGTCTTTCAGTTTCTTATACCTCTTAGTTTGAATTGTGATAATGCTTTTGCTCTGTGACGCCCCCTACCCACTACCACCACCGCATAACTTGTGACCCTCCCCAGCTCCCAAAACTTCCATAGCATATGCTTCAAGGAAGGGCAGAATGCAGAGAACAAATGGGTCAGAGGTTGGCTTTTTACTTTCAAAAGTTGAGGATGTTGAGTTACAAGAATCCGGACTTTTGAGTTTGCATTTGAGATAATAAATATAGATTAAGAACAAGATTTCTTTTCCCTCAGATTAGATGAAGATTCCCCAGACTGAGTGAGAGGGGAGTTGGAGGGACATGATAAAGGAAAGATGTTTATGGGGCTCAGGAAGGGAGAACCCCCTCCAGGGACAGAAGAGGAGGCAGTCTCCAGGGTTTATGCAAGCCCTGTTCTGGTGGGGACTAGCTGACACTGTAGGTAGCCAGAGTCATGCCAGAAGACCACCCCGTCTCCATCTCAGCAAGTCTCCTGTCCACCACCACATTGTTGGTCATGAGGAGGTCTGTCTCGCTGGAGCACTGCTTGGGACCATCCATCAAGAACCACTCCTGTCAGTGCCCACAGACCTTGGCTGGTCCCCATCTGGCTTGCTCATGTGGACAACTCCCTTTCTGACAGCCTGGGACTTCCTTAAGCCCCAGAATGAAGGGCGGGATCCCAAACATCCAGAAGACCGCCAGTGATGTGAACTTCCCCCTTCACCTCATCTATATTTTGTGACATTACATGGAAATAGCTCAGATTTCCCTCTGGTAGAAATAAACTTGCTTACACACTTCTCTGTTGGCATGAGATGAAAATCTTCCTTGCACGGTAGACAGTTATTACTGTTGGTATCTTCTGTTTGCCTCCCCAGAGGTACTCTCCCCTCTTTTCTTTTTTTTTTTCCTTTTGTATTTTTCTGAAGTTGGAAATGGGGAGGCAGTCAGACAGACTCCTGCATGTGCCCGACCGTGATCCACCCGGAACGCCCACCAGGGGGCAATGCTCTGCCTATCAGGGGCGTCGCTCTGCTGCAATCAGAGCCATTCTAGCACCTGAGGCAGAGGCCATAGAGCCATCCTCAGCGCCCGGGCCAACTTTGCTCTAATGGAGCCTTGGCTGCAGGAGGGGAAGAGAGAGACAGAGAGGAAGGAGAGGGGGAGGGGTGGAGAAACAGATGGGCGCTTCTCCTGTGTGCCCTGGCCGGGAATCAAACCCAGGACTCCTGCCCGCCAGGCCGACACTCTACCACTGAGCCAACCGGCCAGGGCCTCTTCCCTCTTTTCCATCTGCTGTCTTCCCCAGAGGCTGGTCAGTGTGGGCTTTAGGCCTTTGGGCTTTCTGTTGGGTTTGGCCATGAGAGAACTCTGGCAGGAGATTCAAAGAGGGAGAGAGAGGTCAGGGCATTTATCCTTCCGCTCCTTCTCTGCCTGCTTGTCTTCTCAAGGGAGCCCTTCCTGAGCTCTTCTCTCCTGGTTTGCTGTAACCGCTCCCTCCTCGGTTCCTTCTGAACAGGTGTGGTAACAATTCCTCTCTTGCTGGTTGCGTCAGGATACTGCCCTTAACTCTTGTCTCCCTACACCCTGCCTATTCTTCATAACTTCTGCCTTTGTTAAGCCTCCTCAAATTATGCTAGTTTGAATGTGATGTTTGTTTTTCTGCTGAAATCTTGTTGAAGTTTTCCAAAGAAGGTTAAAACCATCTCTTTCATCCCATGTGCTCTTCTTACAGTGTGACCTTGACAATTCTCCCTTCCAAGGAAGTGACACTGTGACTCCTGAACTAGTCATAAAAAGATGATACAGCTTCTGCCCAATTCTCTTGGGACACTCACTTTTGGAGCCCTGAGCTGTCATGTGAACAGTATGTGCTCAGGTTGCCATGTCATAAGGAAGCCCAAGCTGGCCCACACAGAGAGACCACGTGGTGAGGCCCGGAGACTCTGTGTAGAGAGAGGTTCCTGGCCAGCCTGGATCTGACCACACCCCTATCTGACCACAACTACAGGAAAGGCTGGAGCCAGAGCTGCCTCGCTGAGCCCTTCTTCAATTCCTGTCCCACAGACGCTGTGAAAGATACTAAAATGACTATTCTTTTAAACTGTTAACATTGAAGTGATTTGTTATGTACTAATAGATTGCTAGGACAGATCTTGACAGATATGTTGCACAAATATTTCTCCCTTTCTGAGCTGTGAGTTTCAATCTGTGGTGAAGGGATTGTGCCTTATTATATTTCTTAGAAAAATCACACAATAGTCCATTCATAAATATTAGTGAATGGATCTAAAGAATGGGACTTCTTTGAGCTTTGGTCTTGAAGGAAGATTTGAGTGTTCTGTTCACTTGGGAAATAAGAAAACGGAAAACATTGTATTGTTGACCACATGAAGGCAGATTGTGGATCCTGCTTCTTATGCTTACAAACATGCCTCTTTGAACTCCAGTGACCAGGAACAGATTTTTCTCAGATTTAAGATCTTCTTTAAAAATAATATTTGCATTAAAAAATAGAAAACTAATTGTGCCAAAATGAGCTTATGTGCTTTCCCAAAGACTTCTTTAAAGCCCCCCACTAATTGTGGCCTCCCTGTTTTCTCTCATTTGTGTGTGTGTGTGTGTGGTGTGTGTGTGGTGTGTGTGTGTGTGTGTGTGTGTGTTGTCAGTTCAAGGCCAGAAAGAGAACTGTCTCAAACTGGGAAATGGAGTTAGATGTGGAGAATGAGGCCACTATTTGGACAACATTCCTGAGATGATGGGTTTGAAGAGAGGGTGTGCCAGAAATTTCCTGGAAGGTTTATTTTTGCTGAGTTTTAAGCCTGATTTCAGACCATTAGAGCTCTTGGATAATGCCAGTTTGTTGAAACATGTAGAGAGCCAGCTGTCCCTAGAAATGAGATTCTCTCTTGCCAGCTGAGAGAGAGTTTTGTGGTCTGGCTCACCTACGTGCTTGAACACTTAACTTTTAAAGCAAATCATAAGAAAAGGTCAGAGAGATGTTGTGTTGTCCAGATGCAGGCCTGATAGGAGTTCATCTAGACCAGGGCCTCTCCCTGGAGGGAGGCTGTGAGAACACAGATTCTGACTCAGACCATCTGGAGGAGGACTGAGATGCCGCAGTTCCTACCAGCTCCCAGGTGTGGTCCTGCGGGCCCACGGCTACACTCTGAGGAGCAGCCTTCTGCGGTCCCGCGGGCCCACCCCTACACTCTGAGGAGCAGCCTTCTGCGGTCCCGCGGGCCCACCGCTACACTCTGAGGAGCAGCCTTCTGCGGGCCCGCGGGCCCACCGCTACACTCTGAGGAGCAGCCTTCTGGGGGCCCGCGGGCCCACCCCTACACTCTGAGGAGCAGCCTTCTGCGGTCCCGCGGGCCCACCGCTACACTGAGGAGCAGCCTTCTGCGGGCCCGCGGGCCCACCGCTACACTCTGAGGAGCAGCCTTCTGGGGGCCCGCGGGCCCACCGCTACACTCTGAGGAGCAGCCTTCTGCGGGCCTGCGGGCCCACCGCTACACTCTGAGGAGCAGCCTTCTGAGGTCCTGCGGGCCCACCGCTACACTCTGAGGAGCAGCCTTCTGAGGTCCTGCGGGCCCACCGCTACACTCTGAGGAGCAGCCTTCTGCGGGCCCGCGGGCCCACCGCGACACTGAGGAGCAGCCTTCTGCGGGCCTGCTCTCCCTGGGGAGGTCCCCAGTCTGACCCACCTCCCTTGGGCGGTCCTACCATAGGGGCTCAAAGGTTTGTTTTAATTTCAAGAATTTTTTAGTAAAATGAAAATGCCCTTGATTTAGAAAAAATTGGTCTCCACCTGAATTTGGTCAGCAAATGTCACTGCCATTTAAAATACAATTGAATCATAGTAACAACTAAAATTATTATTGAACAACTAAAATGATTATAGGAATTTACCCTTTGCCAGGCTCTGTGGTAAGGGCTCTGTGTGTTGTATCAACAACTCTGATCCTTCCAATCGCCTGGTGAGATGAGCCCTCGTGTGCCTTTCTACCACGAGGAAACTGAGGCACGGAGAAGGTCAGTTCCTTGCCCAAGGTCAAACAGCTGGTGTGAGGCAGCACTGAGATGGACTGTCAGGCGTCAGAGCCCCGGGTCTCAAGGAGGACAGGGGAGGCTCCTGTATGTAGCAGGAGGGTCAGGTCCCGGAGGAGGCAGGGGCAGATGCGATGGCTCAGTCTTGCCAACTTCTTAGTATTTTCAAGTACAGTTTGGCCGACTACGTGTTTGGCCTAACATGGTACCGTTTGCTCACATTAAGCCATTTGTCTATGTCTTTATCTAGCATTTCCTAACACACAGTGGCACACCAGGGCCTGCACTAGGCACCAGGCTAACCGCAGGACGCGCCATCTCCCTGCCTCCCAGGCCTGCAGCATTCTGCACTGCATCAGCGTCAGGATGAAAGAAACAGCCAGGCAACCACAGGCTGCTGATCTCATTCTCACTTTCCTGAGCCCAAGAGTAGATACTTGACATGATGACATTTTAAAGTCTCTGCCCCAAACACAACTCTCTCAAGGATTTAATGGGTGTCTTGGTGGCACTTGGGTTGACATCCTTGGCATATTCCTGCCTCTCTGTCTTTGCTGATGCTGTGTCCTTCTTCTAAGTATCTTTTAATCCCCTTCCCCCTTGTCTAAATTCTACTGAAAGGACAGGCCACTTTCTCCGTGAGAGCTGTCCAGATCCACAGCAACACATCCCACAGGCCTGCACTCATCTAGGGTGACCAGTTGTCTGGTGATTGACGAATTTCCTGGGATATTGCATTTCTATTGCTGTATAACCAAATTACCACAAACTTAGCAATTTAGACAACACTCATGTTAGGTTCCAGTTCTGTAGGTAGAAGTCTGGGCATAGCCTGACAAGCTCTCTGCTCAGTCTCGAAAGCTGAAACTCAGGTGCCGACCGGGCTGAGTTCCCATCTGGAGGCTCTGGGTAAGAATTGTTTCTCCAGATCATTGGGACGGTTGGCAGGATTCCGTTTCTCGTGGTGTATGGCTGAGACTTCGTTTCCTCGTGAGCTGGCAGCGGGAGCCGCTCACTCCCAGAGGCCACCCATGTTCTTTGCTATGCCCCTCCCTCCACCTCCAAAGTCTCCTTGAATCTCCCCCGTGCTTCAAATCACTCTGATTTCTCTGTCTCTGACCTCCAGACTAGATTTAAAGGGCTCCTCTGATAAAGTCAGGCCCACCCAGCTAATCTATCTTAAAGTCAGTTTATTTACACTTGCGAAATCCCTTCACAACAACACCTAAATTTAATGTTTGATGAATAACTGGGTGAGGCTGTGAGTTCAGCAGGGACCAGGAATTTTGGGAGTTATCCTAAAGCTCTGCCTACCCCTCTAGGATGAACAACTCTTGGTGTTGAACACTGGGACAGTCCCGGACAAACTGGGACTGTTGGCCACTCTGTGAGTGAGTTCAGCAAGGGTGGGCATTGGGCATTCATCTCTTGTCCTCACTTCTGACGCTAACCCATGGCTCTACACAGAACAGGTTCTTGGTAAGGTGCGCTGAATCTGCATCGCAAGGCAGCTGACACTTTTCCACGTGTGTCAGTGCCGTGCCGTGTCAGGCCGGGTGACGCAGTGGCTGAGACTGTGGCTGCCAGGTCAGACAAGCCTGGGTGTGAATCCAATTTACCAGCTTTGTGATCTTTGACTGGACAGACTCTAGGAGCCTCATATCTTTTTTTTCTTCTTCTTCTTCTATAAAATAAGGATGATAACAATACCCACCTAACAATGTTGCCTTGAGGATCACATGAAATCATGTATATTACACATTGAACTCAAGGCACTGTGTATAGTAAGCACCCAGTGAAACCAGTTATTGTTATTATTACCGTACCAGAGCCTGTTGAGCGCTGGCAAACAGATATTACCTGTGGTGCCATCTTGAGACAAGATGTACAGGTAAGGGCTGTCATCTGATCAGACAGAGTTCCTGGCGCTTGAAGTAATAGGAGGGTTTTCTGCAGTGATGTTCTGGGCAATCTAGGTAACTGAGTTCTACTCCGAACATTCCTTTGGTAATTTGGTGAGAAAAACACATCTTCCTTCAATTTAAAACTTTTGGGTGGTAGAGCAGTACAGATGTTAAATATTTTCTGTGTAGGACTCCAGAGGGTAGGGGGTGGGTCGGTAATTCTGAATCCTTTGAACGTCGTAGCGGCCTGTCTGGATGAAAGGTGCATGTTGAATGTGGCATTTTATGAAATTAAAAGAAAACAATTTTCTGCTAACGCAGCTGTGGGGTCTTTGCAGAACAGAAGGATGTCTCGAAAGCAGTCTGTGTAGCTCGGGGCACGAAGCCTTTTTGGAAAACATCTGGAAACTGCACATCCAACTCCAACACAGCAAGTCAAGTATAAAGTTGTTTATTGAGGAATTCCTCTGTTTTAGGGCATTTCCTTGCAAAAAAAAAAAAAAAAAAAAAAAGAAGAAGAAGAAGAAGAAAGAAAAAAGAAAAAAGAAAAAAAAAGAAAGCCTTCCAGTGCAAACTTGTGCCATGAAAAGTGTACTAAGGAGCTTTTATTGTTTTAATTAAAACAATTTCAGCTTGGAACAATTCTTTGCAGAACAGTGCACAGACGCAAACAAAAGACATCCAAACATCCCCTTCTCCTCTTCCTTCTTCTAAAGGACACGGCTTTAGCTGTCAAGGGGGACTTACTGCCTTTGTCCTGGATTCAGCAAACCAGGTGGCCACACAATCAGCAAACCAATAACAATTACAGACATTACAATTTTCTACTTCGCTGCCATAAACAAACACTGAGCAATGGGGCAGAGAAGGCCTGGAACCAGCAACTCGAATAGAAAAGGAAGACAAACAGAACCTGTGTCCCAAGATTTCCACGAGGCCTCAGGCAGCTCCAGAGCTACAAAAAAATAAATAAATAGAATAAAGCTTCCTCCCTTCCTCCTCCTTCCTTCAACACAAATGTTCCAGTGAAGGACCCCCTAATACCTGAGCTTAGTGGAGCTTAGCGAACTGTAACAGGCCCAAACAAGAGCTGTTGTGACCTCCACGATAAATCACGTCAGTAAATGGTTGGGAGATAGACTCCCCTCACTCCCCGCCACCCCTACACTGCCTGTAGATTACATTTAAGGTGTTGAAGTTGAGGGGAAATTTTTAAAATGGCTTTTTCAATTCTGTTTGTTTATGTGGATCGTATTTCCCATCACGGGCATTTTTTTTTTTTTTTTTTTTGAAATCTTAAGTCTGTGAGCTGTCCAATCTTCCTTTCCCATGTTACTTAAAAGAAAGTTGTATCTCCAAAAGACTTTGATGCAATTTATAGTAACCTTTTTAAGTGCTTGCCCCTGGACCAAAAAGAACTCCGGTGGTCATTTAAGTCCAGCGGTGACTTAACAATAGTGTTAAGTGATGGCGGGCTAGTTATCAGCAGCGGCTTGGAGGTTCCCGGACTGACAGAATCGGGCTCTGAGGGTTGGCTCAGAGAGTGTGTTTCAATGCTCCCACCCCTCACCTCACCCTTGGTGAATCTGATGTGGTTTATTGGTGAATCTACACCCGGGAACTGCAGGAGGTCTAAAATCTACTCCCCATCCATCACCCACAATTTACAGATGTAAAAGCTGAGCTCCCGAGGGAGGTCATGACCTGTCCAAGGTCATCTGGTAAGTGAGTGACAGGAGTCTCCTAAGTCCAACATGGTTTCCATGCCCTGCAAATCTCCTGAAACGTTCTCCTTGTTGGCCCACCGAGGAATGGGACGGTTCCTAACAGTTGTGTGCACATGGATCCTGACTCCAGGGCTCCGCCCTGGTCCCAGAGTGACAGGGCATGCCAGCACAGTTTGAATTTACAGGGAAGTTGACTCTTCTGCTGACCACATTCACATCACCAACACCCCACTTGTAAGAAACTCCGCTCCTTGGCTGACTCATTCCATCTGGCTCAGTTTCCTCTGGGCCTTTTCTCATGTTCAGTGTGTTTGTCCAAGACGAGTTGTTGTGGCTGAATACGTGACTCATAGTAGCAACAACATCATCACAGTGGACCCTTTCTTTTTCTTTCTTTCTTTCTTTCTTTCTTTCTTTCTTTCTTTCTTTCTTTCTTTCTTTCTTTCTTTCTTTCTTTCTTCTTTCTTTCTTTCCTTCTTTCCTTCTTTTTTTCTTTCTTTCTTCCTTTTCTTGCTTCCTTCTTTTCTTCTTTGCTCATTTTCTTCCTCCCTCCCTCCCTCCCTTCATCCCTTCCTTCCTCCCTCCCTCCCTCCCTCCCTCCCTCCCTCCCTCCCTTTTCTTCCCTTCCTTCCTTCCTTACTTTCTTCCTTCTTTTCTTTCTTTCTTTCTTTCTTTCTTTCTTTCTTTCTTTTCCTTTTTTTCTTCCTCTTTCCTTCCCCTCCTCTCTTTACTTCTTTATTTTCCTTTAAAGAAGAAAAAGCAGCCTGACCAGGCAGTGGTGCAGTGGATAAAGCGTCGGACTGGGATGCAGAAGACCCAGGTTCGAGACCCTGAGGTCGCCAGCTTGAGCATGGGCTCATCTGGTTTGAGCAAAAGCTCACCAGCTTGAGCCCAAGGTCGCTGGCTCAAGCAAGGGGCTACTCGGTCTGCTGAAGGCCCGCCGTCAAGGCACATATGAGAAAGCAATCAATGAATAATTAATGTGTTGCAATGCGCAACGAAAAACTAATAATTGATGCTTCTCATCTCTCCATTCCTGTCTGTCTGTCCCTGTCTATCCCTCTCTCTGACTCTCTCTGTCTCTGAAAAAAAAAAGAAGAAGAAAAAGCAGTTATTTCCTTTAGCCACTGATCTTTTGAATATTTTTATTTGCTGGAACTTCATGAACATGCCCAGAGCTCAGCCGTGGAGTTCCTGCAGGCAGACCCCACCTCTGTGCACAGGCGCTACCTCCCCCAGCCCTCTAGTCGGGGTGCTTGCTGTCAACTTCAGTGCCCTGGCTTTGTGCCTGCTTTCCTTACTAAAAAAAAAAGTTGTAATTAATCTGTCATCACTGTCAGTTTGTCACTGCAGTCTGCAGGGGCAGGTGGGGGGCCAGTTTTCCACTCTAACATTCCCATGAAATGGTTTAATCCTAAATTAGAAAACCAATAACCTTACTTAGTACCGTCTTTTCTCTTCCTCACCATCTCCTTTTCCCCCTTCTTTTTCTCTCTTTCTTCCCTTAGCCTTTCTGTTTCTGTTTCTTCCCTTCTTCTTCCACTGTGGTTTTCTGCTCCCTCCTCCTTCCTATCATCATCATCATCATCATCATCATCATCATCTCCTACCCGAGAGCTGGCACACAGGAGAGGAGGAGGGGGGGAGAAAGAGAAGGAGAAATTGGTGAACGAATGACTATAGAGTGTAATTATGATTATCATGGCTCTGGGTTGGGTCTGACAGTCAATGGTATAATCCACAATTGAACTGCTTAAGCAGTAGGCTTTTTTCTGAAACTCCTTTCTGCATCATTCCATTTGGTGTAAGGATGCTAAACTCTCTTCTCCCTCTCCCACCACGTAATCTCAGAAGTCATGTTTTTATTCTACACTAGATGGGCCTCAGTCAGCTGCAGCTTGATGGGGCTGAACGTACCAGTAACAGCTAAATGAACACCCACCAACTTCTACCCCAAACCACTTTCTTCTCCCACTCACTTTAGTTAAACACTTCAATTTGTAACCGAGGTCATCCGACATTCAGTGCCCTGCTGAGCCCTATTAAGTATTGAGGCAAAAGAAAGCTTGGTCAAGGCCACATCCTACAGGGATGCTAGAGTCGAGGTTTTAATCAGAGACAGCTAGGACCGGCCCAGGTGATACTGCTCTTTGTTTAATTTTTTTTTAAAAAAATCTACACAACATATAAATTATTATTTTTTAATTTTAAAAAGTTTAAATAAAATTTAAACCTAGAGTTAGAAGCAAAAACCTCACCCTTCCTTTACCCTTACCCCAACCACAATCTTATTCCCCGTATTCTAGTCCCATGAATATATACTTGCTCTCTATTTGCAGGAAAAGAGTTAGAAGTGAAATTGCTGGGCTGAAGGGTATGTATACGTTCATTTCAGTAGAAACTGCTAAATTATACTCTCAGAAGGGCACAGCACCAACAGTAGAGACTGAGTGCTCCAGGGTGAGATAGGAAATACACCGAACACCAGTCAGTGCAGATGTCGGCCATCAGCCTGGAGTCCGAAGCAGGTCCTAGGGAGAGGAGACGACCTGAGAGAGGGCAGGGTGGCCGGGTCAGCAGGGCACACTGAGGAAGTGTGAGTCGGTAGGTGGTCATCGGCTGTCATGGACGTCTTCGACCACCTTGATGCCTATGCCCGTTTCTGCACCAGGACAGGAACATTGTTCAGACAGCCTGGCTCTCCACCTAGCTGTGATGTCTGCTGGGATAAGTTCCTCTTCATTATTCTTTTTCAAAATTCTCTTGGCTTTTTTTTTTTTTTAACATTGTCTTTCTGAGATAAAGTTTGTGCAAAAGGCTCTGATTTCCAGATGGCTAATTTGCTCCGTTGGTAAAAGCAATGTACCTTCCCTCCCTAAGGCATTTCTGTGACCCTGTCTGTATACAGGCCATTCTTTGGTACATTTTTTTTAACTAACTAGTTAGAGCTAAAAGTAAACTGACAATGTGGAATAAAAGTCTGAGGATGCAATAATAGGGGGGAAATGGCGATGGAAAGAGAAATCTTTCAGCCTGCTGTGTCCCATATTACAAATAAGATCACTTGGATGCAGAAGCGAGGTGGTGTGGGGAGGACCATCCTGTGAGTGGGTAGCAGGTGGGAAGACGGGGCTCAGGGCTGCTGCCCTTCAGTCCAGAGCAGCACCCCCAGGCCCCCCTGCCCCAGAGCAAGGAGCTCGTGTGTTGTGGTGCTTTTGTGAGGGACCCAGCCCTTCACAGCTTTCAGGGCACATCTGTACTGATCATTTCATGTTCCCTGCCTGCTCACAGACCTAGTAGAGAGAGGTAAGACAGTGGTAGAAAATGTCTGAGTCAAGCCTGGCCTATGCACCAGCAGTTGATAGAGCATCACTCTGGAATGTTGCGGTCATGGGTTCGAAACCCTGGGCTTGCCTAGTCAAAGCACATGTCAGAAGCAAGCAATGTACAACTAAAAGTGAAGCAAATATGAGTTGATACATCTTTCTCCTCTGCTGTGTAAAATCAATAAATAAAACTTTAAAAATAAAAGGTCTGAGTCAAGGAGTGCTAACAGGCACTTCTGGAAACATTATTCTTTAGACAATCCCCCTTACCCTGCTGTATTTTCTTCAGACTACCATGATCACCTGGAATAGTCTTTATTTATTTCTCTTTACCATCTGTCATGACCTCCCTCCCTCAGAACAGGAGCTCCCTGAGAGCAGGATGTTATTTTGTTAGTGACTATATTCCCACGTGCCTAGAACAATACCTGGCATGTAGTTGCTCAATAAATGTTTGTTTTGTGACTGGATGCACAGAGTGACGGTTTAGTTTGGCTGCAATAACAGAACGCCATCGATTGAGTGGCTTATAAACAACAGAAGTTTATTTTTCACATCTCTGGAGGCTGGGAAGCTCCAGATCAAGCGCTGCAGATTCGGGGTCTGGTGAGGGCCCGCTCCCTGGTTCTTAGAGGGCTGTCTTCTCAGTGTGTGCTCACATGGTGGAGAAGGCAGAGACGCTCTCTCAGGCCCCTTGTGTCAGTCCCTAATCCTGGTCCTGAAGGCTTCACCCTCGTGACCTAGTCACTTCCCAAAGGCCCCACCTCTTCATGCCATCGCATTGGGGCTGGGTTTTAACATATGAATTTTGGGGAGACACAAACATTCAGACCATAATGGTGACTGAGGGAGCTCTTGTGGGTTTGTCACCTATTTGTCCAGGAAGAGGAAGAAGTTGACAGCAGTCAGTGCCACAACCCTCTAGAGATGGGAATCAGGGCAGGGGCGGGGGCAAACAGAGGTTGAGGACACAGTCTCAGTGGTCTTGGTAACGGGCACAAAGACCTCAACCAGAGAGCCCCCAGGAATTTAAACAGTTCTTTTCATCATTTATTGGATTTCTTTCCAAAACCTTCAATTGCTGAGATTGTTTATGATTTTTGGTTCTATTTTTTTTTTTTTAACCTTCAAGCTGAGTGAACAAAAACAATGGAGATAAGAAGACTTAAATATTGCGTTTAGTTGTTAAGTTCATCAGGCTGTTTGGTAGCAAAGGAGGAAATATATCACGGTGTGGTATTGACAGCTGTTGGTTTACTGAGAGTTCGGTCAGGTTCAGAGGATATTTGACACGCACGGCTTGCCACCCTCTCCTCAGTACCAGGAAAAAGGAACTACAGCTATGCCATCGCTTCACTAAGCCTTGGTCTCCTCCTCTGTAAGTGGGGTGACAAAGAACTAGCTTGCAGGGCTGGAGGATGTAGCCAGCGTGAGTGGGAACGCGCCCTGCAGCCTGGCAGGTGTCGTACAGGTGCGTGCTGGTTTTAATCATGACAAGATCTGAATTCTGCATGGTAAAAGTGGAAGACACAAAATGGCAGGATAATTTATTGAGGTGTCTATTTAGAATGTGTTCCCTCTCTCATTCTGAGTAGATAAGCCTTTGAGTTTCCTTGTTTAAGGACTCTTTGGGCCACACACTTGAAAGCAATAGTTCTTGCAGATTCTTCTCTCTCCCCTCTGGCCTGGCTTTAGTGACCGTGCTAATGCACTAACCGGGGAGGGGCAGCAGGGCGCCTGGAAGGCAGCAAGTGAGAGAGGGGGTGGGAGAGGACAGTGGGCTAGAGAGGGTCTCCCAGATGAAAAGAGAAGTGTTTGGGGTTTCAGGCCCATACCCTCTTCCCCCTCAGGGCTGCAGGGTAGAGGTCGAGCTTCAGTGGGCCCAGGGACCCCCTTCTTCTGCAGTGGCCACAGCCCTGGAGCAGGTGAGTTGCCAACCTGTAGTGACCTTGCGCTGTGCGGACTTGAATGGCCAGAGGCCCTTACAGCTGCTCCACGTCCACACCTTAGTCTCTTCCGTGGCCCCCAGTTGGGTGGTGCTGCTGCTTCTTCTAGAATGAGCCCCATTCACTCATGACTGACTGAGTGAATTCATCCACCAACCCAGTGAACTGGATGCTCCTAGTCATAATGAAGTCATCTTTTAAAAAGATCGTGTGGCATTTCTTTCCTGCTTACACTGGTGGAATGAAACCCAATACCAGCTTTATGTAAAACACAGTATCTAATAAATGCCCTTGGACAAAAATGTTAGGTCAATAGCAACACCTGGAAGAGACATGCCCTGAAAGAACCAGTAGAAACCAGGAAATCACTGTCCTTTTTTTGCCTCTGACACTAATATCTCTGTGACCTTATGTCGGTCACTTCCTCCGTCTGTGACTCCATTTATTTATTGGTTAAATGAAGGGAACTGGGCTAAATTTCTGCTCCACATTACTGCAGATTTGGAATGGATTTGGGAAACATGAAATAATTATGAGACCATATTCTTAACTAATTTCCACGTTGAAAATGATTGCCTTTCGGAATAACAGTTTCTGCAATTGTAGAAGACAGCCCAAATAAGTTTTCATTCTGTTACCTGATGAAGCAACAACACTTGTCCATCTCTCTGCTGGGATTTGGGTCTTCATGGTAATGTGCACTTCTTGTGATTTTTCATTTTAAAAAGAAAAATGTCTTTGAAAAAAACCAATTCTCCCACAACAGGCTCAACTTTCCCTGGGGCTGGAGGAGTGTAAACAGGACCACATGAGGCTCCATGTTTATGTTTTCTCGATGACTTCCAGATCAAATTTGCTGTGTTTACAAGATGGAGACACTTTTTTCTAACCGCTGCCATTGCAAATTCAAAGGAGGGGGGAGGGAAGCACACCCCAGCTGGGCTCTGCTGAGTGACCCCCTCTCCGGTGACAATGACCGCTCCATGGATGCCCTGCAGGGAAAGCGTCCAGGTCAGCAGCTGTCTGTAGACACTGATTTTTCATACTTAAATCAAATCAAGGTGCCAGGTAATTATTATTATTTTAAACTTTAAGCCTCGGGCTCAGAGGTGGGACCCTGACTGCAGAGGTCATCTTTTTCCCCCATGCTTGACAAATGCTTTATTTTCCCCATGTTTCTCAGTTCTTGCGTCATCCAGACTCCGTGAATCCCATTTTGAAGTTTCTCTTAATTTTCTTAAATCATGAACCATGTTAACCTAATGCCCAGAGGTTTGCAGATCATGTGTTAAGGTACCCATTAGTCTTCTGCAAAACTTCAAATATGAAGTCCTTGAATCTTTCACCTTGAAAAATAAACATTCCTTTAAAACAACCATTTCATTTAAATTCCCTTGTGTTACATGCTTAATACTTATAAGGGTTGGGGCTTTGACCACGGAGTTTGCACCCCAACTAGCTGTCCTAGAGTCTCCGCAAGGGTTTTGTTAGTGGGCAATGGGGTTCATCTGTCACTGTCTGTCATTCTTTTAGGGGACCTTCAGCAGCCTGACTCAGTCAGGAGCAGAGCCTGCAGCAGCGCTGCCTGGCTGGGCAACCTTGGCCAAGCCTGACTCCCTGAGGTACCATTTCCTCTTCTGCCCTCTCACCTCACAGGGATAAGCCATTCCATGGGATATGCCAGCCATGAAAGGATATTATACCTAATAAAACCCTGTAGAAGTAAGAAGTTATGTGACCAACAGGCTCAAGCTTCTTGAGCAGATGGCTGAAAGGGACCATCTGTGCAACTGGGTATATTTGTAAAAAACCAAGTTCAATGTTATTTTTTTTTATTTATTCATTTTAGAGAGGAGAGAGAGACACACACACAGAGACAGAGAGGAGAGAGACAGGGGGAGGAGCTGGAAGCATTAACTCCCATATGTGCCTTGACCAGGCAAGCCCAGGGTTTCGAACTGGCGACCTCAGCATTTCCAGGTCGACGCTTTATCCACTGTGCCACCGCAGGTCAGGCTCAATGTTATTTTTAATTGTTTACATTGCTTGAACTCAGACATGAGGTGTCCAATGTCACTCCAACGCCTTTTCTTGGGCTGCGCCATTACTGTGGCCCATTCCCTCTCTCTCTGGTGTTCCTGTTGTCTCTCTGTCAACTGGAAGCTTGGACTGGGCAGTGTATAAGGATCCTTCAGGTCCAAAGGGCTACAATTCCGCTCCATGGTTCTCAGGCTGGTGTGTAGGAAGATAGGATAAGGTTAGAGAAAGGGAGAATCTCTAGTTACACCTCTATTAAAAGTTGTTTCTATTTTTTGTAAATTAGAAATGAAAACTTTATTACCAAGAAACTCAAATCTAATCAAATTTAGTGATCATTATTATTAGAGGTTTTTATTTTACCCCCCTAAATTATTCTTTGACCACCTCTCCTCACCCACTTAGACCACACACATGCATACATATGTGTATGCGTTATACACACGTTCTAATCTCTGCCTCCCTCTCTTCTCTCTCTCTTTTTCTGGTTTAATTGCAAGTGTTTTATTGTACACTATTTAAAAAATGTCATTGAAGTTGAGTAAGTAAAAATATATTTCTAAGAGCCATATATATGTGTGTGTGTGTGTGTGTGTGTGTGTGTGTGTGCATACATATAAAAGAAATGAATTGTGTTCCTTTGTATTTTCAGTACTGTAATCCTATACCTACAACAGGCAGCCCAGGGAGCTCTGCTGTCTGTTAATTGAATAACTAACTCCTCGGCCTGGATCTGGAGGTGTTTCCACTGTCCTGGCTCTGATGCTGGTGGCTCTGTGACCTTGGGACCATCACTTTCCCTCTCTGGACCACAGTCGCCTCATTTAGAAATTAAAGAGTTGGACCAGATAGTCCTTAAGGTACCTTCCAGACTTAAAGCTTTCCATACATATGCCTCTCATTTTATAAACTCAACATCTGAGACAATTAAGAAATAAAATCCACCTTCCCAAAGCACTTTTACTTATAAAACAGGACAGTAAAGGTAAAAATGCTTACACTGTAAAAAAGAATTTTAAAATATAACTGCTTCTATTTGAAATAATTTGATTTACGGGTAGCATTTCAAAGTCTCTCAGTTCTGTAACTGACAAATTTTTGTCTAGTTGAACATTTCAGTGATGGTTCTTTATCCCTGGCAGCTGACCCTACCACATTTATCAGACAAATCCCCAAGAAACATCTCTGTAATGTTCAGCTAAAATCTCTAATGGGTGTGATCAAATCAGGTTTAATGTTTGCTCTGGTGAATTGTCACTTTGAAAGCATATGTTGCTTTCTCATTATCATTTTATTTCTACCATTAGCCACACTTAAAAATATAAATCACTACCAACATCTTTCAGAATGAAGGTTAACCTCTCACCTGAGAGCTTATCCTTATACAAATTAGGGGGTGGGGCATTGTGGAAAAAAAGAAGGGGGACACAGAGTCAAGTGAGCATGCCCCATGTGACCTTGAGTAAGTCACTTCACTCTCAGAAGCTCATATGAAATCTGGGGTTGAACTAAGTCACTCCAAGGGCCCTTTGGTGCTGATGTGCAAAGATGTTGTACAATAATTTCAGCTGTTGCTGTACTGTTGTGTGTAAGGAAATTAACCCTTAAATCATTTCTGAGGATGACCCCTCCGTTAGTTTACGCTGGAGTATAATGGACCAAAACATGACATCATGTAGTTTTAGAAGGAGAAAGTGGTTCCCCAGACCCAAGGAAGCCACCATTATGGAGAAAATTGGGGAGTTACCAAAGGGCTTCCATTATGAACAGTCACCATGCCAGCCAAAAACCTCAGTGCAAGTGCCTCCTGGTGGAATTGGCTTGAGACTGGGCTTTCCTATTGGGTGCCACCAGAATAAGAACTGGTCTGTAGATAGGTAGGTCTCAGGGTCCTGGGGAATAGGAAGGGCAAATGTGGGTCTGGGGAGCGGGCAAAAGGCTCAACTTCCCTGCAATGGTCTAGGGAGGGACTTTCAAACTTTTTGAGACACAGAAGTCATTTTTAAAAATGAAATCTAATGTGGAACTTAATATATAAAACAAATAAAAATGGTGTTGAGCTGGCACAAATTTCTTTTGTATGTTCAAATTTGTAACATTTATTGTAAACCCAATGAGATATTGTTTGTTTTGACTAGCACAATTTTTTGTCAGCACATTCTGAAATTGGAAAATATGGGTGACAGTTGCTATCTATTGGCCTCTATATCTAATAAACTTTTCTAATTTATCTTGTTGCATCATTTTTGTGAAAGATGACATGAATGGAGCCATGTTAAAGTAGAGTCAGAGTTGCCATTTGAGAGGAACTTCCTTTCATGTCTTGTTTTTCTTTATTTTTTGCACTGGACCAAACTGCCAACATTTCAAGAAGTCAGTAGGAATAAGAATGTCCTGTTTGTAAGAATCGATGAAATTAGATGTCACCAATGACTGAATTGCAAACCAATCAATGAAATAGAAATCTAGCCTTTTGCCTGATGACCAAATATATGCTAATTTATGAAGTATAAAAATTTAACTGGCCTGACCTGTGGTGGCGCAGTGGATAAACTGTCGACCTGGAATGCTGAGGTCGCCGGTTCGAAACCCTGGGCTTGCCTGTTTAAGGCACATATGGGAGTTGGTGCTTCCAGCTCCTCCCTACCTTCTCTCTCTCTCTCCCTCTCTGTCTCTCTCTTTCTCTCCCTTTCTCTCTCCTCTCTAAAATGAATAAATAAAATTAAAAAAATTTTTTAACTTTACCTCATCTAAAACCAATAAACTCTTCTTTAATGCAACTTACCTCATCTTCTTCCCTTTTTTCCTAAAAAGTCTGAATTCTGTACTGGGTGGGAGAATACTATTTGAGTTTCAGCCTCAATTTGTTCTCCCCAAATTGCAATTCTTTGATCTCAAATAAATACTTGTTGCCTTTCATTCTGACTATTTAATTTTAGATGAACGGTTTCCAGGTTGCAAATGGGCCCCGCCTTTTTTTTTTTTTTTTAGAGGTTGCATTGTTGTCATGGGACAACAATAGTTTTCAAATATACGGGTATAGCAAACTTTTTATTTTGAAGTCAGCCCTAAAATGAGTTAGAGATTTCTGTCAGTCTGATATGTGACTGTAGTATAGTACTGTGGAACATGCATATTATTTCTTGTTTTAGTTTTTAAAAAATATTTCTAACTATGTTATGAAAATATAGATTTAACTGTAACACTTATAGAATTTCCAAATCCATTGCATGGAATGTCTTTGGGCAACAGACATGAAGAATTCTGTTGGCTAAGGCAGCCCTCCTGGGGCTACAGGTGCAGTGTGTTCTCAGCCACACAGAGTCAGGGAAAGGACCGCCGTGACCTGGAAGATCCTACCACTTAAAGCTGTGTTTTAGAGCCAGGTTCTGAAGACTTGCTGAATCTCTGTTACCCCTTCTTATGGTTTCCCATTGGTCTGTAGAGTCTTTTATTTTAATGCTCCCACCTCCCCTCAGCAGGCTGCAGACCTCATCTGGAAAAGATGGGGGGGCCTGCATGTTAGAGGAAGTACAGCCCCTCCCTGAGACCACGGTGGAAGTGAGAGTGGTGGACCCAACATTACTCCAAGGGGGAGGCAAGCCCGAGATATGGAATAGGGATCTTGGGGGCTGCCTTTCTCAAGCCCCCATCTTGCCCCCTAGTTTGTCTCCTCTCATTGCCAACCCTGGAGGTCCTAGGCTCTGTTTCTAATAATAAAGCCAGTATTTCCTTACTACCCCAGTGTGCCAAGGTGTATACTAGGTCCTGCGGGGACACAGAGATAAATAGACTCAGGTTGGGCCCTCAGTGCTCACAGTCAACAGAAACTTGAACTCCTGGGTTGGTCCCCCTGAAAGAGAAGCTGGGTTCTCGGTGCTTCTCAAATATTATTTTCAACATCGACTCAGCTTGTGTCAATGATCTTTTGATACTAATGCATTCTTTAAGTCCCAGTAAGTCTTATTGAAGTGTTCACATTCTTCGCCGTCACCCCCATCCCCACCTCTGAAGTATGAGAAAGCACACTTCAGGATGTCTGCTCATGATTGATGGCCCGGCTCTCTCTTTGTGTTTGTTGGCCTGTAGGTTTAGATCCCAGATTGTTTCAGAATGGCCAGAAGCAGTCAGCATGTGGTATCTCTGAAATCTAAGAGACACCAGGTCACATGCTAGTCATATCACACAACTGAAGGAATTATAAGAAAAACAATGAAATTCTCTGACATTTGTTAGTGGAAGCTGAAGCTTTTATTTCTTGGGCAGTGAGGAACAGAATCCCAGGGGAAGCAATATTACCGAGGTAAAAATAAGGAAGCCTCAGCTCATATACTATTTCGGCTTTTCCTGGGGTCCTCAGCAGTGGAGGGAGGCTGGGGCCCACGCCGCCCTTGTCCTACCTCATGGATTTACCACACAGCCTCACTGGAAATCAAACTGTCCTTATGTGAGGGGATGGGACACAGCCAGTGATTCCCTGTCTCTGAGCCCCAGACGTTTTAGGAATGTTAAAAGTGTTAATGACATGGAAGATGAAAAACAAGGTCTGTGAGCAATTTTTAATATTTCAAAGAGCTCGGTGGGAATCCCACATTTGCCTGGGTGTGCATTGCAGTCTCACGAGGTCCTCTTCTTTTGCTTTTGGCTGCAAGGTTACACAAAGGACTACCTCGTGCAAACCAGAAAGAAGCTCTGCTGTGCCCAGTAGAATAGTGCTACACTACCTGGGCTTTGACAGCAGATCTGGGGTTAGCCTGAGCGTGTCCACTTCCTAACCCAATGACGTTTATGGAGCTACGTGATCTCTCTGAACCTCAGTGTCCTCGTCGGTAAAATAAGGACAAGAATAACATCCATCTCACAACATGGTTGGGGCTGGTCTATATCAAGTCCTCGATTAAAGGGAGCTGTTACTGTTAGTATCTGTGATGGATGAAAAACGAGAAATTGAATTCTTATTTAATAAAAGTGGCACATTGGTAGGCAAAAATCTTTTCAGAACTTGTAGCTTGGAGGGTTCTAGCAGATAAAAGGTTGAGACCCTTTCTACCAGGCAACTGTAAGGTTTTTTATTTTCATTCAGGCAGTGGAGTGGACACGTGCATAATTAAAATTTAATTGAAAGACTTTAATTTCTTTCCCTTGGGCTGACTATGCATGTCTTCTGGTGTCATAAAACAAGCCCAGGACCATAATGCAGGCCACATGCCCCGTGGTGACCTCTTTCTAAGCCACCTCTGTGTCCTTGAGATGGAAAACTGTTGATTGAAAAGGACAGAACAATACCCTCTGTCATGACGGCCACAGATCACATTCAATCAGGACAGCATTCTATTGATTCAAAAGACACACACACTCACACACTCACACACACACACTTCCCAGATGGTGACATCAGTGACCTGGGTTGAATGGGGGCTATTTGAGGGCAGTTTACCTGGGAATGAAGGTTTCAATCATACTACCACCCAGTGGTGGGTGGAAGTAACTTGGATAAACAATCCCTGTTCTAGAATTTTGATTAATTCTCAATGATCTTACGGCTACTCTTTGCTCTTGGAAGTCATTCTTGGCAATATGTTGAGACTCATGGTTTTCTTCTTTAAAAAAATACTGTGAACCTAAAACTGTTCTAAAAAACAAAGACCATGTTTTAAGAAAGCAAGTGTGTGTTGTGCTGAAAACAGCCATGAAACATAAAATCTGGTTCCCAACTTTTCTTCACGTAAATGTGTTACAAGATTTGAAGACTAGAGCTTTATATCTAATATTATGATTTCCCTATTTATTGAGCCACTGTGGAAATCTGCTAAATGCCAATTTTCTTCGCCTCCCGCCCAACACACAGCCCTCCAACCCACTCACTTTGTAGTAGATGCTCTTTAGAAGGTCTTTTTTAGCTCTTTTTCACCACACAAGGAGGTTGTCATGAATAAGAAATTCTTTCTACTACTGAAGACTTTAGCTTATGACAAATGGGATAACTTCATGTTCTTCTCTATAAGACACTTGAAATGAAATAGTTCATTGAAAGGGTAGGGGGAAACTCATGTTTGAAATCCATCTAGTTCTAATCTTGACTAAAATGAAAGGAATGGAGATTAACAATTCAAAAATGGAGCTTGTTAATCAAAATGAACTACAATTATACAACTTGTCAGGCAGCTCACTGGGAATTATTTCTCTCCCGCTTGATTGTGTGATGAAAATTTACCTTTTACTAGGATAAAATGAAGTCATCCTTATCAGAGAGAAAAAACTGTTTAATACTGATTGCAGAAGTGTTTGCTTTATTAGATTTTTTTTAATGCCCCTAAAGTGATATGTTAAATGAAGTTGTTCCCCAGACCTTACTGTGTATTAGTGTATTTTGAATATGGGGGAGCGCATTTCTCACATAATGAACCCAAACTTAATAAACCAAACATATTTAGATTTCTGCAGGTGGGGAGTTTCAAAATTGTAAGTACCTCAACAGGTACACCATTTCAAACTAATTCGGAGATTACTGAAGGCATACTTAAAATGCTCTGTGCCTATATTACATGCTGTATTAGATATAAATGACCATATTCTAGAATTCCCTTCTCTCTAAAGAATATTAATGTATCTCTACATGGTTACTGCTATGCATCATGTAAATATGATATGTTACCAAGCATGACATCACCCTTTAAGAAGACTTCCCCCACACCTGCCCCCAAAATAAAGTGATTCTATAGGAAGCAGAGGAGTGGAGGTAAATAGAACTCCAGGCTTTAATCCCTGCAATAATTTCAACTCTGTAACAAGAGAAAGCAAGATGACCCTAAGCAGCAAACTCCACTGGCTCATGTGATTACGAGGGACCCTCTCCAGCAGGAAAGCCATTCAACCCTTGCAAACCATTTTGCCTACCACTGGCCTTTGGACAGCCTGTTCGTAAGAGAAAGAAAGGTCTCCTTATATTTAAATCTCACTGCCTCTGAAACTGCCTTTCAGAAACCCTATCATTCCCCTTCTCTCTTTTCTTGGCAACACTCAAAGTCCTTTGTAAACATCCTCCCGGAAAAGTCTCTGTAGATCTGTCTGATAAACTTTGAACAGGGGAGTTTAAACTCCTGTCTGAGAGCAGATTGAATGGTGAGCTCAAAAGCTTATTCCCTTCAGAGAAGTAGCTGAAGTCACCAAGCTTGAAAAGGTGTCAGAGAGAAATGGAAATGACATACATAGTACTGGTCTTTCTGTACAGAGCCTTTTCTTTCCTCAGAACAAGCTCTTAGGAGCCTCGTTGCTGATCAGAAGGAAGGCAGGCCCATGCTCTCTGTTCTAAATGCACAAAGTAAGGGCCCTATCCAGTTGGCTCAGCGGTAGAGTGTTGGCCGGGTGTGTGGAAGTCCCAGATTTAATTCCTGGTCAGGACACACAGGAGAAGCAACTATCTGCTTCTCTACCTCTCCCCTTTCTCGCTCTCTCTCTCTTTCTCTCCCGCAGGCATGGCTCAAAAGGTTCAAGCAAGTTGGCCTCAGGTGCTGAAGAAGGCTCCATGGCCTTGCCTCATGCTAAAAATAGCTCGGTTACCGAGCAAGGGAGCAGTGGCCCAGATGGATAGAGCATCACCCTATAGGGATTTGCTGGGTGTATCCTGGTCAGCGTGCATGCAGGAGTCTGTCTGCCTGCCTCCCTGCCTCTCACTTAATTTAAATAAATAAATGCACAAAGTTGGGGAAGTCAGTGAGTGTGAAGAGATGTGCTCAAAGTCACCAGAGCTAACTAGAGTAGAAGCCATTCAAGAATGACCACTGGGTCAGAAATGCAATTTAAAGAAAAAGAATTTATTGACAACGTAAGTCTCATTTTCCACATCCATCCATTTCTTCTTCCCCTACCTCCTCCATTGAAAAACAATTGTTTTCCTTCTAAATTTAAGATTCCCAAGGAGCCACACTGAAAGAAAGGTTAGAGATTCTGATGGGTTTTAAGGACAGCTCTCTCATTTCCCCTTGCCTTCGTCTGACTTATTCCCATTGGGATGTAGCTAGTTGCTTTATATTCCATGAACAGTGGGAGTTTCCATCCCAAACACATGTCAGAGAGTAGATGATGCTTACTCCGAAGTAGAGGGGATTTTTGTATTGGATGGAGGTGGGAACTGAAGATCCCAAGTCCTTCAATCCTACCTCAGAGGGCCATTTGTGGTTCAAAAGCAGTTGGTGCAAATCTCAAGAATTCAGACTTAGATATCTACCCCTCCTCCTACCAGATGCTCTAACAGCAGGTGTGGACGCTTATGGGGACAACAGTACATTGTAAGTTTATTAGGCCAGGTGTTGAGTGATTGAGGAGAATGCTGGACTAGATGATGTTAAAACAAAACAGACAAACAAACAAAAACCCTTCCCTCCTTTGAGTGGTGTCTCTTCCATGAGACCATGACTCTGAACTCCTAGATGACAGACTGTCTATTTCTTAAAATTAAGCTTTATTGAGATATACTTGACATAAAATAAACTACATATAGTTAAAGTGAACAATTTGATAAGTTTTGACATATATGTACACCCGTGAAACCAACACAACAATCAAGATAGTGAATATATTCATCACTCTTAATAGTTATTTCATCTCTCTTTGTGACCCCTCTCAGCCGTTGCCAGCACCCTGTCTGCTGCCTTCCTCCAGCCCTTAGGCAACTGGTTTGTTTGCCTTTTGTCATTATAGATTAGTTTTCATTTTGTAGGATTTTATATAAATAAAATGTAGAGGATATATGCTTTTTTTTTTCTGGCTTCTTTCACTCAACATAATTATTTTGAGATTCATCCATATTGTTGTATATATTAATAATTTATTCTATTTTACTGTTAAGTAATAACTTATTGTATAGATATGCTACAAGTTGTTTATTATGCGTTTCCCTTATTGATAAATATTTGTGTTGTTTCCAGTTTTTGGCTGTTACAAATAAAGCTGCCTTGAAAATTCATGTATAAATCTTTGTATGAATATTTGCTTTTATTCCTTGGGTACCAAGAAGTGTTATGGCTGGAACATATGTTAGGCATATGGTTAGCTTCTTAAGAAATTGTTTTCCAAACTGACTAGACTATTTTATATTCCCAACAGTAGTGTATGAGAGTTCCAGTTACTCCACATCTTTCCCAACACTTGATACAGTCAGTCTTTTTAGTCTCAGACTAGTTCTAGTGGGTGTTTTATGGGTGCTATCTCTTTATGATTTTAAAAAATATTTTGTTTTTATTGATTGATTTTAGAAAAAGGAAAGAGAAAAAGGATGGGAGGGAGTGGCAAGCATCAACTCATAGTACTTACTTCTCTTATGAGCTTTGACCTGGCAAGCCCAGGGTTTCGAACTGGTGACTTCAGCATTCCATGTCAATGCTTTACCCACTGCACCATCACAGGTCAGGCTCATTGTGACTTTTAATTTGCATTTTTGTAATGCTAATAACATATATCTTTTCATGTGCTTGTTTGCCATACATATTCTTCTTGGGTGAAATATTTGTTTAACTACTTTGCCCATTTTGTAACTGGCTTGTATTCTTATTATTGTGTTTTGAAATTTCTTTATCTAACCTGGATACAGTTCTCTTATCAGACCTGTGATTTGCAAATATTTTATCCAAATTCTTTTTTTATTTTTTTAAAGTTCTTAATTTTGGTAAAATCTAATTTATTAATTTTTTATAATAGACTATACTTTGTATCTAAGAAATCTTTGCCTAACCCTAGGTCACAGGGATTTTCTCTCATATTTCTTATAGAAGTTTATTAGTTTAAAGTTTTATATTTAGGCCTAAGACTTATTTTGGATTATTTTTTAAATATGATATAAGGTATAGATCTTTCTTATTTTTTTTTTTTTGCAATGTTTACCTAATTGTTCCAGTACAATTTGTTGAATAGATCATCCTTTTTCTGAAAACACTGAAAATTACTTTGTATCTTTGTCAAAAATCAACTGAGTAAATATTAGGTCTATTTCTGGACTCTCTATATTATTCCATTAATCTGTTTGCCCATTGTTACACCGATATCTTACTATCTTGATTACCGTTGAATAAATCTTGGAATCAGATAGTATATGTCCTCTAATTTTGTTCTTTTTCAAAAGAATTTTGGCTCTTCTAGTTCATTAGAATTTCCAAATGGATAGAACTAGGCTAGTGTGGCACATACAGAAGGGAATATAAACGTCTTTAAACCACACTGGTTACCAATTCCTTGAGAAAGAGAATTCAGAGGTAGATTCCAACAGTCATTGATTATGTACAGCATACACATATCTTTAAAGATAAGTGTTTTAGTAACTAGAAAGCAGAGAAGGAAGAGAAAAGACAAGCTTCATGAAAGATGAAATGCATTGGTAGGATTCTGATAAGTAAGGGGAATATAAAACATAAGTTTGCACCTAGAGAGGATGGTACAAAGTATGTTCAGCAAAAATTCTAATTAGATTGTAAGAAAGGGTGCATGAATAAAGTAGGCTGTCGTCATATTGTAGAAGGTTTTGAAACGGAGTTGAAGCATTTGTCCTTAATTCTCTAAGTAATGAGTAGCACTTAATTTTTTTTTTTTTTGAAAGTGGTTTTTGTTTTTTTGAGGAGGGGGTGTTAAGAAGGAGAGAATTGTTATAGGAGTTGAATCAACAACTCTAACTTAACCTCTTCCTGCTCACGTCCTCTTACAGACCCAATCACCCCTCGCTTGTGCTGCTGGAGTCAAGAGGAGGAGGAAGGGGGGAGGGCTGGGTCTTGTGGGAGAGGTGGGTTGGCACAAGGCTTTAATTTCAATGGAATGTTTTCATGGGCATCGCTTTTCTCTTCTTGGATGGGTGGATGAGTGGAGTTTCCTTGGGAGTGTTTTTCTTGGGCACTTTTATTGGGTTTCAACTGAAAACACAGGATATTGGTATGGATCTTCAAGGTTTAGGTTGAATTGCAGTCCACCCCGAAAACTTCCTTGAGGTATATTTTATCTAAGCTTTCAAATACCTACTGAACATAGATTTATAGAATGCCCAAGCTGGAAAAGGCCTCCATCCTCATCCTCTTATTCCTTCTGTTTTGTGAAGAAATGAGGGAGAGAGAAAGAGAGTAACTCAATTTCACTAACATGAATTGAATCACACTGGTTGCCTCTATAAAACCCTCCACTGACAGATCTTTAGCTAGAGTGACCATACATCTTGGTTAGCCCAAAATGTTGCTAGTTCTTACTTGTTTTCCTGGTGCAGTTACTCATAATGACCCCTTTAGTGCTTCAAGTGAACCAGTTTGGGTGATAGATCACTGTATTTGACCCCCTTAAATAATGCTTTCCAACATATGGAACCCTGTATGGAAACAGACCTGAGGGTGGGGGAGAGTCTCAGAGTTACTGTGGGAGGTTTGTAAACCCATATCCTTTATAGTTTCTCAATTAGCATAGAGAAAGTAAAACCACTACACTTTAAGGGGCTGATAAGGGTGTTGAAGTTAAGTATAGGAACAACTTGAAAATACTGGGATAGCCCTGGCCGGTTGGCTCAGCGGTAGAGCGTCGGCCTAGCGTGCGGAGGACCCGGGTTCGATTCCCGGCCAGGGCACACAGGAGAAGCGCCCATTTGCTTCTCCACCCCTCTGCCGCGCTTTCCTCTCTGTCTCTCTCGTCCCCTCCCACAGCCAAGGCTCCATTGGAGCAAAGATGGCCCGGGCGCTGGGGATGGCTCTGTGGCCTCTGCCCCAGGCGCTAGAGTGGCTCTGGTCGCAACATGGCGGCGCCCAGGATGGGCAGAGCATCGCCCCCCTGGTGGGCAGAGCGTCGCCCCTGGTGGGCGTGCCGGGTGGATCCCGGTCGGGCGCATGCGGGAGTCTGTCTGACTGTCTCTCCCTGTTTCCAGCTTCAGAAAAATGAAAAAAAAAAAAAAAAAAGAAAAGAAAATACTGGGACAAGACCCAGCCTTCCTTATCCACTCTCCCTCCTCCCTCCTCACCCTAATGCTTGGCTTCCTTGCTGCTGTCCAGCCTTGAGGGAGGGACAATTTGTGCTGCCCTGGACTCTGCCATGTTGTTTTAAGGCATAGTGCTTTCTTTGTGTGACAGAGACAGAGAGAGAGACAGATAGAGGGACAGATAGTGACAGATAGACAAGAAAGGAGAGAGATGAGAAGCATCAAGTCTTCATTGCGGCACCTTAGTTTTTTATTGATTGTGTTCTTATATGTGCCTTGACCAGGGGGCTACAGCAGAGTGAATGACCCCTTGCTCAAGCCAGCGACCTTGGGCTCAAGCCAGCAACCATGGGGTCATGTCTTTGTTCCCACGCTCAAGCCGGCAACCTTGGGGTTTTGAACCTGGGTCCTCTGCATCCCAGTCCGATGCTCTATCCACTGTGCCACTGCCTGTTCAGCAAGGCTCAATGATTTTGAAAAATTTTTTTCTTTGCTGGAAGATACCTGCCCTCCCCTCACCACCACCTCCCCTCTTATCCAACTGATGAACTCCCACCTTTTCCTCAATGCTCAGAGCTGCCACTGCCCTTCTGTCCCTGCCACCCCCCACAGAGCAGAGCTGAATTCCCCTCTTCTCAGCCTCCCTGTCTGTACCCTGTTTTCTCTTCTGTCCCCACTATCACCCTGTATGGCCAGTAGCCGCGGCCACCATCACAGCCGCCTGGCCCATGCAGGCTCGCATTTGATTCAGACAGATGGTCAAGAAACAATGGAGCCAAGAACTGGTGGGCCATTATCTTTAATCCTAGCTTGTACCCAGCGGGCAAGTAAAAACACACACTGGGCTCCAAAACCCACTCATTCAGTGCTCACAAAGCTACTGACTTATCCGAGTTTCTTAGAATCAAAGGTTCCTAGCTCACCAGATTTATTCACCTCTGTTCCCCATCTCCTTCTCTCTGCACAAACTGGTTTCTCCTTCAGCACTCTGCCATCTTGGCTGCTTCTTCTCTCCTCACGTGGCCTTAATCTGGTCTCTCCTCTAATGCTAATCTCAGGAACCGAGAGAGAGCAAGCTCCTGGTCTGCCCCATTTTATAGTGTAGAAATCAAAACCTTTAATCCAATATACAAACAAGGAAGTCTCTGATATAAAGTCACTTATCTGAGGCATAATAGGATTCCTCATGAGAGTGCACCACCCCCTATCATGCAACGGTCAAGGGTGTGGAAAAAAGTCTAGTCCTAAAACTAAGCCTTAGGCTATAAGGACCCTGCCTGCTTATAGCCTGTCCCCCACACCCAATGCAAACTATAAACAAGCAAACATATATATTTGCAAACTTATTTGACCCACACACCTTATGTCAGCTGTATTGTTTTTTATGTGTCTGTCTTGTCTCCCTCTTGGATTGTGAGCAACCTAAGGGTTAGGGCTGACCTTCAGCTCTGAGCACAATGGCTGGCACAAGAAAGGGACACAGGAAATACTTGTCAAGTGTATTCATTCAATAAATATTCATTGAGCATTAACCTTATTCCAAGCACTACACTGCAGGAGACCCAGCAGAGCACAAAATAATATACCTGTCCCCAGGTGTTGCAGCCCAGTGTGAGTAGATGCGGCGTGAGCTTGCGGGTGCATCTGTGCGCACATCACGCATGCGTGGACACCTGTGCTGTGCCGGCTCAAGGAGGCTTCAGGAACCTCGGGTTCCTCTCAGGAAGCCAGAACACTTCAGAACAAATCAGTCATTTTCCAGGCAGCTTTTTTGTGAATTGAGCAGCATAAATTTCTGATCTATTTAAAAACAGGGGAAGGGAAGTCTGCAGAGGCTAAAATAAGTTTCTCAAGGTCGCTGAATTGTGTGCTTGGTCCCCCGGGAGAGAAGTTTGTGCCTGGGACCCAGCTTAGCCCAGGGTGAGGGGTGGCTGTGGGCAGTACAGCCTGGCCTTGCCAGTTCCCCCGGAGCCTGTTCGGTCAGCGGGGAGGTAGGGCCCTGTGGCTGAGTGCTTGTGAGAGGCAGGGCCCCTTTCCAGGAGCTGGTCCAAGGCCACAGGGGCTGAGCAGAAGCCCACATGCTGTTTGTGGTGAGGAGAGCTCTGTTCTCAGTGATTTATTTGTGAAATTCCTGGAGTGGGGAGGAAGACTCACAGCTGAGGCTGAAGTAGACACAGGTCCTGAGGGTCATGGAGCTTGGCAGTGATAACGGAAAGCCCTGAATCAAAAGGAAGGAGAGGGGCCTGGGAGGAGGGAGGGTTGGGGTGGTGGAGGGATAGAAGAGAGATTGAAATACTGAGATGCTCATGCTGAGCTCTGAGATCCTGCTGTGGAGAGGAAGGATTCCAACTTTTTGCTCTCAGAATACTGTAAATCAGCCTCGTTCTCTCTCTCCACACATACCCACCTTCCCACTCTCTCACCTCAATTCATTCCTGTCTTTAAACAACCCTCCCCACTCCAATTCAGGCATTTTTTTCTTATTTTACTTAAAGGTTGCAACTACGTTGGGCTGCTCTGTGTCCCCAGTTCAACATTCCTTTTTCCTGCCTTCACCACTTCCTTAATTACACCTATGAACACTCTTTAAACAAAGAAGGTTAGGGGTAAGATGTGGCCTGCCAAAGGACAGAAGGAAAGGCTATGGCTCCTGCTCTCTCAGGGAGGCATCGATAGCCAGGTCAGGCTGGGGGGTCGGGGGGACTCAACCCCAGCAGAAGCCCAGGCCTGCCCGCTCCGTCTATGGCTGGGGGATCTTGCCCCGTCTCCTTTGAGGTAGGTAACCTCAAGTTCTGAGCATCAGTTAGGAGCCCCAGGGAGAGGAAAAAAGGTGACTTGGAGATAGGGATAAATGCCAGCTGCTATTGGGTACCCTGAATCTTGAAACCCAGATTACTCAGCTACTGGTCGGCTTCGCCAGGGGCCTTGTAAAGCTAGTAGCCACGGCCACCATCATAGCCGCCTGGCCTGTGCAGGTTCACATTTGATTTGGACAGACGGTAATGAAACAACGGAGCCAAGAACTGGTGGGCCGTTACCTTTAATCCTAGTTCGCACCTGGCGGGCGAGAAATACACACAGTGAGAAAATATTTCAATTTCTATTCAGGGCTCCCAAAGCCACAGACTTATCCAAGTTTCCTAGAATCAAAGGTTTGTACCTCACCAGCCTTATTCACTTCTGTTCCCCATCTCCTTCTCTCTGCACAAACTGCACAAACTGGCTTCTCCTTCAGCACTCCACCATCTTGGCTGCTTCTCCTCTCCTCCACATGGCTTTTCTCTCCTCTCCTCTAGTGTGGGCTCCTCTGCCCCATTTTATAATGTAAAAATCAAAACCTTTAATCCAATATACAAATAAGGAAGTCTCTGATACAAAGTCACTTATCTGGGGCTTGATGGGATTCCTCATGAGAGTGCACCACCCCCTATCATGCAATAGTCAAGGGTGTGGGGAAAAACTTAGTCTTAAAACTAAGCCTTAGGCTATAAGGACCCTGCCTGCTTACAGCCTGTCCCCGACACCCAATGCAAACTATAAGTGAGCAAACATATATAACATATTTACAAACTTATTTGACCAACAGGCCTTTCTCCAACAGGCCAGGGCCTAATCCCTGTTCTAGCACAACTTTCTTCTGCTGCTTCAGTCCTCTGCTGGTGGGCTAGTACCCTTTCCTCGCTTGCTTGTCAGGACCACACTCGCCCTAAGGAATATAAGAAGGCCAAAGGTACTGAAATGACTTGAACTGGAGGGGAAAGAAAAGGTACTCCTACTAACTAAGCGGAGAGGAGTAATGTGAGGAGGAGGGAATCTCCAGCTTCATTTTGAAGTGCTGAGTCTCAAGTGTGGTAGGACATCATGCACCGTAACTCCCTCACCCTCTGTAAAGCCAGCAGGCAAGGCCAGGGCCACTATCACAGCCGCCTGGCCCATGCAGGTTCGCATTGGATTCGGACAGTCGGTAAAGAAACAGTGGAGCCAAAAGCTGGTGGGCCATAGTCTTTAATCCTAGTTTGCACCCGGCGGGCAAGTAAAAATACACACTGGGCTCCAAAACCCAATCACATTCAGTGCTCACAAAGCCACTGACTTATCCGAGTTTCCTAGAATCAAAGGTTTCTAGCTCACCAGACTTATTCTCCTCAGTTCCCCATCTCCTTCCTTCTCCCAGATACAAACTCTACACAAACTGGCATCTCACTCAGCACTCCGCTACCTTGGCTGCTTTTCCTGGCCTCCTCCACGTGGCCTCCTCCTGCTGCTGGCTCTACTCTCTCTCTGCTCTCTCATGCTAATCTCAGGAACCAAGCGCCAAGTCCCGTTCTGCCCCCATTTTATAGTGTAGCTTCACAACCTTTAATCCAATATACAAAATAGGGTAGTCTCTAATACAAAGTCACTTCTCTGAGGCATGATTGGATTGTACCGCCCTACAGCAAAAAGGGTGGGAAAGGCTTAATCCCAAAACCAAGCCCCAGGTTACAACGATCTCCAACACACATTAATATCACCTGGACGATGGCCTCTTTAACAAAGTGAGCATAATACATTTTATCTGCCCAACACCCTCCATTCCAGGAAATCTGCTGAAAATCCAAAAATTGAACAAGATCTTCCCTAGAGCTGAAAACAGATCCCTGGGACCAGCCTTCAAGCACTCTGCACTTAGAGGGTTCCTTCCAGAGTGGGGTTGCGATAGCTAGTGGTGCCTCATCTAGTGCCCGGTACTCAGCAGGTGTTAAACGTTTTTGTTGAATGAATGAATGAATGAATGAATGAATGAGCAAAACCTAAACCAAATAGAGAGGAGAGGAAGACAAAGGAAGTAGAAATCAGAAGTGGGCAGAGATTGGGGAAAAGGGTGGATAAATGAGAGATTTCTGTGTCCTTGTGCAAATAATGTGTACTTACAACTCATGAATCATAACCATCAGCTTCTAAATGCAACATTGGGCATACACAGTTTCATAGTTCACATTGTCTGCACACATTGAACCCCATTCCGGGGACAGGTCTATTGAGAAGGAGATTCAGGGGCTTGTGTCTCAAGCTGGAGGATCTCTGGGACCAAATGACCCAATGCTTCCATTTAATAGTAAAGAAACTAGAGTTAAATGAGAGCAAGTGACATCGCCAAGGTCTTGGTGCATTGGGGCAGGGCCTGTCTCCAGGTCAGATTCTTCTGGCTTTACCTGGCCCCCTCAAGGGGATTTAAAGAGGCAGCTTTTCCTGGACAACATTGACTGATGACTCATTAGCACAGAATAAACCAGTCAAACTTGACCTTTCTCTGCCCTCCCTCTTTAAGTCACACCCATCCCTGAAGCATATTCTAACCTTTTCTCCATCTGCTTCTCTAACCTTCTCACCTACCAAGCTGCCTAGAGTACAGCCTCAAAAGAAGCACTCATTTTTTTTTTTAATCACCTTAAGGGACCTCTTTTTAAAATTCTTCATTTACACCTAAATTCCCCAGAGATTGAAAGGCAGGTGTCTCATTCATCCATCTCTCCACAGGACAGTACACAGTAGAGGTTCAGTAAGAGTTTAGTGTTAGGAAGAGGTTGAAAAAAACAGATGACCAAAACTCAAAGCAGCCCGAGGAGCCATGAGTAGTAAGTGCTTTATGAACTCTAAAAAGGAATTTATCTGTCAAAACTCCTTATGGGGCCTGACCTGTGGTGGCGCAGTGGATGAAGCGTTGACCTGGAAATGCTGAGGTCGCTGGTTCGAAACCCTGGGCTTGCCTGGTCAAGGCACATATGGGAGTTGATGCTTCCAGCTCCTCCCCCCTTCTCTCTGTCTCTCCTCTCTCTCTCTCTCTCTCTCTATCTTTCTCCTCTCTAAAAATGAATAAATAAAAAAATTAAAAAAAAAAAAAGAAAGTAGTAGAGAAATATGTAAAAATTATAAAAAAAAAAAAAAAAAAAAAACTCCTTATGGTTAAATGGACCTAAAATTTAAATCTCACAAATCTCGCACCCCAGGGAAAATTACAAACTGAACTTCTAACCTCGGGCACCATCCTACCTGTTTACGCTGCTGTCTGAGTCCATCACTGTAGGGAAGTTCCTTCTTCCGTCACCATGCTACCATCAAACCAGTAGACTATGACCTACCCTAGCCAATCAGAGCTACAAAATTTGGAAGCCTCATTTGCATGAAATGAGCCAAAATGAGAAGTATGAGAGGGAAGTTTCTCTATAAAAGGCGGCTTCTCCTTTGTCTTGGGGCATCATTTATGTTGCTCCCTGAGTCTGTGTCTTTCAGGCGGCAGCTCTTTTTGCTCAGATAGATGCTTTGATTCTTTATCACAGTCTAAACTTAACTTTGGTTGGCAGCTTTGTTTGTAAGTTTTCTCAGGAGAGCCCTGGACACCTGGTCTGAAAAGGAGAAGGGCCTTTATGTGCCTGTTAGACAAACAGAAAGCATTTGCTATTAGACTTTCATTTATACTGAAATATATGCAAAGGACTGAAGTAGACTCCCAAACCAAATTAAAATCAAGCCAAATCAAGTTGGAAGACAAGATCTAGGGAATGGGGCCTCCCGCTGGAATAAACTCGTGAGCCCCTTGCCTTTCAATATTAATTTTCAGAGATGCAAGCACAAGCTTCCTTCAATAACAAGTTATGACTCAATTCACTTCCAGTCTAACTCTGGAGTTAATATCTCACATCCATAAATAGTCAAGAGCAGCTGTGTGACATGTACCAGCATGTGGCCATCATGTGAATTTTGTTTTGATGGCTCTTTTGGAATGGGGTCTGCAAAAATTACATATTCAGTTACTTAAATGTTTCAACCAAGGGGAAAAAGAAAAACATGAGGAATGGCCTTCAACCACACTTCAAAGAGGGTGGTTAAGATGCCCTTACAAGGTCATAACCAAAGTCAAGGAGGATTTTAGAGATTTCCAGCCTGGACTTGTTATATCCCATAGTGTTTCTTATAATTTCAAGTGATGTCATAGGGTTTTTTTATTTTATTTTTTATTTTTTAATTTTTTTTTACAGAGACAGAGAGAGTCAGAGAGAAGGACAGACAGGGACAGACAGACAGGAATGGAGAGATGAGAAGCATCAATCATTAGTTTTTCGTTGCGCATTGCTACACCTTAGTTGTTCATTGATTGCTTTCTCACACATGCCTTGACCGCGGGCCTCCAGCGGACGGAATAACCCCTTGCTGGAGCTTGGATCCAAGCTGGTGAGCTTTTGCTCAAACCAGATGAGCCTGCGCTCAAGCTGGCAACCTTGGGGTCTCGAACCTGGGTCCTTCCACATCCCAGTCCGACGCTCCATCCACTGCGCCACCGCCTCGTCAGGCATGATGTCATAGGGTTTTAAAATAGGTAAGTATACTTTAACTTAAAATCTGACATACACATATGCAACAGGTATGATATCTGATTATAGCTGCCATGCATCACTTTTGCTAAGAGTTGGTGATGGAACAAAACAAATCAAACAACAAGCAGGCAACACTTATCCAAACATTGCAGGTCACTGGAATTGCAGTTAAAAGAAAAAAAATACTTTATAAAATAAAAACTATCAAATAATATATAAGAAACACTTTTATACAGAGAGGAAAATTACTATTGAAGAAAAATGATAAACAGAAACAAATCCTGACAGCTTCCAATGTCTGACTATAATTAGTCCACAGTGTTTAAGGATATTTTGGGAAATAAAATAAGTCACTGGGGCAAGTGTGATGAAGTGGACCACGCTGGGACCTGGGTTTTAACTGTGTTGTATAAAGAGGGCCATGGGAAAGAAGGCTAAAGGAAGAGGTGAGGTATTTTAGGAGGGATCTTATAGGCCTTCCAAAGGAGTTAGAATTCAGGGGTCAGGGGAGCTAAGGAAGATTTTGCAGGGGAGAAGGGAGAAGATAGAAGCTATGCTTTAGCAGGACACATCAGTAGCCTGATAGAGAGAGATTGGTGGAGTTAGAGCAAAGGCAGAAAGTCCAATTCAGAGAATGAAGCAATAACTGATGTGCAAAATATTGAAGACACTTGAGCTGGAGTAGAGATGATGGGATACACGTGGTGGTTTTTAGATGGAATTATGTAAGTTCGTGGTGGATAATGATAATAGATGAGTGTGAAAGGAAGAGAGAAACAAAAGCTCTAAAGATGATTATTAGACCTTCCAGTGTTGCTCTGGCCAGTATGGTAGCACTTGTAGTGTGGCTAGTCTGAATTAAAATGTGCTGTAAATATAATAGATATTTCAAAGACTGAACACTATGCTTGCTTTGGCAGCATATATACTGAAGACTTAGCACTGAAAAAAGAATGTAAAATATCCTATAACTAATTTTACATATGGATTACATGGTGAAATAATATTTTTGGATATATTGGATTAAATAAAATATCAAAATTAATTCTGATTAATACCTCTACATTTTACTTTTTAAAAATGTGACTACTGCAAAATTAAAAGTTGCTTATGTTGCTTGCATTTGATTTCTAGTGGGCAGTGCTGATAAGGTGGCTTCCTGTTGCCCTGAGATTGAGATCTAAGTTCCTCACCATGGCCATCAAAGCCCTATGTGATCTGACCTCAGCTAGCCTTCCTGGCCTCATCGTGGGCCATACCCCCTTTGGTCAGCATGTTTCAGGCACGCTGGCCTTTCTGTCCCCCCAGCATGCTAATGCACTTCCTGCCTCATGGACTTTGCCCAGGCTGTGCCCTGCCTATAATGTTCTCTACTGAGAGCTTAACTTGTCGGATGCTTCCACCATTCACAGGTCATCTGGTTGCAGATGTCATCTTCTCAAAAGGACTCCCATTGCCTGGTATTATTTTCCTCAGAACACTCCATCAATATAGAATTACTTTAATTTTTTTGTTTAATGTTTTATTGTCTATCTCTCCTTGACTACAGTTTAAGCTCTGATAAAGCAGGGGCCTGTCTTATTCTCTGTATCTCCGGTGCTTAGCCCTGTGCTCGGCACATATGGCTGTATAATATTTGATGAATGAATGAAATACAGAAACACCGAGAAGTGGAAGTTTTGGGGAGTGTCTCAGTTGTTAACTGCTGCATAACAAACTGTCACCAAACTTAGTGGCTTGAGAACCAAAGTCAACCAGCCCACACTCTGCCTGGACAGGAGAACATAAACCACATCTTATTGTTTATATTAACATGACTTTGTGCTGTTTCTTTCTCTTTATTAGCAGAACTTTAATATTCCCCTGCCTTCACTGGTATGACTTTAATTCTTCAGGAGTATCCTGCCCAGGGAAATGGTTTAATTGTTCATTATAGGAACTTCTGTCAACTCTTCAGACGAGATCGGGCGCGTTCAGGGTGGTATGGCCGTAGACTCTGTCAACTCTTCAATGAGACACATCAACAGTGTATGCTCTATGATATTTTTTACTTCTTCGGCTAGAAATCCCTAGTCTTGCTATTTCCACCAATCTTGGATTGCTATATGGTGATTCTTGCCCAATTCTAATCACATCTCTCTAATGAAACACTGCCTTAAACCAAGCTTCTAGTCATCAGTAAAATCTGACTGTATCTTCCCCTCTTGGAGACACTGACAAAGCTTTGTCATGCGGCGTTCTCCCTTACAGCAGTAAGCAATAAACTCAGCTTTGCTTTTTTTAAAAAAATTTATTTTATTTTATTTATTTATTTATTCATTTTTAGAGAGGAGAGAGAGAGACAGAGAGGGAGAGAGAGGAGAGAGAGAGACAGAGAGAGAGAAGGGGGGAGGAGCTGGAAGCATCAACTCCCATATGTGCCTTGACCAGGCAAGCCCAGGGTTTCGAACCGGCGACCTCAGCATTTCCAGGTTGACGCTTTATCCACTGCGCCACCACAGGTCAGGCATGCTTTGCTTTGTCAACAGGTTGTGTTAGTTATATTTGGGAGCCAGCTTGATACACCTAAAAGAATAACCATTCTATTATCTCTCATCCTTCTGCAGGTTGACTGGGCTCAGCTGGGCAATCTTCTGCTCCCTACGCCACTGGCTGCCGCGCAGTCATCTTGGGACTCTACCAGCTTCAACACCAAGGTGCTCCCCTCGTGGCTGGTGCTTTGGCAGTGATGGCAGGAGGGCTGGGCTCGGCTGGGATGCTGGGATGGCAGGGCCTCTCTCTCCATGTGGTCTTGAGGCCTCTCCCTCTTGATGTGGCTGCTTCCCGTCACCACCACCGCTCCCCCTTCATCAGTGCAGCTGACTTCTTACCTGGCAGTTCAGGGCTTCTTCATGTGCAAAAGCAGAGGCTAAGCCAGGAACTGGCCCAGGGAAAATTCTGCTGCTTTCAATTCATTAAAACGTAGTCACCGGGCCATACCAGAATCAAAGAGGGGGGGGGGGATCTCTACTTCCTCACTGGGGAAATGACAACAAATTTGCCTCTACTTTAATCCACCAGAGAACTGAATTCAGAGACTTAGACATTCATTAACCATCCTGATTGGGGAAGAGAGTTGTGAGGCAGGGCCAAGAAGGAGGGGTGCCTTGTCTTCAGTCTGAGGCTAAAAAGCCCTGGTACTGAGCTCAATCCTGCTACATGAGCAAAGGAGCCCAGCAATGCTTTCTGAGCAGCCGCACAATATGCCAGGTGGGCCCTGGGCTGATCTTAGCGGAGAAAAGCAGCAGATTGTCTCTGTGTGCCAGTCCAGCTGTGAGAGACTCGACAGAGACACTTAGGAACATAATAATTAAATACTGAGCCAAACTGTACTGAGTATTGGCATAACTGGCACACAGAAAAGAGAAATCGTTTCTCTAAGCTGTTGTCAAAGACTCATTTTTTAAAAATATAAACATTTAGGCTAGACACGTAGCATGACTACTCACAGAGTAGTTGGAAATGTTCTCCTTCAGCACAGCCACCCTGACAGTTCTGGGGTGTTTCCTCCCAGTCTCGTTCTGGGAGTGGGTGCTGTGGGGTCCTTGGGAAACTGTGAGGGAATTCGTGGCTTTGTGGGGCCGATCTGTGCTTATTCACATCACAGAGCTACAGAGAGGACTTCCTAGCCTTTTGCAAAGGACTGCAGCTGGGAGAAACAGGCTCAGTGGGGCTTTTCCTGTCTTCTGACTGCCAGAATGCCCAGACGGGGTAAGTGCAGCAGGCGCAGTCTCCGGCCTGTTATCGAAGGCAAGCCTCAGAGACGCCCTGGTGGGACTAGCAGGCACGCTGGGGTCTGGGACGCTGCGTAGAGGTGGGAAAGGGGGGAAAGGGGGGAGGTGAGGAAGAAAGGAGAACAAGCAAAGACAAAAGTTGTCTCCGGTTCAGGGTGAGGGCAACATGCTCAATAGCTTTGTCTACTTGTATACTTAGTCAACAGAACTTTATTGAGCCCCTACTGTGTGCTGGGCATTGTAAAGACCCGAGGATGCAGTCTAACCGGAAGGGCAGCTCAGGATGTGATGAGCAAATTGATGAGGGAAATACCAATGGCAGCGCAGCACGCAGTGAGAACGGGACAAAAAAAATTAAGAGGGCCTGACCAGGCGGTGGCACAGTGGATAGAGCGTCGGACTGGGATGCAGAGGACCCAGGTTAGAGACCCAGAGGTCGCCAGCTTGAGCGCGGGCTCATCTGGTTTGAGCAAAAGCCCACCAACTTGAACCCAAGGTCGCTGGCTCCAGCAAGGGGTTACTCAGTCTGCTGAAGGCCCGTGGTCAAGGCACATATGAGAAAGCAATCAATGAACAACTAAGGTGTTGCAATGCGCAATGAAAAACTAATGATTGATGCTTCTCATCTCTCTCCATTCCTGTCTGTCTGTCCCTGTCTATCCTTCTCTCTGAAAAAAAAAATTTAAGAGGAAAGAAACTGGGGAAGGCTTCTGAGGATGTAGAGCTGAGGTAGAGTCTGAGGTGACAGCTGACGGCTGTTAACCAAACAGACTGGTGAAGCTACTGGGGACAGGGAAGTTTTTCCAGGTGGAAGAAACAGTAAATACAAAGCTGAGAGATTTCGGCGGGTGAAGGGTGGAGAGAACAAGAACTGAAGCAGAAAAGCTCTAAACTGGACATCCGAAGCCCAGGGTTCTAGTCCTGGCCCCGGCCCTGCAGGCATCCAGGTGGGGTGGTGAGATGAGATGACCACTTTTAGCACCTTTCCTCCTCTGTGGTCTTCCCACTTGACTGTGAGCCCCAGAAAGCCTTTCACATCTTGCTGAAAAAATGGCCACAAAGCAAACCAGTGCCCCGGAAACAAAGGGGCTGATTTAGCCATCTCTGAATGAGCATCTACCTCAACTTTTTCAAGTGCTTTGCGAACTGTAGAGAAGTGTTTAGTAATTCTGTTTATCATAAAAACATCAGCAGATGACACTAACCTTATTTATTGTCATGGCACCATGGTCAGCCATTTATAAACCTGGCCTAGGCTGACCAGAGGTCTCAGTAACTGGACCTACAAAACCAGGTGGGTGTTTTTATCTGTTTCCTGGTCTTTATGGCTTCAGGAGCCTCCTCCTTAGTGAGGCTCTCTCTGACCAGCCATTGTAAATTAGACCCAGCCCCACTTCAGTCCCTTTTATCACAGTGCCCTTTCCTCCTCTGTGGAGTTCACATTCTTTATCGTATGTACTGTAGGTTGACATTCTGTTCTTTATTTATTTTCTTTTCTATTGTCTTCTCCATGGTGGAACATGTACTCCCTGAGAGCTGTGGTCTTGTCTGTTTTGTTCGGTACCTGGAACAGTGTCTGGCACAGAGTAGGTGCTACATTAACCCCTGACAAGCGACTGACTAGCCAGCCTGTCCTGGCAGGTGTCTGTGGGCCAGTGACCCACACAGGTACAGAATGTCGCTTACTTCTGGTACTGCATCCTAGGGGCAGGTAGCCTGAACAAACTGTAGTATTTTTTTTCTAAAGATCCCCCTCAGGTTATAAATGCTCAATTTGATTTATCACAAAACTGGAATGCAAAACACCAGCAGTCATAGACAGGAAAGAAAAGCCCAAACAAATTATATCTGGAAATCCATAACTGCTTTGTGGCTAGGGGACATTTTGCTTACAGAGACCATATTGATTTAATTGCAAATAGCCACGCTGTATTGGTGATTTTCCTGGTGTGGCCTTTCCCATAACTGGCACTTTGGAACCCCTTGTCACACCCTCCTGTGCTTCTCCTCACGTTTCTCTGGGTCATGGTGCAACTCACCTATGAAAGGATCACTCTTTTTCGAATCAGCCACATAAATATGATCTTCAAAATCAAATACTTTTCTTACTTTTAAGATTTATTTTCCTATTTTCATTACATATTTGTGTTTCTGAAAACTTCTTGTGCTAATTCATTTGTGCTGAGCATCATTAATTTTTATGCTTTTTTTTTTTTTTTTTAAAGCCTGCCTTCAACTGCATTAATTCTTATGCCACTGGGAAACAGGAGAAAGGAAAGTCCCTGTAGTTCTCACGTCCTGGAAAATTTTATTTATGTGTGTTAAGGCCCCAAAGCAGGAGTGAGGAGAACAGATTTCAGCTGCTCCCAATTGGTTCTGGTTCTGTACGTAGCAAAAGCGCAAGGACCATGGAGACTGAACGTAGGTTTATTTGCCTTAGGCATTTGGCAGGGAAGGAGTTGTCATGCAACCAGGGAGACAGACTTTAGAGAGCTGGGCTCACGGCTGTCCAGTTCTACAGAGAATGAGGGAAGCATGGCACGAGAGCCAGACGATGCCAGGTGCAGTGATTCACCTCTGTTGCCTTCTACCTGTCACCTGGGTCAAACCCCCTACATACTCTCTATGAGTCTAATTATCTGTGTTTGCTACGAGGATAACAGTTATTTTGGCAATCAAATGAGATAGTGTTTATGAAAGCATTTTGTGAACCTTAAAGTATTATTCAAATGTAAGTTGCTATTTTTGTTAATATCCTCCTTCTTACTATCCTAGTACTATATAGCTTCCTGAATGACTTCTGTATAGCAGGCACTGTGCCATGTGCTGGGAGAACAGAAAAAACACATCATTTTTGTTGCCCAAACTCGCACAGTCTGGGTTGGGGAGACAGATTAACAGTCACTATACCCCAGATCACCCATGCTGTGTTAGATACCTCAGGAGAGGCCCAGAGGAGTGGAGAGAGCTCAGAGCAGGGAACTGACGCCATCAGGATGGGCTTCTGGAAGCAGGTGAACTGATCAGCATCTTGGAGGACACACAATGTAGGAGGTCTCTGGACAAAGTGGAGGAGGGTCTCTTCCAGCACAAGGATGGGAGTGCAAGAAGGGATAAAAGCCAGGTAGAGCACGCGGGCCTCTGGCACTGGAGCGGTTGTACATGTGGATGGGTCACAGACGGGACTGGTTTCCTTGTAGGGAATAAGGCGGGAGAGTAGGCTGGAAGCACACCGCACATGTTTCTCCAGTCTCGGAGGTAATAGGAAGCCTTTGGAAGTTTTCTCACAGAGACATGATTGTTTAAATACGTGACTGGAGTACAGCTGATGCATTGGAGAAGGGCAAGATTGAAGGTGAGGAGATCTGAATGTCTGGAGAGGGGGAAAGCAAAAAATTGAAACTCCTGCACAGAGGCAATGACAATGGGGGTTAAGATGCAGAAGACAGGGCAGCCTGATGGTTCCTGGTGATCTGTGAGAGGCATGGACGAGCTAGGTGGTGGGATTCAAAAAGATGCATTGAAGCCTGGGAAACTGGGGTGTGGTACCTTGTAAAGATGGGTACCAGGGTCATGAGTTGAGTTTGAAACATTTCTGATTTGCATGCAGAAATGTCCTGTGGGAAGCTGGGTCCATGGTTTGGAGCTCAGAAAAAAATTCTGGATTAACCCTTTGAGTAGCACAAATGTTCATGTACATCCTCGTGCCTCCTGACCATCCAGAGTACGATTGTACATGTACGTCTTTAAACTCTGAGCTGGAGAATATAAAAAAAAGGGTAGATGCATCTCAAGACATACTACAATCATGTTAGCTCAAAGATGGCGTGACAAAATAGAGGTCAACATGCTAACTACAATTCATGAGAACTTGATGATTGAAACTGGCAAAAGTGATTACACTACTGGGCAAAGCATTACCAAGCCATTGAGTGTGGTTAGGTACAATGAGAATATGGGTTTGATTGACAAGGCTGATATGCAAATAAGTTTCACAGGAAATGTAAGAAAAACCATGAAAGGGTATATAAAACTTTTTTTTTCATGAAATTGACATTGCTGTTTTGAACTCATACATTGTGTATCAGATAAAGACTGGAGGAAGACCACGGCTATATGACTTCAGACTGGAGTTCATTGATCAGCTTTTGGAGGAGTTTGTGAAAGAGAGGAAATCACCCAGAGGAGGCCGACCGTCATCAGTAGGAGACAGCCTTCGTCTTTCAGGGCATCACTTCCCAAAGCCAGTCCCTGCCACAGCCTCAAAGGATAAGCCACAACATAAATGCTTCGTCATATGTCAGCGCACTACAAGAAGGGCCGTAAACGGGGGGACACAAGGGTGATGTGCACTGAACGTAACAAACCACTTTGCCTGCATCTGGTTTTGAGGAATATCACAGTTTGAAAAAATTTTAAATGTAAGCAATAAATAAAAATACCTATAAATTGTCCTAAGAATATAAACATATTTGAGACACTACTAATAACAATACTTCTTTATTTACAGATGGGAGGTACACAAGAATTGCATGAGATAACAAAAATTTTTATTTTAAAAATGTGCAAGGCAACAGTAAAAAAAGGTAAATGTACGTTCTTCTTGTTTCCATAAACTGGTTATCAAACAAACATGATTTTAAGTTAATAAAACTGTAACTGGAACTGATTTCATTTTTTGAAAAATAAAAACACTCCCGGGGTTCAGTGAGCATGAAAAAAACTCACTACTCAAAGGGTTAAAAATACCAGATTTGCTGGTCTTCTTCATGAATGCCAATCACTGCCATGGGCGGCTAAGTGACAAGAGAAAAAGGACATGAATAGGACGTCAGGGATGGAGACCTTGGTGAAGTGGGTGGAGGAAAAGAATCCATGATGGAAACTGAAGAGTTGTCAGAGAGGCTGGAAGAAGTCAGAAGGAGATGCCAGAGGAGCTGAGGAAGGAAGGAATTTCAAGGATGGAGTTTGCACATGGTCAAAACCTTGCAATGTTGACAGAGGAAAGGACAGGAAAATAATCAACTGGTTTGTTCACTGAGTTGCCGTGGGCAGAGCGTGTCAGTCAAGAGGGGCTGCAGAGGCCTGGCCACAAGGGTGGCATGAGAGAGCGGTGAGGGAGGCTGGCTCTGAGCAAGATTTCAGGAGGCTTTGATGAGAAGAGGGCAGAGAAGTTGCAGGTGTAGAGAGAGGTACAGGGTTGGAGAAGTTGTCTCTTAAAGATTGTAGAGAAATAAATGTGTTTGTATGCTGGAAAAGACAAGTTAAAAAAAAAAAAAGAAAGTTAGGTTGAAAATCCAGGAATAAAAGCAGCTGTGTTGTGGGCCACCTCCCTGACAAAGGGGAAAGGGGTGGGATCCAGAGCACAGCTCCTGAGAAAGGAGGGGAAGGGAGCCAGGTGAAGGTAGGAAGCTGAGGCGGAGACGTGAGGAGATGACAAGGACCAGAAGGCTAAGGAGTGGGAGGAGCTGGATGACACAGGAGACTTTTACTGGAGGAAGGAGGAGCCCTTCCAGCAAGGGTATGGAGGCAGAGATGTGTCCTCACTCTCCGGCCCAGTGCCACACTCCCTGGTCCATGGTACCCATGCTCCTGGGTCCAGAGATGTGTCCTCACTCTCCGGCCCAGCGCCACACTCCCTGGTCCATGGTACCCATGCTCCTGGGTCCAGAGATGTGTCCTCACTCTCCGGCCCAGCGCCACACTCCCTGGTCCATGGTACCCATGCTCCTGGGTCCAGAGATGTGTCCTCACTCTCCGGCCCAGCGCCACACTCCCTGGTCCATGGTACCCATGCTCCTGGGTCCAGAGATGTGTCCTCACTCTCCGGCCCAGCGCCACACTCCCTGGTCCATGGTACCCATGCTCCTGGGTCCAGAGATGTGTCCTCACTCTCCAGCCCAGCGCCACACTCCCTGGTCCATGGTACCCATGCTCCTGGGTCCAGGTACAAACAAACGCCAGCTCACAGTATCCCACTAACCAGCCCAGGCACCCCGACACTCCCATCTCACTATAACTGCTCCCTACTTTACTCACACCTGGAGTGGGAAAAATGAACAGCCAGCCATCCAGCAAGTTTATAAAAAGGCAGACCAGGAAATGAGGGGGTTCTTACCGAGGTTGCAGGTAGAGGGACATTTATTTAAAACAGAACAAGTTATGAGAGAATCCAGTGGAAAGTCCAAGAAGGGACCCACCAGATTAGGGGAAGCACGGGGTGAGATCTGGACCTGTGGCTGGAGGTTGTATGTTAAACAGGAAAACTTGGCTTCTAAAAAATTAAGTTGAATTAGGCCTAATATCAATTTAGCAACTGATTGCTATATCTCAACACAATCAATGACTGTTTGAAATTGAACTCCTATTTTTAAGCCAGTGTATATGTGTAAATATGATACTAGCCTTAGGTCTTTGATATAGTTGTGCAAATATTTGAGGCAAGAACAACATTTTAAGTTACTCTTTTTGAACTGCTCCCAGCATTAAACTGTTTCAAACGGTCTCTTCTTTGGATGGATACTTCTCTGTTTTGAACTTGAAATCTCAGAGAACACACTTAAAGTAGTTTCAGAATTCTCTACATGATTTAGTATTATGTTCCCCCTGCAACCAGGGCTTCTCCATCTTGCCTCTCTCCCCAACTCCAAAACAAGAAGACAAAAAATAACACAAGTGAGTCTTTGGTCTCTTTAGAGACTTGTTCTCCCCCGCAAGGCATTAATGGCCAACTCCACAATTACTTTGTTTTGAAAGTTTTAAGGGAAGTATCTATAGGATCCCATAAGATTCTATACTGCTCACAAAAATTCGGGGATATTTTATGGCTTCATATTCATTTTGAAATATCCCCGAATTTTTGTGAGCAGTATATTTGTTTGAAAATGATCATACAGGTCCTAATTATAGAACAGAAGACAGGAAAGAATAACTTTGTGTGCAAAGAGTATTTGTTCTTTTTATAAATCTGGGCTGTGAGAAGCCTTCCCCATCCCTGACCCTAGATATCTACTGGGTATTCACTAAAATGAGGAAATGCCTTAAGCACTTTTACACGTACTTTTACTCCAAAATGTCACATATGGTAGTTGCTTCCGAAACTGATTTGACATGGCATTTGCCCTTTCCTGGCCCTGTTAAGGAATAATATTCCTGTTTTACATTTTGATGCCTTAGGGACAAATTTTATGGCTCAGGGAAAAAGCTGATAGAGGGGAACTATATAGCTGAAAACATGAAGTTATGGGTGGTGGTGTTTGTCAACATTGGTAGTTTCTTTTCTCTAGCTGGAGTTTCTTATAGACTGTATTTCAGATCTCACATTGATGACTAAACCAGTAAAGTCAATCTGACACAAAAATGGATCACATTTGTGATTAACAAAATAGTAAGTTACAAATAGTGCTCTTTGACATTGCTATCATTAAGTGATCTTGCAATTCTAAGGGGAAAAGAAATATGTTTTGATCCTTGCTTGACTAAAGACAAATTACAACTGAAAATATATCTGGACATTAAAAGAATAGTGACAGTAAAGCCTTATTATTAATTTAGACTCAAGTTATTTCCTTGGACTGTAACCATGGCTCCTCTTATTCTTACTATAAAGATTTAGCCTGATCAGGCAGTGGTACAATGGATAGAGTGTCAGCTTGGGATGCTGAGGGCCCAGGTTCAAAACCCTGAGGTCACCGGCTTTAACACAGGGTCTCCTGCTTGAGCACGGGATCATAGACATGACCCCATGGTTACTGGCTTGAGCCCAAAGGTCGCTAGCAAAGGGTCACTTACTTGGCTGGAGCCCCCAGGTCAAGGCACATGTGAGAAAGCAATCAATCAACAACTAAGGTGCCGCAACTATGAGTTGATGCTTCTCATCTCTCTCTCTTCCTGTCTGCCTGTAACCCCCCCCCTCAAAAAAAAGTAAAATAATATTGCAAGAGCCATATTTAACCTGCTTAAGAGAATACATTCTTAGTATTTAGAGACTTTAACACACTAGTTTTATGAGAGCAAGTGCTTTTGTAAGCTGTACATTCAGGCCCACTACAAGTATTTGCAAAGTACACTGCTTTTCCTGTCGGATATTTAAAATACAGGGGTTTTCACTAATTCAGATTGGCATTCTTGTTTAACCAGACTAATTCAGCAAGTGTCCCAGTGAAAAAACTCTAGCCATTTGGGGAAATAAGTTTCCTCGATGGAAAGAGTCCTGATCACCAACAGATCACATTCTCCTCAGAAAAGAGGTCAAGTGGACAAGGTAGCAAGGCGTTTTTCAGGATGAAGGGGGAGAGTAGAGGTATTTTTAAACTCTTGTTATTGTTTTCCAAGTCAGATAACAAGATATTACAGCAAAGGAGAGGGTCTTAGTAGCAGATTTGTGAGCAAACCCTGTCCAACACAGCCTTCCTTGGTTGGATGTGCCACACAGTGGGCACAATTCTCACTAACATGGCAGGTTTCCAAGAATCTAACATGTGACCTCTTTTCTTAAAACAGTGGAACTACAATGCACATCCTTCAGGTTTGTTTTCATATCTTTAATTGCAAATGAGACTACTTGGTTGTAAAATCATCCCAGGATTTGGTTGAAAGTTTTGAAATATGCCCAATATGGGCTCTTATAGCCACAGAGCACATGTTAAACTGTAAGCAGCACCCAGCAGTATGCTGAGCAAAGCAGATCACTGACTGTGGAGTTGAAAGGACTTCCGCTTTAACCTTCTCACCATGTCAGCAAGGAAACTGGAGCCCAGAGACTTAGGAGGACTTGCTCAGCATCTCACAGGTCGTAGCCAATTTGGAACCAGGGCTTCATGACTCTGGTCAAATTCCTTGAACACATTAAGATGACCATGTGGATTCAGAAAATATTAGCATTGTAAAATGATTAATCTTGAAATTAACCATTCAACAATAACTTCTGTTAGGTAAAATTTGACTAGTTATTTGCTGTCCCAGAAATTTCTATGGTCACAAAAAATTCACAAAGATTCATCATTATTTGGAGGATGAAAAAGTTACCTGTAATGACATGTGACCTTTCTTTTGTATCACCATGCATACTACTCTTTTATGGCACTTAATATAGAATAATTTTTTTTTTTTTACTGGTCTGTCTTGCCTCCCAGAATGTGAACTTTACAGCTACAGAGATCCTGCCTGTTTTCTCTCTTATCTCCATAGTGTCTGATTCAATAATTGTAGAATGAATACATGAAATTCAGAAACTAAGGAAGAAGCAGTGATCCTTTCCCATGAAGTCTGGTCAACTACAAGCAGATTCTGAAACCACTGGGCAAAGGCCAGGGCTCGCTTCTTGTTTGGTGAACAAACCTCATCGTAGTTGTTTAGAAATCTTAATAGTGGATGTGTATTGAGGGCTTATGGGCAAGACATCAGCATTCTTAATGCTTTATGAGTATGTTTTCCCTTTTCACCCTCACAGCCCTATGTAATACCACCTGAAGAGCTGTAAGTTCCAAATGTGGCACAGAGTTACAAAACTAAGGTACAGAAAAGTGAAGTCATTTGCCTTGGTTTTACAATCTAAGAAACTGAAGCCAGATCATGTGCTTTTAACCCCGGGGCCTTGACTGCACTAAGCCAAGCACTGGCGCAGACAGCTTAACCTTCTCTTTTTTACCTTAAAGCCAATTTATGTATTTGAAAACTGAAATATAACAACCACCTAGCGAATTTCCTGAACTCTCCCCAAACTGGACCTATCTACAGTTTCCTTTACCTTCCGATTGCTATCTCTTCCTGTTGAACTCACCTTTCACCTCTCCACTTCAAGTGCCAACTCTCTGAAAAACTTACCTGGTTTCCTCTCAAATCAGAATTACTCTCAGTTCCGAGGTGCCCTTTGTTTAAACTTCATTTTTGGCACTTACCACGTCATGCCTGTGATGAGTCACTTGCCTGTCTCCCTAGACTGAGAGCTCTGTGAGGGCAGGGGCTGTGTGGGAATCACTGGTGTCTCTTCAGCGCTTACAGTGGGCTTGCTGGGCACTTAGTAGGTGCTCAGGTTTGGGGAAATGCGACTCATTTTTTAAGGACCCAGAGTTGCTGTCTGGTGACTGTCTTTTCCGGGACGACTGTGTGGGCTGAGATGCCCTTGTCCTGTCCCTCGCCCTCCCTGCCTACTCCTGCCCTGACTTGGCCTGACGTTGGCAGTGCTCTGGAGGCCGCGAGGGCCTCTGGTGCCCTGACACTGGCCTCAGCCCAGTTTCCCGGCTTCTAAACGCGGCTGGGAGCTACCGGGAGAACTGGAAAAACACTGGCAGGCGGCCCCACCCCCAGGCCCTGGCGGGGCCGGGCGGCCGCATTTCTGCGGCTAGGGCCTGCTGCTTGGGAGGCGCTGGGGCCCGGGGCGGGGGAAGCGGGGGCGGCGGCCGGGCGCGGGCGGCTGCCTGCCTGTCAGCGGGAGCGGGCGCGGGCTCGTGTGTCAGCGGCTCCCTCCTCCCCCCCCGCCGCCGCCCGCCCGCCCGCCCGCCGGGCCTCCCGGCCTCCCGCCGCCGCCGCCGCCCGCTCCCCCCGCGGCCTGGCAGGCTGCCGGCTGCACAGGCGGGGGTTCGCGCCGTTCTCACGACCTCTCAGGTTGCCTGAGCTCATCTGGGAGCTATTCATTTCCTGCCAGAAAGCAGCCGGGCCTGCTAAGCAAACCACCTTGGCCGCAGGGCCGCCGGGGCTGGCCCGGCGTGGCCGCCCTGGCCTGCTCCCGCCCGGGCCGCGGGGCCCCGCGGCCTCCCTGGAACCCCCGGGCCGCCCCGGCGGGCGCGCGGCGGGGGCAGCTCGGCCTCCCATCTGGTTGCACTTAGGAGCCAGGGAGGAAGCTAGCAGCGAGTCGTTACCGGCCAAGGGGTGTGGGAAAAGTTAATTGACTTTAATGACAGGTTTCCCGGGACGGTGGTGACGCTGAGGGGGTCCATTTTAACCCTTGGGTCTCCATTCCAGAAACACGTGGGTAGAATGGGGAGCGCCGAGGGGGCGCGCCGCCGAGTCACGCGCTTCTTCACCATTTAGGGAAGGCTCCCTTCTTTAGGGAGGAGAGCCCCCCTTTTAGTTCAGCGTCTTTCCTGCTCCGGATTCCTGGGACAGAGAGGCCGGGGCCCTCGAGGGTCTTCATTGAGAGGCTAATGTGCGAAGGACCGAGGCCCGCGGCCCGCATCCGGGCGTAGAGCTTGGAGTTGCGCCTTATCTCCTGGAGCCATCAGCTCTGCCCCCGGGCGAGGGAGAGGGGCTGCTGGGTGTGCCCTGAGGCCGTATAATTAGGCTGGGTCCCAGGGGTACGGGTGAGGGTGGGGCAAGATTGAATTCGTCTTTGAAACTTGCCTCTTCCCCAACTAAATTACTCCAGAAATAGCCTAGGTGCAAGAGGGCACGAAGTCTTAGAAATAAACCCACTCATTTTACGGATGTAGAATTGTCCCAGAGAAGGGAAATGACTCATTCAAAGTGACACTGTGAGTTTAGTGACATAGCTGGCACAAGAGCCTGAAAAATCCCCATTGGGGCTTAGGGTCTCCTCTTTTCCCCACATTGTACAGTAACAAATGCCTCATCTAGTCATCTAAACCCATATTTCAGGAAAAAAGACCACTTTAAACTACCAATTATTTTCAGATGAACACATGTTGACTGACTGATTTTCCTTAAATTTATTACTACTCCCCCCAAGATTTCTTAAGTACTGTTGTTATTAATAAAAATTCACATTTTTTTCTGTTGTTCCCCTTCAGCACAAGAAAAAACAAAGAGACTTAGTTTTAAGTTGGTGTAGAAATTGCACTGGAGTGCGTGAATTTTTAAGAACCTAAGTATACTTTTATAAAAATGAGACCTGATGTCCCCATTATTGCTGCCAGGACAGTTAAGGACTTCGAATGGGGCCAGAGGACAGGTTTACCAAATGAAATTGGGTTGGGTGTCTTAATAGAACAATTGTCACTATGTTTGTGTTTAAACAAGGAAAGCATGGAAAAATATGATAAAGAAGGGTGTGTGTATGTGTATTTCTTCGGGAGGAGGATGTGTTGGACCCCTTTCACATCCTCAAAATAAGGCATGTAGGAGCCAAATTTTAAAGAGTATTTTTTAAACCTCTCTCTCTGCATGTAAAGCTGTGTGGAAGGTATATGAGTAAAAAACTGCTGTCTGCTAGATCATTCTTGTGATAGAGCTGCTCTCCACTGGCCTGTGGGAAAGGCCAGAGCAGGCAGGGGAGAGGTAAAGCTCTTGAAACAAGACAGAAAATCGTTGGCTTTATCTTTGTTAGGAAGGCTTCAAAGATTGATCTCTCCCGCCTCATCCTTCTCCCAGAAGCCGTTCTAAAGGAAGGAGGGTGAGAGGAGGCTGGCGGGAGGGGCTGGCAGGGAGGAGGACTGGCCGGCGTGCAGGAGGAGGGCGCGCCCGCCAGACCCACAGCACGGCTGATGTGTCTGGTCTCGTAGGGCTCGTGGTTTTCATTTCCCCAACACCTGGATGCAGTCAAACACCTGGCCAAATCTGACAAAATCTGACAAGCCTTTGTGATGGGATTTGGAAGAAATTCCCTGCAGATCCTGGCACAGTTTAAAGCTGTCCGCTTTGAGTTAGGACTTGTTAAGGAGGGTTATGTGAGCTGAAACCCGAGACAAGCCTTTTGCTCCTATCTGGAGCCCACATCTTGCCTGGAAATGGGGCATGACCAAGCGAAGGGGTCGCTTGCTGTTTGTATTAAAAGGGGGAAGATGGCCTATGTGCCTGCCAGCTCGGCCCCACATGCTTTCTCTATTAAGAGCCAAGCACAGAAACTTATCAAAAACATATGTCTGGTGTTAATCATCTGGACTCCGGCTCCACATGGGAGTCTAACTAGCTGTCCCTTGGCAGAAGGAATCTGTTGACCTTCTCAGCTTGCCTGAAGAGGGTGTAGAGAGGCATTTCAAACTTTTGGATGATGGTACGAACATCTAGCTGAACCTAAGGACTGACTAATTAAAGGAAGACTCCAACACTTGAAGGTTGGAGGCTGCAGCCCTTAACTGTTTTTACTTTGGATGTTGGTGAGCTATATATACCCCAGGGGAGTAATGCTGCAGGATCCTCCCCTAATGTGACCTGGGTAATGCTACTACATCCATTAACTTCAAGAATTCAGCCCCAACAACCCTCTTCATGCAGTAGTACACTGAATGACCTACCCAACTGAAAATGTTTGAAATCCTTTAAGAGATTTACCACAAATTGATCAGAGAAGCCACATCAGGTGTGTTTTTACAAATTAAATGGAATGTAGTTTATGGTGAAAGGTTTGATGGGTTTTTTAAAATGTTCTTTGAATAACAAAAGAGCCAATTCCTGAATTCTCAGGTTTCATGTAATTCAAATTATGCCAAAAGCCTTACTTTTACATATTTTGAAATAATCAGTTCTAAGACCTAAAAGCCTTCACTTTTTCTTTTATTATATTTTCTCAAATAAACTTCCCAAAAGGAAGATATTTTAAGAGCATTTTCAAACATCTTTGGCATCACATAAAAAAGAAATCTCGTGTAAAAAACGAAATGTCATCTGAACTTTTATAATACAAAGGCGCAATCCAATATGAACATATAAAATATATACAAATATAGTGCATGGTCAGTCACTTAATACAACTCTCTACAAAAAAGTAACTTTTTAGAAATAAAAAAGAAGTAACCACTTAATCACAAAAATCCTCTTCTCTCCCAGCATCCAAGTTTCTGTTCAGTGTCCCGAGGGAAGAGATATGTTGGAGAGTTTAGGGGGAGGGTTGGCCTGAGCCCCTCAGTTCCGCCAGGGCCTCCACATGGAGTCTGCGGTGAGCGAGGGGCCGCTGGAAGGCGACACTGCATTGGGCCCCACGGTGGTCCCGCTGTTGCTGGTGTAGACTGGAATGACCGGGCCACTGTGAGCGAAGGCTCCGTTGGGGATGAGGAAGGCAAACTGGCCATCAGGAGCCGGCACCACCTGGAAGCCACCGAACACCTTAGCCGCCTCTCCAGCCGGGCTGCCCAGCTTGCAGGGCGCGCCACCGGGAGGGGGCGCCGCGCCCCCGGGGATGGGCACGAGCGGCGGCGGCGGCGCGAACGGCGCGTGCTGCGGGCCGCCAGGTCCTGGCGGGGGCGGGGGCGGCGCCTGCAAGACTGGGTGCGGCTGCCCGGGGTAGGTCATGGCGTTGATCTGGGTCATGCAGTTGGCCAGGTGGCCGAGCAGCCGGGTGCGCACCTCGGTGTTAACGCCCTCACACGTGGACAGGAAGCGGGTCACCTCGTTCATGCACTCGCTGAAACCCGCGCGGTACTTCCCCAACACGCTCGGGTCTGTGCTTAGCGCGGCTGCAGGCCAGAAGGAGACAGATGGGTCACTGAAAGGCCCTGGCCCCGAGGCCACCGCCTCCGCCCTGAGAAGTCCCCGCGGCGGGCCTCCCTAACCACTGGGCCCGCGGAACTGCCTCTGGCTAGGTGGGGTGGGTTTAGTAAAACCATCCACTTCCCCACACTAGCTCGGCGACTTAAGCCAAGACGCAGCAGCCTCTCTCCATTTCCAGTTGCTCGATTTAAATCCATCTCAGCCTTATATCTACCCTACCCCCATCAGCGCGTGAGATGTGACCTTGGGTAATGCCCTTCCCCGTCATCCGAACCTCCTTTACCTTTCTGTAACCAGGGAGGAGGGAGTGCTAAACCAGAAGACCCCCACGCTCTACGCTCAAAACCGCAACAGTTCTAAATCCTCTCGCCCCCACCCGCTTTTCCCACTGCCAAGCCGCCCGCCGCCCTAGCCGCTGCAACCACCCTCCCCTTTCCGGAACAGCAACAACTTGGAGTTGTGGCTATAAATAAGCCCCAGACCGTGGGAACATAAGAGTCAGCCAAGGCAGTAAAATGTAGCTGAATGCCTCTCACAACCACGGACGGAAGTCTGGAAGAAATCACCGCCGGGCGAGAGGGACGCCCGCAGTGGGGGACGCGGCAAGCCGCCCTTACCGGTCATCTGTGCCCGCTGCAGATTCCGGAGGTGCTTCACTGTCATTTCCAGAATGTCTGCTTTCTCTAGTTTGGAATGCCGCGAGCTCTGCACAGAAGAGGAGGCAAGGAAGACTAGTGAGACCCCGCCAGCGGTCTCGGAGCGCTGGGGGTCCTTCCCACGGCACCGACCTCCCCAGACCCCGACTAAGGGAGGACCGGCCCTCCCACCTCAGAGAACACAGTTGCTGGCGGGGAAGATCCGCCGACCAGGGGATTTCATTCTTAGTACGTGAGATAATGTTTCATTTTTTGAATTAAAAAAATATACATACAGCATTATCCACTTACATCTTTCTTAAGAGCATCCAAAATCAGTGTTTTCAGCTGGCTCAGACTTTCATTTATTCTTGCTCTTCGTCTTTTCTCCATGATAGGTTTTGATGACTGTAAGGAGGAAAAAAAAAGAGCTCTGAGTTCCCATGGGATCTGCCATTTCACCCGGGGTTTTACGCGATAAAAGACCCTCCAACCCCGGCTTAATTTCTTGGGGCTGCAGAGAGATGCAGGTACTTACTGCCCTTACCTTTCTGTGCTCAGATGCTGTCTTTGGTTTATCCGGTGTCGTGTTGACACTGGCTGGTGTAGCAGCCACCGGGGACGAGGAATTTTTCTCCATTATATCAGCTGGCATTTTCTTTCTTTTTTTTTTTTTTAAGTCCCTAGAGAATTTATTTTTGGAGTCCTGCACACAAGAAAATGTTTATGTCCCTTTTACTTGAGACTTTCACAAAACTACTAAGCAAGTGCTGAGGGTTTATTACAATAGCTGGTGGCTACTTGGTGATCGGTAGCACTATTCCAGGACCAAGGAGAGAGGTAGATAGGGGATTCCGCTGTTATCAGCACAAGCTCCGGATCCTGTGTGATCCCCGGGCCCTGGCGGCCTCTATATATATCTGGGACTGCACGCGAACGGCTCGTGTGAAACTTCCCAAACTTTCTTTCCCACAGTAACTTTCAGCCAATGGGAGGAGGAGACACGCGGCACCGCTCGTGGACCGCGCCCCCCCATTGGCCGCCAGGCACAAGGCCTGGCGGCCAATGGCGCGCGCCTGAGCCCGGGGCACCGGAGGCTACAACGTCAATCAAAAGGATTTTAACCCTTTGGTACTATCTCTGCTGGGTTTTGCTTTAGGCAGGATTTATTCCGCACTGGTATTACTCAAGCCTAGTTTATTTCTTTGGAGGCTAGGGTCTTTGCTCTTTATTTCCTTTCAGATGTGTAGTAGAACTGCTTTGACGCTAAGAAGTTCATTTGAAAAAATATCTTTAAAGGTTTAGAAAGACGGGTAAAAGATTATACCTATAGTGGTTAAAAGAAAAGGGGGAACGTGTGCAAGGGTGTGAGTTACCGAAACATCTAAATGAATTCCTGTCAGACTATACATGGAGGGGGTGGGGTGAAAGTCGGTCATACAAAGGACAAAAAATTCCTTTTTGCACGCAAAAATGGGGGAGGGGGGAATGCCTTCCGCTTTACATTTGCAGGTAGTTCAGAGCAAAGTGGTTCTTTTTTTCTACCCCCGTACCTCATTTCTCTTTAGGAGTTGGGGTTTGGACCCCGCGCTTCTCTAAGAAACCATCAGAATAATTTCCAGCGTGGCAGAAAGGAAATAAATTTTCAAATGAAAGATGTACAAGGGGGACTCTGATGGCAATGCCTCAGGGACGCGAGCGCGCCCTCGCCACCCCTTCCCTTTCCACCCGCAGGCTTTCGGTTCTGCGGCACACTGATGTGGCGGGCCGCGCGGCAGCCTCTCCCCACCTTTTCGTCCCTCAGGCAGCCGGCGCAGCCTCAGCACCCTGCGCGCGCGGGCCCTTTAAGAGCTACACCAGCCGAGCTGCAGTTTGACATCAGCCGGCCGGCGAGGGCGCGCCTGGAGCCGGAGCACGTGCCAGGATGTTTTATTGCCGCCGCGGCTGCGGCCGGGCCGAGAGGATGTGTGTGTGCGTGCGTGTGTGAGTGTGTGTGCGCGCGCCCCGGGGGCAGGGAGGCGGGGGGCGGCGGCGGGCGGCGGAGCGCGGGGGCTGGTTCCTGGTCCCCGGGAGAAGCCAAGAAGGTAAATAGCAGCTGCTGTGCTCAAGCCTGGGAAAACCCCGCCCCCTGCGCCTGGCCGGGGCTCATTGGCGCGCGCTGCGTGTGGGGTGTGTGTGTGTCCGGGGCCCCCTCCTCCGGCCCCCGCCGGGCCAGGAATCCGAGGGGGCGGCGAGCTGGGAGCGGAGCCCCGGCGCTTACCTCCCCCTCCCACACCTCCCCCCGGCCAAGGTCAGCCCTTCCGGGCGGGGAGCGCACGCCCCAGGGTGGAGAGTGGAGAATAATTCCAACCCCCACTCCACCCCTGTTTTCAGGCTTGGAGTTTTAACTCGGCCGAAAGCTTCATCAGCAACAGCCCGGGGGAGGGGGAGGGCCCTTCTAGTTTGCTCTTTGCCCGGGCCAGCCCGCCTTCCCTACCCCCGCGGGGCCCCCGGCGCCCGCTGCGGTCACGAGATGCCTGACCGCACTTAGGAAGCGGCCGGGTCAGCCTCCTGCCTCCGCTCGGCGACTGCGGTTAAAGCGGCTTCGCGCCACCCGCCTCTTCCCGGGGTCCAGGGCAGCCGAGCTGCTCCCCCTTACTGCGTCCGGGAGGCCGCCGGCGGGCGGCCGGGAGGAGGCGGGCGGCGCGGGCGGCTGCGTGCTGCCGGCTGGCCGGGCCGCGCGCCGGGAGGATCCGCCGCCGCCGCCGCCGGGTGCCACGTGGCGGGCGCCAGGCCGAGAGCGCCAGGGCTCTGGCGGCGGCCTCCCTGGGGGATTTGCAGTGCAGGGCGGGCGACGCGCACTGCCCCGGCCGGCCAGCCGCCACTGCCGTCGCTCGCCCTCCCTGCGGCCCGCCTGCCGAGGTCGTGCGCCCCTGCGCCCCCACCCCCTCCATCCTTCCCGCCGCCCCGGAGCTCGGCGCGCTGCTCCGGCGGCTCAGGGCAGCCCAGGCGCCTTGTTTGATGTCGTCCCCCCGCCCTTCCCCAGCCTAGGCGGCGGCTGAAGGCCTGGCACACATTTCTCAGACACTTCATTCCTTCCTTCCTCCGAGTTCCCCACTGAGATAATGTTGTAAATGATTTCACCAGATCTCATCCCGGATGAGATTCAGCGGTTCCTGATTCTGGGTGACCTTGTGCAAGCCCCTCTTTTTCTTTCATATGGAACACGGCTCTATGCCAGACACTGTATTAAACCCTGGATTACCACGATGAGAGATACAGTGGCAGCCTACAAGGAGTTTCCAGTCAACTCGAGGCAGACAGACCCCGATTTTCTGATTGATGACCAGGCATTCCTGTTAGGGCTTAGATGATGGCGGAAAAGATGAAGAGAACAAAAAAAGCACACCTGTATGGGCAACAGTATTGATCTACTTGGGGAAAACAGGGATGAGTAAAATAGTTACTGCCGTCAGGAAGCCCACAGACTATAGAGATACTAGTTAAGTGCAGCTAACCTCTCTTTCCCAGTATATTCCTCTATTATGTCCTAGGTTCACTAGAGACAGTTGTGTGTCTAGATAGAAGTACAATGCTGGGGCTTGACCCATAGAGGCACAGTGGATAAAGAAAGCATCAACCTGGAATGCAGAAGTTGCCAGTTTGAAACTCTTGCGTGGTCAAGGCACATACAGGAAACAACTAAATTAATACTTCCCACTTCTCCCCCCACTTTCTCCCACTCCCCCCCCAAAAAACCTCAATAAATAAAATCTAAGAAAAAAAAGAAGTAAAATGATAGAGAGGTTTAAGATGATTAAATTACTCATAAATTGGGGTATCCCAGAAAACTACCTGGAGGAAGTATCCTGTGTATTGTACCTTAAAAAAAAGTAGGACTTGAGGCATTGGAAATGTGGTGAGCCATGGCGTTGGAGAGAATGGAAGTACCTATGGCATTAAAGGTGTGTTGATTGTGAGATTTGAGTTCCTCATTCAGGGAACATAATTTGGAACCCTGGGTGTGTGACTGGCTAGAGTATAAGAAGGGGCTGGGAAGGAGGCTTGAAGCCATGTCACGAGACGCCGAGATATTTTGCTAATGGACTTTGGACTTATCTTTAGACAATGGAGAGAAAGGACATTAGGATTCTATAAAAAGGTGGATCTGGCAAAAGTGTGGAGAGTGGGTTGCAGGGTTTGGAGGTACAAAGCCCAATTAGAAGGATCTAGCCAGTCAAGGCTGTTCCTAAGTGACAGGTGTAGGCTGATACCCAGAAGCACCTGCCCAGAACTAGCTCACCTGGGCATTCACTGCACACTGCCTGATGATCCAAGTTAAGCAGAAATCTACCTACCCTTTAATGGTGTGTCCCTGAGACCTGAAGTCTAACTAAGGAGTCATTGTAACTTTTACCATATTTACCTTCCAAGCTTCATTTCCACCTTCCAGGACAGCCCTCAAGTCTACAGCCAAATCTTAGCTCATTGCAGGCTTGATTTACTCACTCTTGCCCTTCGGGCTACTCTCTGGGATTTTGTGTGTGTGTGTGTGTTTTCTTAACATACTGCAGAGTGGGCTGTGCCCTATCATGTTCTGAAGAAATGATGAACAATGCCTCCTTTGTTGACCTGCAACCTGGGCCAATGGGGTAGGACTTTTCTTTCTTATTTTAAACAGATGGAAAAGTGGTGATGACAGAAAATTGTCTGTTACTTTTGAAAGTTGTGGAGTTTTCCTGTGTGTTTGAAATCCTCTTGGTGAAAGGTGATGAGCCTATGAAGTTACCCTCCTTTCTGCCATGCAGGCTGCAAGCTTCTAAAAATGCTTCTGCTCAGCATCTGACTTTTTAAAAAGCTGCCTACATACTCTGACCCAGATTCTTCCAAGGAAATAACCTCTTCCCAGGGAAGCATATTAACCCTTTCCAGATTCTCCCAAATCTATGAGAGCCAGTGACTTTCTCCAGTAAGCTTTGTTATGACATTGACCGCTATCTGTTCTTGGGCCCTAACTAACTAGCTGCTTTTATGCCACCACCATCCCCCATCTCTTTTAGCCTAACAGCTCCCCTCTTTTTTGTCTGACTTAGTCATTCGGCACCCCGAAGGAGCATGGAGAATGTTGAATATAGTCAAGTTGGGGTCTTACTGCGGTGCCTACAGCAGTCTTCTCAGCCAGATAGTTAATCAGCAACCCATTTATAGCCACTTTAGAAGTGCTTAGGCTGGTAGAATGAGCAACTAAGTCTTACACACACACATACACGCACACATTTTTAGACAGGGGGCTCAGTCAAAATTTGCCATGAGTTTGTGTCTGGGCCAAACAAACAAAAGAAAGAAACCAACCCAGGAAGCTACTGGCCCTCCACCCTAACCATTTAAGAAGAAAGCTTCTTTGCAAATGTGCTCACAGACTATTTTTCAGTACCCTTATCCTGGGCAGTGAAAATAGCACCAAATTGACACTCTCTCCACCCCTTCTCAAATGGAGAACTAAGCTCCTAAACTTAAGAAAAGACTTTTGGATTTTGAAGGCTCCTTTTAGATCAAAACAGCCTTTATTTTTCAGTCATCCTCCTTTTTCTCCCATAGTAAAGAGAAAATGGAATCCTGTTCATCCGCAGCCACTTCTTTGATCCCACTGTGAGACCAGCGACACACAAGGCGTCCTTGCCACTGTATCATGCCCAGTCAGTACACCCGGGGCTGCTGTGTTTTCCCCTTCCCTCTTTCTGCCCCCAGGAAGGCCTTACTGCTTCACCTGTTTGCTTTAAACCATAAAACAAATAATGCATTTGTAGTGAGACTCCCCTTTGTCCTGAGGTATCCGAACGGTTTGTGGGTTTGGTTTAAAGCTATAGAAAGGAGAGAGAGCAAGAGAAGAAGAAAAAAGGTATTTTGCCTGAGGATTCGAAGCTTTTTTTTCCCCCCTTTTCCTCCGCTTGACTGACTTTCTCACACTCAGATTCCCTGCAGCCTGCCAGAGACACGGCGGCGGCCCTGCCAAGAGCCATCCTGGGAGAGCTATTGAAAGAGCCTTGAGTAAGCACACACTGGGCGGACCTTCTCCTCCCCTTCGTACCTGCTCTGCACCTGTACCGGGAGCAGTCCCACACATATCACCTGATCACAGGCCTTTCAGGGACCGTGAGAAAAATAAAGTCCAGGACAGAAGAGCTGTTTGTCGTCTCCCCAGGGTTGCAGCCGCTCCCTGCAGTCACAGTGCCCCAAAACAGCACATTCCAGGCCGGTTATGCACGCTTGTTTACCTGTGCGCGTGTCGTGTGGGGGCACCAGGAAGGGGCGGGAAGCCCGGGATCACCTTCGTAATGACTGCCTTGCTGCCTTTGTTTTCTGGCACCTGCCTGGTTGGTAGTTTTATGATCCTTTACTGGATCATTATTATGGTTCTTCTCCATAAGAGTCCATATATCCTCTTCACAGCAGAATTTATAACCAGGACTTCTTACCTTAAGGTTCATGGATGAACTCCCAGAGAGCCTATAAAACCCATAAAAGGGAATTCAAAATCGTCTCGCTGTGAATACTTTTTGAAAGAATGAACAGATGTGTTATTTTTTTTCTGAGGGTCCATAGCTTTCAGCAGAATTTCAAAGCATTTTTTGTTACCTCCCCTCAAAAGATTGAGGGAACTGAGCCAGAAAGTCTCCACTTACAAGTGGGCACTCAGCTTCAGAGAGGTCAAGGGGCTGGCTCAAGGGTCCACAGCCTCATATGCCAAGTGGAGGCCAGAAGACAGCTGGGAGCTCTTTCCATCACAGCCACAGTCCTGCGGTCCTGGGTGAATTTAGGGTGGGGTTAATAGAGCTATGATCACCACCAAAGCCTGGATTGAATATAGACACGTGAATAAAGACAATGAATTTCCCAAACATTTTTTCTCTATTAATCTTAATTCTGAGACACTGGAGCTGTTCTGCATCTAATTTCTGGATGGCAAAAGAGATAGGCAAGAAAGCCAAGTGTCTAGAGATAGAAGAGGATTCCCTAGTGCGTAGAGCGAGAGTCCTGGTTGCCATGCAGACATTTACAAACAACCGCAACTCGGCATTCTGCCTTTGATAAAAATAAGTTGCTACTTCTGAACAAAACTGCCTAGCTGGTTCCAAGCCAAGCTGGGACCTCAGACTGTAAACTGGGGGTGGAGGCGGAAGACAGAAGCTCTCAGCGTTGGCTAACAGCAGCCTGTAGTGCTTTCCACAACCCCCACCTCCTCTTGGAAAACTTGACTAGAGCCAGGGAGACCACGGGAATGTGCACTTTCTAATGGGCTCTGAAAGAGAATGGTTGCCAAAAAAGCCTTTCCCAGTGGGGTGGGGGCAGGGCACCCTCACCTCCCACATTTGGCCTGACCACAGCAGCGTGGTGGGAAGGAGGCTCTAAATGTGCTCTTGGCTAACCTTTTACCCTCTGAGCAGCCCTCCAGTGAGCCAAGCCTGCCAGCCTGGGAGGCAGGGGCTCCTTCCCGAGGGATCTGACTTGTACCCTGTGTGTAAAAGGCTCAGAACTTTACCCAGGCTGGTGCCCGTGGGGGCCTCTGAAAAACTCAGGAAGGAGAGCCAAAGCCTAGCTCCTTTCAACCCAGAACATGCATTTGTTTGGCTTACTGAGAGTTACTCAAATAGTGTTATCAGATCATATTTCTCAGAAAAATCAAAAACAAAACTCAGCTAGCTAGGAAAACTATTTAGGTAAAACTTAGGGCCTAAAAGTAATATAGGATGAATATATACAACATGTTTTAATTAAAATCACCATCATTCTTATCGTGGTATTCTCTCTCAGCTTTGAGGAAAGGGGACAGAGGAGGCAGGGGAGGGGACCTAAAAGGTGGCTGAAGGGACCCATTCATTGAATGCCCTGAAAAATTGAGCCCATGAAGAAGTGACTTACCCAAGGTTGTCAAACAGCCTCCCCAGAGAGGGTATAGCAATGCCAGAATAAGCTCAGGTTTTCTGCCCACCAGTCCAGAAACTCGTCCCACTATATATGAGGACATTTTGAAATATTATCTATAGCAAGTGATTGACCCTACCAACAAAGATGGATTTTCCAGTTGGGCTATGTGCTAGTGAGTGATTTTGGTAGTATGATAAGAGTATGCCCAGCACAGAAGAACATGGTTAAATTTGAGGCTTGCTGCGTTGTGATTCTTGGATTTTCTTATCACCCTATAACAACTGGAAAAGAAGGATCTTGATTTCTGAGTTCCAGGTGATTGGAAGCCGCTTGCAGGGTCCACACAGGAGAATCAGACTGCGTCTCAGTTAACCTAACCAAGCTAAGCTGCATGTCATCCCTTTTTCCTTATAATTGCCAACCTGTTTCCCTTATTTGTGCTGTAAAAGGAAGATTGAGGGAGAGAATGTTTCTAGCCCCCGAGTCCGTTCCATCAGCGCTAGGCTTTTGTTAGAACAAGAGAAGGTGTGATGCTAATAATATAGTGAAGACATTAGCGCTGTATCCCGTCGAGCTGCTGGTTGACTTCACGTGTAGCAGAAGGAAAGGTGAGAAACCTAAGAGATTTTCCAAGTGGTTGATAAATGGTATTTGCATGTGAATCATAATATATTTTCCTTTAGATATCAAGCTTAAGGGACGAGAGAAGATGTTCCAGGCAGCTGCCACAACTGCTTAAGGCTGGTGGGTTCTAGCAGGGTTAAGACCTTCTGGTCTCTTCTGGAGTTGGAAGTCCCTGTTTCTCTGTTTTGTAGTACTTGGCAGTTGACAAGGCACTTTTCAGTCTATTATGGCATTTTGTCATTATGTATAGCCTGATGATCTAGAGCAGGGGTCTCAAACTCGCGGCCCACGCGGCCCGCAGACTAATCCACGAAGTTCAAAATATTTTGGATAAAATTAAGTAAGCCTAGGGGCCTACTTGTATTTTTCATTTCTCTAGCATCCTAGCTAGATATTAGCTTAGTTAACAGCAGTTGTGATGTGAACTACAGTTTCTGGTCGTTTTGTGACACTGAGTAAACTGCATGTACGATTGTGCTTGTTGTACTGATTTTTTTTTTTGTTTTCAACTGCAGTGAGAAAAGTGTTGCGTAACAGTTGCCTTTTGTAGACCTAGTGCGGCCCGCCGAACGGCTGTGATCTTGCTCTGCGGCCCACATGCTGAGTTGAGTTTGAGACCCCTGATCTAGAGCAGCGTTGGTGGGAAGCCCAGAGATGGGGAGAGAGTTCAAGTGGACAGTAAAGGAGACATTTGGCTGGGCCCTGGGCTACTAGAGGCACAGGGTGTATGAAAGATGAGCTTTCAGGAAAATAATACCTCTAAAGCAGGGGTCTCAAACTCGCGGCCGTGCAGCCCGCCCACCAATTTTGTGCGGCCCGCAGACTAATCAAACTTCATGGATTAGTCTGCGGGCCAGTCTGCGGGCTGCACAAAATTGGTGGGCGGGCCGCATGCGGCCCGCGGTCCATGAGTTTGAGACCCCTGCTCTAAAGGGACAAGGCAGGGCAGGGACCTTAGAGGCCAGGAGAGAGCCAACTTTTCTTTCTCAGCCACAGGCAACAATAAGATTTCCAGAAACTGGAACAGAGGGGCCAATTTGACATAGAATATTAGTAATCCAGAGGATGCTCTTTGGAGCAAAGAGGAAAGGTCCTTCCTCACAGTGAGAAGCTGGGGTGGGTGGGGGTGGGAAGAGGGGAGAAATAGGGGAAGGAGTCTCACTAAGTAAGAAGGTGATCAAGCAGGTTCAGGGGAAGACCTGGAGAAGGAATGACCGTGGTCTTTCCCGGCTGGGGCTAGAACTGCTTAGTTCAGTATCCAGTGCCTTCCTTCCTGAGAGGCTCCCTAGAAGGATCCCAGGAAGGAAGGCCAGGTCTGTGACTGAGAGCCACTTTTCATCATTACATTTGTTCTATGCTGTCTGTATTGCCGTAGGCATAACATCAAATACCACAGACTGGGAAAGGTTGAGGGATTGCTTGGGGTGAGACATGTGAGGAAAAGAAAAGGGACCTCTCCGTTGGCAGGGTGGAGCCTCCAGAGCCAGCCTTGACTGAAGTCTGAGACGAGCAGGGGAGGGGGGCTCCGTGGGACATGCGGGTGTGCGGCAGGCTTGCCTGACCACGGAGGCTCCTGCTGAAGTCCCAGAGTGCTCCTGGCTTCCCGAGGAGATTGGCAAGCTGTGCATGTATCACGTGAGTATCCAGGGGTGGCCCTTATCTCACTGGGCTCCCACTGTCATGGAGGGCCCGCTAATCATGTTCAAGTCATTGAAATCCTTGTCCTGGCTGGCTATTCAATGCTCTACACCCTCCTTGCCTGTCCTCAAAGTCTGGCACCTGCGGCAGGCCTAGACTGGGTGTCTAGGTCATCTAGACAGAAGGGAGGAGTCTCAGCTTATTTCCTGTGTATCCAGTGAAACTGTGTTGATGGTAGTCAAACAACAGAGTCAGGGGTTGGTTGAAACCATTCAATTTCCAATGACCTGAATTTTATTTGAATTAATTTTCAAATATTTGGAGAATAAATGCATAAATGAGCTTTGACTTAAAGAGCTATATTTTATTGACAATTTAATAGAACCCTCAGAGGGTCGGCATGTTTTCCCAGGTTTTCTTCGGTTGCTGAATCAGAGGGATGGGTTAAGTGTGACCACTCCTGGTGACTACCTCTAGGCAGCCAGCATACCCTTGCAGACAGCCCTTTTCTGTTGCAGTCAGGCGAATTTAGAGGAGTCTGTGGCTGTCCATGTTTTCCCAGGCCTATCTTTATTGATGGTTATTAAATACACACCACCACATGGCAATATGAAAGTACAAAGCAATTCCCAGGGTAAGGTTCGTGGGAAGAAGTGAGATACTGAGCTCCCAAATAATTCTACTGTAATCGCAGTCTGCCATATCTGCGTATAGTTAATAAGTAAGATTTAAGCAGGCAGGTTCCACCACTGGGAAGCAGACAAAAAGGGAAAAAAAAGGCCAGTGGGAGATCCTGGAAAACTGGGAAAGAAACTACAAAGGGGGACACCTGGGAAGGGGAGTCCGGGAGTGGCCACTGCAGCAGGGCGGGTCTCTCGAGGAGGACCACTGCTGGCCTCTTCTTCTGCCCACCCCTCCTGGGAGACCCTGCATAACCAAGCAGTACACAGTACTCATGCCCAGACACACTGGGCTCAATGAGCATAAATATACACAAAACCGCCTGTTTTCATAGAGCGCCCCAACACACCTGTTGTTTTACGATGCTGAGTGATATTGATAAAGGGGGCTATAAAGTCAAGGTGAAATGGCCTCTTATACTTAAATAGCACCTTCCTCTGTAAACTTCAAGTGTTTTACAGCTGAGATTTGACTGACCTGGTGATATTTCTTACAGGAATGTTGAACACATATCTCTATATGGGTTCACTCTATAGTGAATAAACTACAGCAGGTGGCTGAAAAGCAATGACTCTAGAGCCAGACTTCCCTGGTTCATGTTCCAGCTTATTCCCTTTCTAGCTATGTGACAGAACCACTCTGTACCTCAACTTATTTAACTGTTAAATGGGGAAACAGTCACATTACTTACCACATAGGTTTATTATGGGAACAACTATTTATAATGTGCTCATAACAATGCCTGACATATTGTAAATACAATACAGTGGTACCTTGAGATATGAATTTAATTCGTTCTGTAACCAAGCTCGTAAATCAGTCAACTCGCATATCAAACTGCCGATACTGGACCCGTGCGCCAACGTGCCAACTAGCGGCAGCTTCCCGAATCACGACTCGTATCTCAGAATTTTGCTCGGATCACAAACAAAAATACAGACCGAGTCGCAGCTCATATCTTAAAAAATTCGTATGTTGGTCTGTTCGTATCTCAAGGTACCACTGTATAAGTTTTCAGCTGCTTTTATCTTTGCTATATATGTATCTCTGACATGTGAGATAGGTACCCTCATTCATCTAAAAAAAAGTCACAAGATGTTAATATCCTCAAAGAAATGATGGACAATGACTGGTAAATTGGTCCATGAGTATTTGACAAAGCAGAAACTTCAGCCAGTCTTTTATGAATCTCAGGCTGTGGGAACAGGAGAAACTTATACATTGATCTCGCTTCCTCTCCTTTTCCAGGGAATAGGGTCTTTACCATCCAAGCACTATAGTGGTAACTTTGTGTCAGATGTAGTGTATGGTTGCTGAATAAGAGGGATTATTGAAATGAGCCCCAGGCCCATGCAAAGGAGAGTTCTGGATGGAGGCAGGGGCATCAGCAAGATGTGTGGGCGACTCCTCTCCTCCCCCCCACAGGAATGAATGGGACAGGCTGCAGAGGGACACAATCCAAAGGCATAAGCATACTCATAATGGTGGCAGGCCTGCCCGGATCCCAATCACATTTGTATGAGATCCGATCGGTGGGGAAGATGAATGTCTGAGACTTTTCCTGCTCTAACAGGTTCTTGTAAGTGACCATATAATTTATGGTACAACCTGGGATGCTTTTGAGGGTGAACGGTGGTAGTTCTATTAATAATTATGTCAGGACAATTGGTATAAACTGGGACATTTGGGCATCTTACTTCTGTAGGCCTATGACAGCATGTGCTAGGTTGTTTGTCTGCCTGTTATCTGTTCATCAGAGATGCTTCCTAAGTCACTCGTGTTTTAGCACTTCTATATCTGTGGCAGGTGATGCCATTGGTCTACCTTTCATAGAAGGAGGAGCCCCATTTTTGAACCTAGAGGATATAGGAGTAAGCAGGGTCAGGGGAAGACCCATGATGGTTGGAGGGTTGTGCTCAAGGTATGTTTGACATGACTCCGTAGAGCAGGTGTGCCCTGAGCTTCCTCCCCTGCTGCTGTCCACCCAGGTTGTGGCTACAGCATAGCAATGCTACCAGAGACTCTTGCACATACCGACTGTGGCCGAGCATATCTCTTTTTCTCAGGCATGTTAGTGTGGAAAAAGCAAGTGCTAACATTTGAAATCCAGGCCATTGTTTAAGAGCTGAAAGAAGACCCCAAAAGAAGGAGAACTTTCCCACATGAAATATTTGCCCCTTTTGCCTTGAATTTGACTTTGTCTTTAACAAGAAAACAAATAAAAACCCAAAAAAACAAAAAACCCAATCAAACAAAAAACACCTTTTTTTTCTGAATAGGTCAAAGTCAAGGTTTGCTCTTTGTTAATTCTCTTTAAAAAAAAAGTAAAAAAGACAAAAAGAAACAGAGCTCCCTTGCTTGAGTGTTCTTATATGTGCCTATTTAATGATTAATAATACCTTGTGGGCTGTTGTTTGATGTGGCCTCTGCTCGTTTGAACAGGAGAGTACTGATTCACTTGCAAGGTATTTATGAGTGACAAGACAATAAAGGAAAGGGGGGAGATTTAAAAACACCCAAATATGGAGATAACATGGGATCTCAGTCTTTGATACCCTGTGTGGAGCCCACTGCTTTCTCTCAGAGACGAGTGTGTGGAATGACCAAGATGGGCTTTTGAGGTTTGTAGATTTTTTTCCTTTCATTTGCTGATAGGTCTGAGGCAACTTTCCCACTCAGTTTCCATATCACGTGCATTCATTTTTCTTCTCACCTGCCTGGTCACTCCATGTCAGTCGTTTGCAAGGGAGTCTCTTTATGGGCCGTTAGGGGCACCTTTGCTTGAGTCTCCCTCTGCTGTTTCCCCCGAGGTGGGAAGGCTCTGCAGTAACCCCGAGGGGAAGACTGAGCACTGCCTTAGTTTTAATGGGGCTGGTGGGACGAAGAGAGTGATTCAAGAGGTTACGAGACCTGCCAGGCCTCGACTGGACAACGATGGGGAAGGAAGAGTCAAAAGATGACAACTGGTTTGTTGTTTGGACAACTAACTGTGTGGGCCCTATTTTCACAGTTCCACTTTTAATAACTCCTAGACTTGTTTTTCCTTCTTTCTGCCCCAAAGCCTAGGGTTCAGTGAAAAAGAAAAAAGACTGCCAAATTTGCTCTGATGACCCTTAATTTTTTTTATTTTGAGATAACTTTAGACTTACAGAATAATTGCAAAAATAGTACATGAGCTCACTTCTACCCTTTAACCAGCTTCCCCTGTGTTACCACCTTATATACCATGCAGTGATCATCAAAACTAAGAAAACAGTCTTGCCACAGTGCTATCAACTACCAACTTAATTCAGATTTCACCATTTTTTCTTTCTGTTCCAGGCCCCATCCAGGATTCCACAGTGCATTTTGTGGTCTTGTCTCCTCAGTGTGACTCAATCTGTGACAATTCCACCATCTTTTCTTGTCTTTCATGACACTTTTAGGAGTATTAGTTGTTTCACAGAATGTCCCCCACTGGGGTCTGTCTGATGTTGCCTCACGTGATATCAAGGAGCTGCATACTTGGGAAGAACACCCAGAGGTGGTGTGCCCTTCCAGGGGCTACACGAGGTTGTATTTCACTGCTGTTAACCATGATGGTGCCTCCAAGATTGTCTACTACAAAGTTATAACTTCTCTCTTTGTACTTCTGAAATGTTTTAGGGGCCTTATTTCAAAGCTATGCAACTACACTGTTTCTGCTTACACTTCTGCATACTAAATTCAGAATCTAACAAAAGACCTCACCTGTGGCAATGAATATGGTGGTAATCTCATAGTGATTTTTTTAAAATTTCCCTCATTCTGTGTGCATTTATAAATTGCAGTTCTTGAGGAGTTACATGATGTTACATTGTGATAAAGCAAAAATAAAAATATCTATCTTCATGGAACCTAAATTTTAGGTGGAAAGAGATAGACAAGCAAAAGAAATAAGTGGATTCGATAGTACATTAAATGGCGAAAACTACTGCAGAAAGCAATCAGGTAAGGGAGGAGAGATGGAAAGTGCAGGGAGAGGTAGGTCTACATTGCAGGGTTAGGAAAGGCCTTAGAGGGAAGACGAAGCAGAGGAGGGAGCCAGCATGTGATTATCTGGCAGGAAGCTTTCTCAAAGGAAGAAACAGTGCCCTGGCCAGGTGGCTCAATGCATAGTGTCTTCTTGCACACCGAGGTCATGGGTTTGATGCCCCGTCAGGGCACTTAAGAGAAGCCATCAATGAGTGCATAACTAAATGAAACAACTAAGTAGAACAATAGATAGATGCTTCTCTCTTTTTTTCTCCTTTTCTCTCTCACTCGCAAATCAATGGAAAATTAAAAAAGAAGAAGAAGAAAGAATGACAGCAAGTACAAAGGCTCTGAGGCAGGACCATGTCTAACCTAAGTGCTCTAAGAAAGTCAGGAGGCCAAAGTGGTGCTAAGTGAGCGAAGTGGGAAGGAGAGTGAGTGGGTGCTGAAGCAAAAAGTGACAAGCCAGATGGTGAAGGCTTGGGGACATGCTACCGACCTGGCTATTGATCAGAGGAAGGAAGGAGCCATTGCAAGAGTTTGAGCTAAGGGATCACATAACGTGCTTCATATTATTAAAAGATCACTTTGACCTGACCAGGTGATGGCACGGTGGATAGAGCATTGGACTGGGATGGGGAGGATCCAGGTTCGAAACCCCAAGGTCGCCAGCATGGGCTCATCTGGCTTGAGCACAGGCTCACTAGCTTGAGTATGGGGTCACTGTCTTGAGCATGGGATTATAGACATGACCCCATGGTCCCTGGCTTGAGCCCAAAGGTCATTGGCTTGAAGCCCAAGGTCGCTGGCTTGAGCCCAAGTTTGTTGGTTTGAACAAGGGGTCACTTGCTCTAGTGTAGCCACCTAGTCAAGACACATATGAGAAAGCAGTCAGTGAACAACTGAGGTGTTGCAACAAAGAATTGATGCTTCTCATCTCTCTTTCTTCCTGTCTGTCTGTCCCTATCTGTCCCTCTCTCTGTCTCTGTGAAAAAAAAAAATTGCTTTGGCTGCTCTGCAGTCAACAAGGACAGGTATGGTTTTCTCTGCTTAGGAAGGGAAGCCATACCATTCATCCAGGTTAGAAATGAAAGCGGCTTGGACCAGAGTGGTAGCAAAGAGGTGACTGGACTTGGGCTGTATGTTGCAGGTAGAACTGCCGCTGCTGTGGACGGTCTCAAGCAGCTCAGGCCACCTCCTGAGCGCCCGGGGCATGTCTCCTCCCTCTTCCCCCTGGAAGCGGGGCTTCGGGAACAAGATGAGGAGCACTTGGCCACCTTGAGTCTAAGCTCTGCAGCCCCTCATTGGAGCTTCCTGTTATTCGGGTCTTCCTTCCCTCCTGCTGCACCCACCACACACTTCTCTCTGCCCTGGGGCAGCCTTCTGCTCGGGCCAGCCACACTGCTCTGTCTAGTCTCCCACCCTCCTCTGCCCAACGAGATCTTCCCCATCCCGTAGGCCTCAGCTTTGTCACACCCAGGGCCATTCTAGGAACACCTTTCCTCTTGTTTGGGGACACTAACTAGACTCGGCTTTACATATGCAGCCCCTGGAGACCAGACACATCCTCAAACACCCCTGCAGCTCTGGGACCCGGAAACACAGAAGCAGCACTGGGCGCTTCAGCGGCATGGTGGGCGGTTTGTTGGTACATGGCATACAGTTGAATGAAAATATTATGTTTCCTCTTAATCATCCGAGTACCTTTAGCATGACAATTCACATATATTCATATTTCTTTCATATAAAAATGTTTTTGCCTCTCCCTCTGCCCAATCTTTAAAGTAAAATGACAAATTCATATTTCCTCTTGTTGGGCACTCTGTATCCCTGGGAGTCCTGTGTACCCCAGTTTGAGAAATCAGATGAGGGATACAGGGAGAAGCAGGCATCACTAGGTTTCATTTATTGCTAATGAATTTATGTCTCTTTACTGATTAATTTAACAAAATGCATATGGTTAAAATTTTTAAGCCATCCAAAAGTAACCTTCCATCTGTCGCCCAATCCCCCAAGCCATGTCCCAAAGGCAGTCACTCTTACCCATCCCTGACATACCCATCCTGGAACGGCTAATGAACACCAAATGGCTGGTAGTAGCCAGTAACAACTGCACGTAAACTGTGGGCACTGTGGACACCGGCCCCAGCTCCGCACTGCCCGGGGCTGACGCGGCTCCCACTGCGGGCGCCGTGGACACCGGCCCCAGCTCCGCACTGCCCAGGGCTGGACACCGGCCCCAGCTCCGCACTGCCCAGGGCTGGACACCGGCCCCAGCTCCGCACTGCCCAGGGCTGGACACCGGCCCCAGCTCTGCACTGCCCGGGGCTGACGCGGCTCCCACTGCGGGCGCCGTGGACACCGGCCCCAGCTCTGCACTGCCCGGGGCTGACGCGGCTCCCACTGCAGGCGCTGTGGACACCGGCCCCAGCTCTGCACTGCCCGGGGCTGACGCGGCTCCCGCTGCGGGCGCCGTGGACACCGGCCCCAGCTCTGCACTGCCCGGGGCTCCCACTGTGGGCGCTGTGGACACCGGCCCCAGCTCTGCACTGCCCGGGGCTGACGCGGCTCCCAGGCAGAAGGGCTGCCTATAGCCCACCCAGCCTGCCATTTTTATTATTGTCTTTGACTCAGACCACATAGGGCTGAGTTTGCAAAGACACCACACTCGGGGGAATTGGGCGTTTGCTACCACCTTCTTTGGCTCCAGGTTTGTGTCCTCACAGGAAGATTCATTGTCATTGAGATTTCCCAGGTTGGCTGGTGTCTCTCCCTCAAATCAGCCAGCCAGAGGAGCACAGCCAAAGGCTACATCGGAAGAGAGGTGGGTGGGAGAAGGAATGGAGGAAGCCAACCCATGAGCTGCAATGACAGCAACGCAGGGGATTACAGGGAGGTTTCAGGGGGAGCTGTGTCCCCGTGTCACACACTCCTGTGTTCACCTGCAGGGCCGCACTCTCCTCCACCTTTCCCGTGGGAATTCAGAGCAGCCAGCAGAACCCCTGAACTCTGCTGGGCCACTGCCAGCAGCTTTCCAGCCTTTCCCCCTGCCGATCCCAGTGACATGTCATTTCTTATTGAGGCAAGATTAGAATTTTTTTTTTTTAAGTTTTCAAAAGTATGGTTCACATGATCTCTAGTACTTTTCCAACTGCCCGAAGACCACAGAGCTGCCAATTTCAATTTGCTTCAGCTTTTATCACTAGAAGAAGCTTAAAAGAAAAAAGAAAGGGGGAGAAAGGCTGGATGAAAATATTTCTCTGGGCCCTGGCAGTTAGTGTGAGGGTGGCAGGGGACACACACATCGCCCACTCTCTTTTGTGTAGCTGGTGTAATAGGAAGATATCAGGAGATTGAAGTTGGGAGTGGCTAATAGACAACATACAATGTCCACTAAACTGAAGGGTTTTGATGCCATAGCCAGAAAGGGAGTGTGCAACATGGAGTCATTTGTGATAGTCAGCAAACTGTTCACGAGAATGCTGGTTTCAATGTGGAAATTGGTAAAAATCAACTCAGAAAAGATGTCCTTCCTCTTAGTTCTGATTTTACTGATTCTTCTCTTTGGAAGCAAGATTTCCAATTCATTCATTCATTCAACAAATATTGAGCACCTACAGCGTGCCTGACTTTACTAAAAATACAAGGTGAATAAGGCAAAGTCCAATTTTTTTTTAAAAAAATTGAAGAGTGCCTATTTGCAGGGATCAGGGCTTTTCAGATGCCAGCTCAGCCCTCAACATGAGTGATGTGATGCAAAATTATAAAAACATGAGATCTGATCCCATTGTTTTGGCCTAAAATTGGAGAATGAGGTCTGGAGAAGTAAAGGACATGCTGAGGAAATAAATGTTTCCCACTCCATTGGATCTTAGAGTAGAAACATTTAAATATCACCAGCATTGAATTTCAGAGTCCTAACAGTCTGATCCCCACAGCAACCTGGGGAGTAAAGAAGGGAACATTCACCACAGTTCTGCATTGCACCTGCCTCATGGTCAGTGCTTGGTGAGTGTTGAATGAATGTTGGGTAAGCCTCCAATTTTCAGGGTGGGACCAGTTCAAGAGTAATCAAGAAATTGATCCTGAGTGACAGGGTAGTAAGTGGCAGAGTCTCGACTTGAATTTGGAGATCGTTTTTCCTAGTGGCACCATCTCTGGAGATTTCTCCAAACTGCTGCCCTTCCTTTGACGGGCAGGAGAGTGACTGTGGAGTCAACGTCCTCAAAAGTTGCAGCGAGTCTTTGGAGAGTGATTTCAATGGACTGCAACTGTGGACTGGACACTTCAGGAGGAGACCTGGCCTTCTTGGAAGGTTCTCCCAGGTTGAGTTGGTTGAATTAAGAGCCCTAAGGCACTGGGTATCTTTTGGGTATAAACATCTAAGACAGGGGTCCCCAAACTTTTTACACAGGGGGCCAGTTCACTGTCGCTCAGACCGTTGGAGGGCCAGACTATAAAAAAAACTATGAACAAATCTCTATGCACACTGCACATATCTTATTTTAAAGTAAAAAAACAAAACGGGAACAAATACAATATTTAAAATAAAGAACAAGTAAATTTAAATCAACAAACTGACCAGTATTTCAATGGGGACTATGCTCCTCTCACTGACCACCAATGAAAGAGGTGCCCCTTCCGGAAGTGCGGTGGGGGTCGGATAAATGGCCTCAGGGGGCCGCATGTGGCCTGCGGGCCGTAGTTTGGGGACCCCTGATCTAAGATGTCCCAGATTGAGTTGGAAATACCTTTGTGGAAGGAAGTCTATGCATCTCCCAACTCATTCTGTTTCTGTCAAATATCTGGACAGAAAAAAAAATGGTTTTAAAACAAATGTGAAGAAATTACTCCCAATTTGTATCTCATGATCCTTGATTTTCCTCCTCCACAGAGGAACAGAATGGGGCAAGTCCCAGGGAGTTGCGAAGGCTTCATCAGGGTTGTAGAGGTAGGAAGCCTAATTGTAGCTGTAGCATCCCTGTGCTAGAAGAGGACTAGAAAGCCATTGAGTCCCTTCCCCTGCCTCCAAGGAAACATGGTTAGAGTACATGCCCAGGGGCTGGTACTAGATATGTCCCTGCCAGCAGAGGCGAATTAAGGTCGGTTGAGGCCCCAGACGCAAAAGAAAAGATTGGGCCCCTTAAAAAAAAGAGAGAGGGAAAATAAAAATACATGTTAACCATATTTTTAAATAAATAAAAAATATTATGTACTGCCTGACCAGGCAGCGGCGCAGTGGATAGAGCGTCGGACTGGGATGCAGAAGGACCGAGGTTCGAGACCCCGAGGTCACCAGCTTGAGCGTGGGCTCACCTGATTTGAGCAAAAGCCCACCAGCTTGGACCCAAGGTTGCTGGCTCGAGCATGGGGTTACTCAGTTTGCTGTAGCACCATGGTCAAGGCACATATGAGAAAGCAATCAGTGAACAACTAAGGTGTCACAATGCAAAACTAATGACTGATGCTTCTCATCTCTCTTTCTTCCTGTCTGTCTGTCCCTGTCTATCCCTCTCTCTGACTCTCTGTCTCTGAAAAAAAAAAAAAAAAGTTATGTACTATTAATGTTAAAATCACACATATGAAACCAAACTTGGTATCATTAGAAAAAAGTGTAAAGTTGGGGTTTTGCAGGGCCCTTTAGAATTCGGGGGCCGAGGGCACGCACCTGGTGTGCCTGCTGCTAAATCCGCCTCTGGCTCGAGGAAATGCAGTGTGGGGACAAGGAGATCCTGCAGAAAAGGGGAGTCTAGATGAAGTGGGAGACCAGAGGACAGAAAGTGCATCTTCTTGTCCACTTTACCCTAAGAGCAGGAAGTAGTGTGGAAAGCTCTGGCCTGGGAGTAAGGGAAGGATGTGAGGTGCAGTCCTGCCTCTGCCATAGACTCCCAGTAGATATCCTCGAACATGGCATTCATTGCCTCCTCTCTGGGCCTTGGTTTCCCCATCAGTAGTCTAATGGTTTTCAACCAACGCCCCAGGGGGAGTTTTCTCCCCAGGGGGTGTGGGAAGGTCCTGGAGGTGGTGCCAGGAAGCAGGGGCACTTACAAACCCCTCACCCTTCTACCAGAACCATTTGGCTTTTGCCTGTTCACACATTGCATGTCCTCATATAATTTTGTTTTTTTTAAAAAGTTCCATTGGTTTATGTGTTTAAGTATGAAACTCACCAACTTAGATGCTTTCAAATATTCTCTCCAGCTCTAAAATCTTATGATTCTTCCCCGTGCCTTCCTGGCTTTTGGACTTTTTCTCCTCTAGCCTTCAGCGCCTTGTGCTTTAATCCGGTGGTCCCCAATCCCCGGGCCGCGGACCGCTACCAGTCCGTGGGCCATTTGGTACCGGTCTGCAGAAAAAGAATAAATAACTTACATTATTTCCGTTTTATTTATATTTAAGTCTGAACGATGTTTTATTTTTAAAAAATGACCAGATTCCCTCTGTTACATCTGTCTAAGACTCACTCTTGATGCTTGTCTCTGTCACATGATACATTTATCCATCCCACCCTAAAGGCCGATCCGTGAAAATATTTTCTAACATTAAACCGGTCCGTGGCCCAAAAAAGGTTGGGGACCACTGCTTTAATCATTTGAATGCTTGTTCATTTCTTTTCCTGAAGGCTCCTTGCAGCCCAGTCCCACAAATAATTATGAGTATGTGGGACTTCCAGCGACAGGCTCTGTGACCCTCAAACTGCTCGTATTGAAGTGGGGTGGGCTTGGGACAGTTCAACAAAGAATTACAAAACTACACAGTTATATTTTGAATATTCTTCACCAATAACTGGGACCTTGTCTTATCTCTCTCAACTACGGCCAGTATATGAAGGACACTTAATAGATGCTTAGTAAATATTTGTTGAAATAATTGTTAAATAAATGGCACATTTCCATCTTTAGGGGGAATTGCAAATGTATATCGATAGCTAAGCATCTTCCCAGGACTGACTGGAGTTATGTGGACACTGGGCTCTGTGATTTCTTTTTATGAGCTGGGCTGGTTACAGCTTTGGGGGGTTATTAGCTGTTACGGGTTGAATTGTGTCCCCTAAAAAGTATGGTGAAGTCCACCTTCATAATGTGGCCGGTATTTAGAAATATAGTGGTTGCAGGTGTAATAGGTTAAAAGAAGAGGTCATACTGGAGTAGGGTGGGTCTTTAATCCAATATGACCGGTGTCCTTAAAAAAAGAGAAGAGTCACAGAGAGAAAAGTTGACCATGTGACGGTGGAGGCAGAGACTGGCATGATGTATCTACAAGGTAAGAAACACTAAGGAATACCGGCAAACACCAGCAGCTAGAAGCAGCAAAGAAGGAGTCTCCGCTACAGCATTCAGAGGGAGCATGACCCTGCTGACACCTTGATGTCCGGCTTCTGGACTCCAGAACTGGGAGACAGTACAGTTCTATTGTTGTGAGCCACCAGTTTGTGGTACAGGACTGTGTTATGGCAGCCCTAGGAAACTAATACAGTATATCGTTCCCCTCCCCCTGCCAATATACTGCTGGAAAGGAAAATCTATAATCTCTTTTCCTTTAACTTCCGTGAAATGTTCGCAGGAAAATATGTTTGGCTTGAACTTACTTTTCTGAAGCATCAATTACAGTCTGTCATCAAAACATTTCATTTATTAAAAGCTCTGAAACTTTTGGATGTCGGGTCATATGTGTGGCATATATTGGATAATAAAATGAACAAATCAAAAAGCAAACAAACAGCTTATTCCCCAACAAAAGCTCCTTCCCTCATCTTTTTATAGCAAATTTGCTAAGAATAGGCTGCTTTGTTTGACCTGAGAGTTTGCGCGCTTGTTCAGTCTGGGAGTGCGCTTTGCTTTCTCCACTAGGAGCAGGGTATGATTATCTGAGTTAAATGTGATGCAGAATCATTATTCATCTCTCCTCAGAAATGATGCCACTTGCTTCTGATCATCTTTCCCACATTTTGTTTCATCGACATGTCCTCCTGGGGGCAGGATTACAGTTCTGGCTTCTCCTCCTGTGAACCTTGATCAAAGAAGCACAGCCACACCTCCTCCATCCCCAAGGAGATTCAGGAATTTTGTAGGACCCACCTCATTTCTGGTTACTGAATAACTAGGGGGCATCGAATGTCAAGGCGAAGAAAACAGAAGGGCCTACCCGTTGGACCCAGTGACCTCATAGCCCAAGCCGTTCTCATGGTGTCGGCTTGCACTGTCTGTCAGCGACTCTTGTATCATACTGTCCTGAACACCTAACCTGATCATTGTCGCTGTGCTTACAACACGGGTGAATGGTGGCAGCTTAAAGTGTTGATTTAGCCTGGGACAGTCCTGTAGGAAGGGGAAGGGTCTTTTTATTTCCAGCCTTAAGAATGGAAGCTGTGGATGGGAAGGGAATGAGGAGCTTATTGTGTTTTGATTCAAAATCACCATTAACCTCCCAACCTGGATTCTCAGCCCAAGACTTTTCTCCAGGGGTAGATGTGGAGAAAAGCAAACCATTATCCCCTTCTCCCTCAATTCTTCCCCACCTGGCTGACTAGGACTTTCCTTCAGGGAAGAGAAGGTTCTGGAGCCATTTCCCGGCATGGGCCCCACAGCAGCGACACCTCAGGATGACTTCAGTCCACAGGTTTCCCTCAGTAAGGCCCAGCCAAACTGTAAGAAGGGACCCTATGGGGAGGAGCCCAACCACAGAAAAAAATCACCCAGAATCCAATCTTAGAGGAAGACGATATTCTTTGGGCTTTTGCAGATGACGGACGAGGCAGGCTTCCTTTTGGTTGTATGTGTGGAACTGCTTTTCAGCACTGGTGCTGACTTCCCAGGCAGTGCCCCTGAGAGATTGCCTCAAAGACCCAGAGAACGAAAAATGGTCTTGAATAGCAAGTCACGGTTTCCTCAAGTTTGAGTTGGAAGAATTGGGAGCAAACCGAAAGAGTGGTAATTATTAAGGTGACCAATCATCCTCCTTTAGGGTGAACAGTCCTTCTTTTGTAAGTTTCGTCCTCCCTCCAAAAGTGTCCTCCTACATGTCCTCCTTTTTGATATTGGAAGACTAATCTGTAAATGTCTGTATTTGATCGATGCAGAGTTGATCCATTGCGTGTGATGTGATGTATTTGTATTTGACATGATGATTCATCAAGGATCAGTACAGTGTGGTGAGACGCGATTATGAGATGCATGTGCTCCACACGGGAGACCTTTAGAGAGAATGCGATATACCAAGTGCACAAATGGCTTTGTGTACTTCTTTCTGAAACACAACATGGCACATATGACATTGTAGACTCACAATTAATTCTTTCTCAGTGAATATTCAATCATAGACAGGTAAGCACAATTCATGTTTTATTAATTCATTATCTATTTAATAATTTCCAAATACGTATAATTTTATTTACAAGTATTTTCCCAAAATTTGAGTTTTAAATTGGAAATCTAACCTCAAACCATATCTATTAATAACACATTTTGATTAAATAGTTCCATAAAATAGACGTTTTTTAATTAAAAAATGATAAATACACCCGAATATCACTCTAAATTAGTGGTTTTATTTGATATTTAGTTTTACTAAATAAGTACTTTTTTCTTACAATTATTAAAAATTAATAGGCATGTAAGCATAATTACAATATAAAATATTACAAATGTTTTTATTATGCATTTATTATATTATGGGATATTATTGTTGCAATGAATAAAATGTTTTTTTTTATTTATGATATTGTTTTCTTCAATTTATTTTTGTCCTCCTTTTCATTGTAAAAATGTTGGTCACCTTATAATTATTCTGTGCAGATGTTAAATTCACTCATTCACTCACTCATTCATTTACTTATTTGCTCAGTGATTCACAGATACTTTCTGAATACCCACTGTGAGGTTGCCAAAGGAGGGACACACAATGCCTGATGAGTTTTATAAGAAATTTACTTATGCGTCTGCAAACAAATGAGCTGAGTCCAAAATGGCATCAGCAGTGAGAGGAAGAGAAGCCCCACCCCAGGCATGGCCAACATACGACCCGCGGGCCGGAACCAGCCCGCGTAATGAGTTTATGCGGCTCGCGATTAAAATTTTAATATTCTCCGCTACTTTAAAATCTCAGCTACTCAGAAGCGGAAGTGTCTTTGATAATTGGAAATCGGGATATTTAAGAAGATAGTGATACACGGAAAAGAATTCCGCGTATGACTAATCTAGGGTTAACTTCCAATAATTGGTCGAATGGATTCGTGATACTTCTTTATTTTTTTTAAAAAATTCCATTATAAAGATTTACAACTTTTGTACTAGTCTGTACTCGATATGACCTGTTTGACGTTTATCGGTGATGTGAAACCCACATTCTTTTAGGCGGAGTTTGCCAGTGCGCACCCAAGATCAAACAATTCGTTATTTTTGTGGTCAAATGTGCTGAATCAAGTGGCACTGTAGCATAGACAATAGCTGCAGTTGATAACTGAAAACGTGTCCAGGCTGTTTGTAAAACAAAATAATTGTTTTATTTGTGATATAACCCCCTTCAAGCTCATTCTATTAATTAAATATTGTTTCAATTGATTGCAATACAGTTTGGATATTTACACGGTATATAATTGTATTTTTATTAAATATATCTTTATTAAAATAATATTGTATATTAAAATTTTTTCACTCACTTACATTTATTCATAAATTACATAATAAAATTTTTGTTTACTTAAACAAATCATTTTTGTATTTAACATTTTTTAATTTTAATATTTCGTCCTGACAGTGAAAAAAGTTTTCTTTCTAATCTGGCCCGGGGGCAAAAACTGTTGGCCACGCCTGCCCTAGCTTATATAGGATGGGGTTGGGAGGTATTTCCTGCCACAGGGCAAAAACTTCTGTTACCTGTGGTGGTTAAACAATGGGAGAGGGTGGTGATTAATGACTAAGTAACAGAATATTTAGATAAGTGATGGGGAGATGACTCATTGGCAGGACGTCCCAGGAAACAGGTATCAAAGCCAGAGGCCAGATTCCAATGCTGAGGGTTTGCTTTCTTCTGGCCTTCTCAGCCTTACATTCTAGGCTTTCTTTTCTACATTATGTTGGAAAAGGGGCGAAGGTCTCTTCTTCTATAGTTGCTTCCTGCTGAATATGGACATTGTTTTGAGCACGGGAGAAAAATAGGATGGTGAACAAGTGATGGTGGGAATGGCTGGTACCTGGCATAGGTTTGTAGTATGATGATCTCACCAATGGTTTGGATAGTGAAGACATGAATGTGGTCATGAATGAAAGTGGAGAGAAGTTTAAAATATACAGGGTTCAGAGAGGAGAAGTAATGTTAGTAGTCATAGAATTTCTCTGCCTTAGATAGCATGAGGAGCCAGCAGTCGGATTCTGGGTGGTTTTTTCCTGCAGTTGGGTCCCTCCCCATAGGGTTCCCTCTTACAGTTTTGCTGGGCCTTGTTGCAGAAAACCCAGTAGCCAAGTGTAAAGCCAGTAGGCACGGCCACCATCACAGCCGCCTGGCCCATGCAGGTTCGCATTGGATTCGGACAGACGGTAATGAAACAATGGAGCCACGAACTGGTGGGCCATCATCTTTAATCCTAGCTTGCACCCGGCGGGCAAGTAAAAACACACACTGGGCTCCAAAACCCACTCATTCAGTGCTCACAAAGCTTCTGACTTATCCGAGTTTCCTAGAATCAAAGGTGTCTACCTCACCAGCCTCAATCTCCTTTGTTTCCCATCTCCTTCTCTCTGCACAAACTCTGCACTAACTGGCTTCTCTTTCAGCATTCCACCTTCTTTTTTCTTTTTTTGTATTTTTCTGAAGCTGGAAACGAGGAGGTAGTCAGACACTCCTGCATGCACCCGACTGGGATCCACCCGGCATGCCCACCAGGGGGCGATGCTCTGCCCATCTGGGGCATCACTCTGTTGCAACCAGAGCCATTCTAGCATCTGAGGCAGAGGCCATGGAGCCATCCCCAGCGCCCGGGCCAACTTTGCTCCAATGGAGCCTTGGCTGCAGGAGGGGAAGAGAGAGACAGAGAGGAAGGACGGGGGGGGGGGGGTGGAGAAGCAGATGGGCGCTTCTTCTGTGTGCCCTGGCCAGGAATTGAACCCGGGACTCCTGCACGCCAGGCCAATGCTTTACCACTGAGCCAACCAGCCAGGGCCGCATTCCACCATCTTGACTGCTTCTCCTCTCCTCCACGTGGCCTTAATCTGCTCTCTCCTCTAATGCAAATCTCAGGAACTGAGAGAGCAAGCTCCAGGTTTGCCCCACTTTATAGTGTAGAAATCAAAACCTTTAATCCAATATACAAACAAGGAAGTCTCTGATACAAAGTCACTTATCTGAGGCATGATGGGATTCCTCATGAGAGTACACCACCCCACATCATGCAATCAGTCAAGGGGTGTGGGGAAAAGCTTAGTCTTAAAACTAAGCCTTAGGCTATAACCACTCTGCCTGCTTACAACCTGTCTCCCACACCCAATACAAACTATAAGTGAGCAAACCTATATATCATATTTACAAACTTATTTGACCAACACCAAGGGAGGCCAGGTATTTGAGAAGGAGGTGAGTGTTAGATTGGGAGATTTATGCCATGCGGCTACATAGGAGGAGCTTATCTTTGTACTGGAAGACAGTGTAGCCTGGGAGGGAGAAGGAAGCTAGATCTTTGGCCAAGGGTTGGCCAGAGGTGGGAGCTGTCCCAGAATCCCTGGAGGAGGATAGTCCCGGGGAGTTGGGAGTGATGGGTGTCATGGTCCATCCAGGTAAAGGCAAAGAGTTCTTCTAAGTCGGGGCGTAACAGAATGGAAAAGAATGTATCTTTTGATTCTAAGACAGTAAGTCAGGGAGAATTAAGGAGGGGAGGGTGTAGGGGTTAGGGACAATGGGTGGAGAGGAACTGTGGCATTATTTATGAGGCAAAAGTCCTAGATGAACCTATAGGAACCACCTAGCTTTTTGACAGGTAAGATTGGGGCATTGTAAGGGATGGGCGGAGAATGCCTGCCTAAAGGAATTTTGGAGATAAGGAGTTTAAGTCCTATTTGTCATTGCCGTGGGATAAGGTATTGTGCCCTGGCTGAGTAGTGAGATGAGTTTTTTAAGGAAATGAAATAGGGGAATGGTGGGAAGCTGTAACAGGTTGGGAGGTATCCTAGACTCAGGCATCTATGTCATCTAGCATTGGATCAGGGTTGAGGTGAGGGCGTTTAGGTCGGAAGAGGGAGTGTCAGACAGAAGCCCAATGAAGATAGTATCGGAAGAGGAAGAGGATAGGGAGGGGCTATAGAGGGTAATGGTGGTGTGGAATTTGGTGAGGATGTCTTATCTAATTATGGAAATGGGGCATCGAGTAAGAATAAGGAAGGAGTGGGTGAAGAGGTGACTTCCTAGATGACAGAGGAAAGGGGAGGGTGATGAGTGGGTTGGAGGGAAAACTGTCGACTCCAATAATCAAGATGGAAGAAGGAGACAGTGGCTCCAAAAATCTGGGAAGTGGCTCCAGTATCTAATGGGAAAGAAATGTCCTGACTGGTGATCTATAGAGTTACCCAAGGCTCCACCATTTGGATGGTGGATGTGGAGGCCTGGGGCAAGGCCAGCTTCCTTCAGTATTCTTCCCCCAGGATGCCAAGAAGTGCTGCTGTGTCCAGGCCAGTGCTGGCAAGAGACCAGCCCTGGGAAGGGACGGCCCCTGGGCTTTGAGTGGCTCATGGGCAATGTGACTTCCAGTGGCCCACACAACCACAGAAAGGGCAGGGTCTGACTGGTGGTCTGGGATTAGGACAGGAGCCGCTCCAGTGAGCCTCCTGTCTGCACTTAAAGAGGCCCTCAGGGAGGGCTGGAAAATCCCTGTTGGGGTCTTTTGGGGCCTTTGGGGCCTTTTTGTGGTTTTCTGGCCTGGGAGACCACCTCTGCGAACGTAAGGCCTGGGTTTGGGCTAGTCTGTTCCTTCTCCTGATTATTAAAGACTTTAAAGGCCAGGCTTAGAATTCTCCTTCTAATGTCCCTTTTTTTTTTTTTTTTAAATTTATTTATTCATTTTAGAGAGGAGAGAGAGAGAGAGAGAGAGAGAGAAAGGGGGGAGGAGCAGGAAGCATCAACTCCCATATGTGCCTTGACCAGATAAGCCCAGGGTTTTGAACCGGTGACCTCAACGCTTTATCCACTGCGCTACCACAGGTCAGGCTAATGTCCCTTTTTGCTAAGTATTTTCCAGCTTCTCTGTAATAAAAAGGCCAAAATTAGGTGAACTAAAATTTACCTAGCAATTAGTGTTTCAGTATGACATGTTATTTCAAAATATCTAGATATTCAATAATTTTTTGTCAAAACTCAGTAATTTAGAAAGGAACAACAGCTATAAGTTAAAGAGATCTGCTCATATAGCTAAGGGTATTCTTTTTCCTTTTAATAAGATTTACCTTGCATTTAAAAAAATGGCATAGATAAGATTTGGTGGGCTTTGAATTGTTTCTGAAGCCACACCTCTGACTTCTGAAAAAATTTTATTTGTAAAACAAGGGCAGTTATTTTTAATACCTCAAGGGCTGGATTGCCACCCAAATGTTGGCAAAAAACTGACAAATTCATTCACCCATCTTGGGAATTTTTCCATCTGGGTGTATTTTTCTTTCAGGCTCTGTAACGATCACAGAGAGATCTACATAGTTGGGGTCATCTCTGAGAGCCATGAAGGCTTGGATACATGGAGCCTCTGTCCATTTTCCTGGGACTGGAAAAACAGGTCTAGCTGCAAGTTGTTCAGTTAGAATACAGCCTAATGCACTTTCTGGTGGAACCAACATCAAACCACTTCTTTTAAAAAAACAAAATTCAAGACACAAACTTTAAACAAGTGAATATCTGCACACTAAATTCTCCAGGAGAAGGAACTCAGACACAAATCTTAGAATGTTATCTCACATCACGTCATGGCAAATGACCTTTACAAGGTCCGGATGACACAAAGCCCAAAGGTCAGGGCCAGAGGATTCCCAGTATGTATAGAACAGCAAAAATTTCAGACAGACAGACAGATGAGAGCTCTCAAACTGAAATTAATTCCTCCTATTTCACAGACCTGAGTACAAATTTACAAACAAACAAGACAATTACAGTACAGAAACACGAGCATGACACATTAATAAAACCTTATTAAACCTAACAGCAGAGTTGCAATTTGGCCCCCAACACAGGAGAGAATGAACACTGATGTGGATAATGCCCTCTGCCCCACCTACCTCTCAAAGGGAAGCGGAGGCCTAGCGGTGCGGGCTTGGGTATGGCATGGGGAGGTCAAGGTAGAGGAGTGAGTGGGCATTTAGGAAGAGACAGGACCCGGGGGTGCACAAAGAAAAGGCGTATGGTCAGCAGGATCGAAAGACTGGTCACAAGCTAAGGGAGGGGAGTTGGTGTTGGAGGAGTCGCCTTGCAAGTGGAGGAGAAGAATTTGGTGGGTAGAACAGGATTGACAGAGAGACCAGAGGGAGAAAAAGGCCTGGTCATAGGAGGTTGGGCAAGCCAAGGTTCGATGGGTCCTGTTGTCCAGAGGGAACGGATGGGTCCCTACCTTGAGAAGTCTGGTTGCAGTCAACCTTCCAGTGGCCTTTTTTGCCACATTTGTAACAGGGGCCTGGGAGAGGTCAGGGGTTAGGGCAGGCACTTGCCCAATGTCCCTTCTTGCTGCATTTAAAGCAGGGACCGGGTGGCAGATTATTCCCCTCCCTCCTCTGGCCCTGAGTATTTCCATTGAGGCTTTGGATGGCTGTGGCTAACACTTGGTACTTAGTCTGATCTCTTTTCTCTTTTTGTATTTTGGCCTCTTTTATCTCTGTTATTAAAGACTTTGGAAGCTATATTTAAGAGACCCTTTTGTGGGGTTTGAGAGCCTTCCTCTAATTTTTGTAGTTTTCATCTAATGTCTGGGGCTGATTGGGAAATAAAATGCATGTTTAAAAAGAGTTGTCTCGGCTTGACCTGTGGTGGCGCAGTGGATAAAGCATCAACCTGGAATGCTGAGGTCCCCAGTTCAAAACTGGGCTTGCCTGGTCAAGGCACATGTGGGAGTTGATGCTTCCTGCTCCCCTCCCTCTTTTCTCTCTCTCTCTCTAAAAATGAATAAATAAAATCTAAAATAACAATAATAATTTTTTAGAAATAAAAAGAATTGTTTCTCAGTAGACATGGGGTCAAGGGCTATATATTTTGAAAGCGCTCGTTAGGTAGGAAAGAAAGAGGGCAGGATTTTCATCAGATCTCTGGTTAATCTCTGTAAGTTTCTCATTGTTAACAGTCTTACGGGCAGTTTTCTTTAACCCTGCTAGTAAACAGGTGATCATATGGGCATAGTGGTGGCGCCCACAAAAGTCTATTTGATAGTTCCAGTCGGGGTCTTCTAGAGCAGTGGTCCCCAACCTTTTTCGGGCCACGGACTGGTTTAATGTCAGAAAATATTTTCACAGACCGGCCTTTAGGGTGGGACGGATAAAGATATCATGTGACCGAGACAAGCGTCAAGAGTGAGTCTTAGACGGATGTAACAGGGAATCTGGTCATTTTTAAAAAATAAAACATCGTTCAGACTTAAATATAAATAAAACGGAAATAATGTAAGTTATTTATTCTTTCTCTGCGGACCGGTAGCAAATGGCCAACAGATTGGTAGCGGTCCGCGGCCCGGGGGTTGGGACCACTGTTCTAGAGGAAGGGCTGCTGCCCCCACTGGCTGGTGATTGTCTTGTCTACGGAGGTCATCAGCGTGAGCCTGCGCTGCGATCCAGCCCCGTGCCTTTCTCTCCTGGGAGAGAGTGGAGCTTAATGTTATATAGATATCATGCCAAGTAAGGTCACAGAATTGGGTTAGGTATTCAAATTCCTTTGTGTAAGTAGTGGGGTCGGATGAGAAGGACCCAAGGCGTTTTTCAATTTCAGAAAGCTCCGCCATTGAGAACGGAGCATAGATCCAACACCCTCTGCTCTGGCTACTTCTCGCAAGGGTGAGACTGGGCCGGGAGGGAGTCTGAAGTGGAAGCTGCCTGAGCGGTCCTAGAGCAGGTGTAGGGAGATGAAGGAACAGGGCTAGGGTTAGAGTCCGGTGGGGCTAGAGGTTGGGCTGGGGAGTCCTCACCTGGCGGTAGTGCACAGGGAGGAGGAGCGTGATGGCCTCGAGAGTCCTCACCTGGCGGTAGTGCACAGGGAGGAGGAGCGTGATGGCCTGGGGAGTCCTCACCTGGCGGTAGTGCACAGGGAGGAGGAGCTAGTGCAGAGGGAGGAGGAGCTAGTGCACAGGGAGGAGGAGCTAGTGCACAGGGAGGAGGAGCGTGATGGCCTGCAGGCAGGGTCAAAGTCGGATCCAGGGTCAGGGGGGAGGGGGAGGTTGGCAGTTTAGAGGGAAGGAAAAGAATTTGATAGGTGGAGCAGGACTGATGGAGAGAGGATTGGAAACGAAGTGTGAAGAAGGCCCAGACAAAGACCGCTTTCCATTGCTGTGAAAGAAGTTGTCAAGATCTTGTAGGGTTTTGAAATTGAAAGTGCCATTCTCTGGCCATGGAGAGCCATCGTCTAGTTTATATTTAGGCCAGACAGGGTTGCAAAAGAAAATAAGGCATCTTGGCTTGATGTCTCCCTCAAGGCTGAGACGATTTAAATTCCTGAGGAGACAGCGTAAGGGAGTGGATTTTGGAGGTGTGGGATATCTGTTGTCAGCAGAGTAGAGAGAGAGAAGGGCAATAAGGGTGAGTGACTGACTACGGCTCCTGAGAGTGACTTGCTGAGGACAAGAGTCCCCTAAGTTACCCTGAGAGAGTGAGGGCAGTCTCTTAGGTCAGGCATCCCTGAGTCTAAGGGGTCCCAGGCCAGGAGCCTGGAAAGCCTTCTGGCCTAGTGCTAGGGCTTTTGAGACCAGAGAGTGAAAGAGCAAATTGAAAGACCTGATGAGAGGGACCATAGGGTCACTCACCAAAATTGATGAACAGTGTGGACTGAGAAGTCAGCAATGGAGAGGAGAAATTCCTGAGGTCAGGCATCTTCCTTGGCTGGCTCAGGAGGGTCATGGGGAAGAAGACAGTGCAGGTAGGTCCTGCGATCCCGAGCAGGATTCAGAGGTTAGCCCAGGTCAAGTTGCCACTGACCACTGCTTTCTGAGTTGCAAGCCCAAGATGATCGGGGACCGGAGCGCTGCTTCAATCAGCTCATGTGGGACTCTCCCAGATTTTAGGACCAAATGTTATGTTGCCAAAGAAGGGACACACAAGGTCTGATGAGTTTTTTTTGTTTTGTTTTGTTTTTTTGGATTTTTCTGAAGCTGGAAACAGGGAGAGACAGTCAGACAGACTCTCGCATGCGCCCGACCGGGATCCACCCGGCAAGCCCACAAGGGGCGATGCTCTGCCCACCAGGGGGCGATGCTCTGCCCCTCTGGGGCGTCGCTCTGCCGCGACCAGAGCCACTCTAGCGCCTGGGGCAGAGGCCAAGGAGCCATCCCCAGCGCCCGGGCCATCTTTGCTCCAATGGAGCCTTGGCTGCGGGAGGGGAAGAGAGAGACAGAGAGGAAGGAGGGGATGGGGGTGGAGAAGCAAATGGGCGCTTCTCCTATGTGCCCTGGCCGGGAATCGAACCCGGGTCCCCCACACGCCAGGCCGACGCTCTACCACTGAGCCAACCGGCCAGGGCCAGGTCTGATGAGTTTTATAAGAAACTTATTTATGCATCTGTGAACATACAGGCTGAATCTAAAATGGCATCATCAGCAAGAGGAAGAGAAGCCCTAGACGTCATAGGACAGGGTTTGGTGTATTTCCTGCTGTGGGGCAGAAGCTTCTGTTACCAGTGGCAATTAAACAATGGGGGGGGGTGTTAATGACTAAGTAACAGAATGTTCAGATAAGTGATGAGGTGACTCACTGGCAGGATGTCCAAGGAAACAAGTATCAAAGCCAGAACCCAGGTTCCAATGCTCTGAGGGGTTTGCTTTCTTCTGGCCTGACCAGCCTTACACCCACTATAGGCCACGCACCGTGTGATGTGCTAGACAGAGGACTAGAGACAAGGTCACAGTTCAGTGAGACTAATGTGACTTGTGTCTAACTAGAGGTTTTGTCCAGGGGACTGAGAGAATCGTGGGGAAGAAAAGAGCTCAACTAGTAGAGTTGTAGCAATTTTCAAAGCATAGGCCTTGGACCCTCAACATCAGAATTACCTAGGGAGAGGAGGTATTATTAAATTACCGACTTGCAGATTCCAGGCTCCTACCCCAAACTAACTGAGAGAGAGACAGTCTCTGGAATGGGTCCTGGGGGGGGGGGGTATGCGTTGTTGATTCTTGGGTGCTGAGTTGGAGAATGCCCCACTTAGGATGCTTTCAGCTTCTGTATCACAAAGGATGTTTCTAGTGAGAGCTGCAGCCAGTGAGGGCAGGCGTGAGGAAGAAAAGCCCAGATCGTGATAAATCCATTCATAACTGAGACCTCTGCTGAGGTAGAGCTGAGCAAGGAACAGCCTATGACATCTTTTTGCAAAATTCAAGGACAGAGCTCTATGTCCCCAAACTGATTTTGTCTCAAAACTTTAGGAAATAGCTTTTGTCACTGTCTCTCCTTGTCTTTTATAAGGAGATTGTTTGTATAAGGAGGTTTGAAGACATACTGTACAGTTCTGTTCTGAGGAGATTACTGGGGTGAATTGTTTATGTTGCCTGTTGCTCAGCCACCTGCTCTGGGGATTAACATTCTCCTTTGAGGCTCTGTTTGTGGAGGACCTGCTATGGTTCCTGCTTAAATCTCCAGGTAATCTTCAACTGGGGAGAGAAAGCTCCGCCCCATTTCCAATAGTTCTGAGTTCTTAATAAAAAACCAAGAGAAAGGACAGTGATGGGGCAGGCTGCACAGCAATACCCTCATTATGCTGTTTTATTCAGGGAGTAATCACAGCTGGATGAAATCAAAGCTGAAAATTGAGGTTCCCTTGCCATCCATTGAGTCCCTTCCACGGCATTGTGTGTGTTGTTGGGGTTTTGAGTAAATAAGACAGACATAGCCCCTGTCCTTGTGGCTTCATGACGCCTCAGGGAAGAGAAACCTGTTGTGATGGGTTGTGATAGTGTGGTGAGTTGTGCTATTTCTCCCGTGGTTCCTCCATGCCCTCAGAGCCCGCGCCTGGTCCAGGGCTGATGGCTTCTCTGTACTCGAGATGTCCTGTTCTGCATTCGTTCTTTCCTTCATTTGCAAACATTTGCTAAACCCCATATTACAAGCTATGTTGAATGAATTATGTTCCAGACTCAGTGGTGGGATTCAGCTGGTTCGCACCAGCTCAGCAGAAATGATACCTGATTTTTTGTTGAGTTCGGCGAACTGGTTGCTAAAATGGCACTTGTAATCAGGGTTCTCTTTAAGGTGGGCTCTTGGGCAGCCATCCAGTGTGGAAATCACAAATTTACATTCTTTTTTAACGTTTATCTGCTCAACAGCATATTCTAAGCGCCCATAGTGATGTTTATTCTGTCCATAGGTGAAAAGAATTTGACGGAATTATGCTTGTAATAATGTTTTTCATAGACCTCACACCTTTAATAAAATACTACATTTTCATTCCCTTGCATTTGTTACTTCAGTAAACAAATATATAACATAAAGAGAAAAAGTGCCAAACAACCAAAAGGTGACAAGCTGTTATATCTTAAATAACAGTTTTGTTTTTTGTCAGGTATTATTTAATATTTTTTTCATTAATATTTTAAAACTCATTCTTATGACATAATCTAATGTTTTGTACCTCTTTTATTATTCTTATTTAAGTATTAAATGCATGAAATAATAAACTACCTTTAGGGATATTGTTTTTTACACTTAAAACATCATTAAGTCAGAGAACCGGTTGTTAAATTATTTGAATCCCAGCCTGGCCTGTGGTGGCGCAGTGGATGAACCTTCAGCCTGGAATGCCAAGGTTGCCGGTTCGAAACCCTGGGCTTCCCTGGTCAAGGCACATACCGCAAGCAAGCAATGAACAACTAGCCTGAAACAATTATGAGTTCTTACTTCCCAGTCCATGCTCCCCTTTCTCTCCTGTCTCTGTAAAATCAATAAAGTATTTTAAAAAAAATTATTTGAATCCCACCACTGCCCAGACTGTGCTAATAACCTGAGAGGCAGATTTTTAAAAGTGAGCAAAATGTACAACCTTGTCTCAAAGGTCTGAGTCAACTGAGGAGCCAGACAAGTAAACACATTGCATCAAGGCTGGGAGAATGGCTCAAGTGTGCAGTCGTGGTCTGTGTAAGGCCGCAGGGGAATGAGGGTGGGGTGGGGTGGGACGGGCTCTGGCAAGGGCAGAGTGGTCAGGCGGGACCTGGACCTGGACACAAATGCAGGAGGGTTTTCATTCTTTCAGCGCTTCCCTGCCAAAAGTGAACTGATGCCGAGTTCATCATTCCGCCATTCAGAAACTGTGGATTGAGCACCTACAACGTCCTTGATGAGCCAGCAAGATGGATTGTTAGATCTGCCAATCAAACCAACAACTCTCTCCTGGCAGGTAACAAGCTACTGTCAAGCACTGGGGACTATATAGAATAGCGGGAGAATCTGTCTCTTGCCCTCAGGGTATCTACAGCCGAACTGAGACGGCCAAATGTGTTCAGAGCTACTAGAACTCCTAGCTTTGAAAAAGGTGGGTCCTGTCCTCTAGTAACAGTGAATTCCCTTCTGGGTGGAAGCAAGATGCCCTCTCACCTGGGTGAGGCAGTTTAAGTAGCTCTTAGTTTTTGTAACAGAATGCCAGGTCTGTTGTCTGGCAGCTTGGTAGCTAAAGTATGAATGAGCCTCTATAGACAGTATATATATAAAGTTTATTTTATTTGCAATTATATGCTTATTAAAAAATAGAAAAATACAGAAAAAGGTGAAAGAAGATAATTACTCTTATTATTTGATACTTTTCCTTCCTTTCATGCTTTTACATGTTTGTGATCATTGCATATGTATAATTTTATAATCTGCTTTTGCTATTTAATGTTATAGCAACATAAACTTCATTTCAAATGACTATATAGTTTTCCTCAGTTATGTAACATGATTTACTTAATATATCTAAACATATAACTTTTAAAATATTTCTTTTTCTTAAGATAAATTCCTAGAACTGGAATTGCTGGTTAAAGAGAGAAGGAGCATTTTGAAGACTCTTACTACATTATTGCCAAGCTGTTTCCCAAAGGGTCACATCAGTTGTTATGTATACGCATGTGCATGAGTCTCACTCAAAATTGTCTGCTATTTATTCTTGCCAAAAACATGATAGAGACAATGAATTAAGCCCCGTCGTTGTATCTGGTTGGGTTAACACAAAGAAATACGTTTGAATTGTATTAGTTCAGTTTCTTTACCTTGAAATGTTAATACTATACTCTTAACTTTTATTACAGGTTATTATAAAACAAATCAAGGCACATTTGGCATCTTCCGCTAAACCATCATTGATGATCTCATCTATTGTGTTACAATGTCCTTTATATTAGGACATAATCTTTTTTCTTTTTTCTGAAGTTGGAAATGCAGAGGCAGTCAGACAGACTCCTGCATGTGCCCGACTGGGATCCATCTGGCATGCCCACCAGGGGGTGATGCTCTGCCCATTTGGGGCGTTGCTCTGTTGTGACCAGAGCCATTCTAGTGCCTGAGGCAGAGGCCATGGAGCCATCCTCAGTGCCTGGGCCAACTTTGCTCCAATGGAGCCTCTGCTGTGGGAGGGGAAGAGAGAGACAGAGAGGAAGGAGAGGGGGAGGGGTGGAGAAGCAGATGGGCGCTTCTCCTGTGTGCCCTGCCCGGGAATCGAACCTGGGACTCCTGCACGTCAGGCCAACGCTCTACCACTGAGCCAACCGGCCAGGGCCAGAATATAATCTTTTTTTAACGTTAACCATATTTCCATTTTCTTAAAATTGAATAATGATACCTAGAATATCAACTCATGTTCATATTCGTGTTTGCTAGAAGTGAGGGCTCTAAAACCATCTCTCTTTCAGAGTGATTGAGAACAGGCTCAGGGACCACTAGCCACATGCATATCAGAGTATCAATGTAACTGATAACAAGGTAAGCTTCTAAAACTGCGGGTTCTTCTTTAACCCCTGTATGGGAAAAGGGGTGGGATCTCTTACTCCCCCAGAACTAGGCTTTGAGATTTGCATGCTCTGCCAAGCAGGTTCTGAGTCCAAGTATTTAAACTACTGCAAGGAACAGATCAAGCGCCTGCTCCTAGAAGGCCAGTAGAGTCGAAGCAGCAGAAGAATGGTGACCACCTTGTGTGGTGGTGGTGGTGGGCAGCGAGAGGTGATTCCTTATGTAGGGGACCCATCACAGAAGTCCAGGGGGACAGAGAGCAGGCGCCTGCTCTGTTTTGATCAGACCAAGGAGCATAGGCAGTGACTGCATCACAGTGCCCCTGACTCAGTGACACCCTCCTGGTAAATGTGGACCTCACCCATCTCATTAGCTATTGCTCCTCTCCAAAAGGAGAGACATGGCAAAGTTCTATTCCAGTCCTCCTCCTTCGTGGGCTGGGGCATGGGAGTCTCTCCTCTACCAGAGGTGAGGAAGAGAAAATGAGGACTAACCCTGAAGCTACTTAGCTGCGGTAGCCAGCTTACCTGGATGTCTAGAATAATTGTCCTTTGACTTCCTCAGTAATGTTTCTGATTTTTCTCTGTTTGTATCTTGAGTTTTGCTATTATGTAAGTGTATCTGTTTTTTCATTGTAAGCACCCTAAAATTTTGTATTACATTATATACAAGTAAATAACTGTAAGCTTGGAGTTTTAAGGCTAACATGTGCAAGACACGATCAACATATCAAAACACTTTATGGGTGAAGCCTTAAAAGCTAGGGTTAGCAAGAACTACAGTTATCAGGCATGATTTTCTATGAGTGGCTGGACTTACGTTGGATTTGGCTGGGTGTAAGAGTCATGAGATCAAAGGCAGTGCTGGAGGTGAGCATAATCATGACTAGATATTCACAACTTTCATTCCTTTAGCCCTTTAGTTTGTAAAGTACTTTAACATCCATTACACCACTTAATCCTCACACCAACCCTACGAAGTAGGTATTATTATCATACTTACTTTACCCATGGGAAACGAAGCTCAGAGAGGCCAAATGGTGGATCTAGGACTCACATCCAGGGCTTTTGGCTCCAAATTTCATCTTCACCCCACTCCCTGTCCCACACTGTTGGAGCTGAGTGAGGAGACCGACTTGACTTCCAGAAAGCAGTGGGGGCTGTGGTGTTAAGGCTGAACCAGACTGAGGCCAAGCAATACAAATTTAGTGCAGAGGAACAGAGAGCTATTAAAGGCTTTTGAGCAGGAGTGTCCCATGATACACATGGTGAGATTCATCAGTCTGATAGCTAGTGTGCACAAAGGATTGGGAGGGGAAGAAGGAGTATAGGAATAAAGACGATTTGAGGGGGCTTCTGGAGGAAGCCCAGGTCTCCAGATTATATTGTTAGTACCCAGGGTATTATTGGCTTCTTTCTTGGGATTCATCACTGTGCCAAAAATTGAAATTAGACACAATTGATATAGTCTGCCCCTTTCATTCACTATCTTCATTAATGAGCCAGTATCTTGAGATTTGTCCCATGTTATTTTCAGCATTTCTAGACTACCTCACCTCAGGGCCCCCTCTTATAAGCAAAGAAGTGATTAAAACAATGCACTAACACGACTATGAATTGGGACAAACGTGGACTTGACTTTTATTATAGTTAATGAATATTTACTGAGAACCAACTATGTGTTGTTTGGGGGCAGGGCTGGGAAAGAGGGTGTGCGGGAGGGGGAGGGTTTGCAAAACTGGCTTCTTTTCCTGCAGAGGGGAGGGTGAGCATTAGGGTGAGGATGGATCTACTAGAAGAGGGAACGTCCCGCTCTGAAGTTGGCTTTGTCGTGTGATCAAAGAGTGTCTGAGAGAAGCCAACAGCCCAGGCCCCGGCAAACCGCTCCTTTCTGCTCAGCTGTGCTGGCCCCTGAAACTGGCTGCTCCAGAGAGTGAGTCGGAAGTCTGTCTCCTCCCCGCCTCCACCCAGAGCTGCTCCCCCGGGGCTGCCGTGAAGAGCCCCGCCCCCCAAGGGGAAGTCTGTGCTATGAGGTGCAACAGGACACCTGAGTCCAGTGACACTGACTGGCTGTGTGCCCTTGGGCAAGTTATTTCTTTTCTTTGGTTCCTTCCTCTTTCAGATTTGGAGCAGCTCCTTGTAGCTCTGAAGATTTGATGGTGATTACTGCAGAACTGCAGTGTGTGTGTGTGTGTGTGTGTGTGTGTGTGTGTGTGACTTGCTGTTTAATAGGGTGCTAAGACAGCAGGAGAGCTGTCCTTCCCACCCCACAGCCGCACACGTGTGGCTCTCATTACTGTCAGGAGGCCTTAAGTCGGCCCCAAGGAGATGAGAACAGACCCCTTAATTAGGCACTGTTCCCAGAGCAGGAGAGGGACCCGCCTGGGCCTGGCTGCCCCGGCGTCATGGGGAGCCCAGCCTGCAGGGCTGCAGGCGGAGGGGAGGGGGAGGCTGCGGCCGGGGCATCTGAAGGACTCAGCAGGTTTACACTTCGCTGACCTGATGGATGAATGGGGCCCTGTCCACCCATATGGGGGCCTGGAATCTTTAATTATGGCAATTACATCAACAGGTCGGAAGGGCAGCCCTTTCCACTGAAGAGGTTCAAGGCTTTAAAGAAAAATCCTAAAGCCACTGTTTTTTTTCTTTTTTTCTCTTTCTTTCTTTTGAAGGGATTGGGTTGATGGAAGAAGACCTTCATCGGCAGTCTAATTGGGCTGTGGGTAGAAAACAAAGAAGTGGCACATTTTGGGGGTAAAATCTGGCTGGCACGTGCTCATCCACCTTGGGACTCCGGCTGTTCTCTCAGTTGTATTTGTACTGTAGTTCCTGGTGCACGTGCAGCTGCTCTGTCATCTTCCTGAGGACAGGACCAGGTGCCTTCACCTCTGAGTCCTCCTAGTGTGCAGTGATGTAGATGGTAGTCAAGGCAGCACTAACATGATGTCAGAAGGGCTGGATTAGACCCTGGAGAAGTCAATTAGTCTCTCTGATCCTCAGTTTCCCTATCTGTGAAATGGGTAGAATGATCTTTATCCTTCTTCCTTTCTAAGGCTTTGAAGAAGACTAGTTCCTGCTGCATACTCAAGCTAATTGGGTGTTTTCTTTTTCTCAGCCACCTGTTAGGTAGGTAGGACTCAAGTGTGGCTCTTGAACCAACAGCATGGGTGTCACCTGGGAGCTTGTTAGAAATGAAGAGTTTCAGGCCCCACCCTAGATCAACTGAAGCGGAACCTGCGTCTGACCGAGTTCCCCAGGACCCTCGTGTGCACCGTGAAGTCTGAGAAACACTGCTCTGGACCGCAACTGGCACACAACGAATACTAGTTCAGTGAGTGTCTGACAGTGAGCTTTGTGGCCTTTTCCTCATTTGTAAAATGGGGATAATAATTTTTTTCCCAGCCCTGGCCGGTTGGCTCAGCGGTAGAGCGTCGGCCTAGCGTGCGGAGGACCCGGGTTCGATTCCCGGCCAGGGCACACAGGAGAAGCGCCCATTTGCTTCTCCACCCCTCCGCCGCGCTTTCCTCTCTGTCTCTCTCTTCCCCTCCCTCAGCCAAGGCTCCATTGGAGCAAAGATGGCCCAGGTGCTGGGGATGGCTCTGTGGCCTCTGCCCCAGGCGCTAGAGTGGCTCTGGTTGTGCCAGAGCGACGCCCTGGAGGGGCAGAGCATCGCCCCCTGGTGGGCAGAGCATCGCCCCTGGTGGGTGTGCCGGGTGGATCCCGGTCGGGCGCATGCGGGAGTCTGTCTGACTGTCTCTCCCTGTTTCCAGCTTCAGAAAAAATGAAAAAACAACAACAACAACAAAAAAAAAAACACTGAAAAAAAAAAATAATAATTTTTTTCCCATCTGACGAATGCTGTGAAAAACAAATAAAAAAATAGTTTATAATTGCAAAGGTATTTTATGCAGCCACTCACTAATCCATTCAATAAACATTTGTGGAGCAGCTGCTATAAGGCAGGTTTGGGGTTTATAAATATGTTCTCTGCTTAGAAAAAACTTGAAGTATTCTAAAAGCCTGGTTTTAAAAGAGACTAATGCAAAATAATGTGGTAAAAGCTGTCAAATAGCTCTGCTCAGCTGCAGGGGACGTTAAGAGGGGGAGCAGTCAGTTCTGATTGAAGTTCGGGGCTGGGTCAGTTCGGAGAGATTCTCGGAGTAGCAGGCACTGAGCTCTGGCACGCAGGAGCCGGATAGAGAAGAAAGGAAAAGTCCTCTGAAGGTTTTGAGGTATGAATGAGGGTGAGGGTTTGGGGTGGCCATTATTTCTGAGGTCTAACAAGAGTGACTAGAGTGACAATGGATTCGCAAATGGTCTCAGGACTGGATTGATGAGTATGGAAGGAGAGGTCTTGCTGCCTGTTTAGTTTCTTCAGGTTCTATCACCTGGCTTCTTTTAGGTCCAGCCCAGAGTTGGGGTATCAGCCTGAAAGTTATTGTCCTGTCCACACTGTCAACTGCCTGAGAGGAAGACACCGTTTTGTTTTTTGTTCTTCTTTTTCAAGATTCCTCATTGGTTCTAATGGGTGAGGTTTATGGCCAACACCAATGTCTTACTTCATGAGATTTTAATATAACACTGAGTTGCAGGGTTTAGTTAAAGAAGGGAGGTGGATTTCCAGATATATCATTATTTCCCCTACCCAGCTAGAGAGGCAAGTTGGCACCTCTGGTACCTGAGAATGGAGAGGTCAGCATGTTTATGAAGCGGCCGGAGCCCTCCTCTGGCACCACTGAGATTTGTCAGTGCCCTGCTCCCCTCTGCCACCCACTGTGTCCCCACTAACAGTGGTCACAGGCTGAGGGCACTGTGGCTCTCCGGTCAGCAGAGCAGAGACCCCACTAAGGCCCAGAGAGCGGAAACCCTGACGCGTCTGCAAGAGGCAGCTCTCGTGGGTGCCCTGTCTCTCAGCTCTCCCTGGTCACAGCGGTGAGACCAGGAGTGAGGGTGGGTTACACTGTATGGGTGGGTGCAGAAGCAAGTACAGGGTGTAAGCCAAGCTCTGCAGGCCCGGAGACTTCCAGCTCGGTGCGAGAGCTGAGCTCTCCCCGGTTTGTTCAGGGCGGCAGTGCCTGTGTGTGGTGCTGGACTGCAACTCATGATGGAGAGGGCGGGGCCGCCGCGCGGGGCTCCCAGCCTGGGAGGAAAGGCCGTGGGGGACGTTCGGCCTCCTCTTGCTCAGTTCTGAGATCCAAAGCTAAAGGCAAGGACTTTGTCTTGCTTGTATGAGACAGCGCCCTTGGGTGCTGAGTTAAATATTTAACCCAGCTTGCAAATAAGAGCTATCTCTTTGTCTCTAGCAAGGACATTGGGGCAAATGACTTTCTGCAC